>NC_072486.1:62492722-62796055 GCF_027574615.1 Eptesicus fuscus
AAATAAATGTATTTATACTAAAAAAAAAAAAAAAAAAGCAAGTACAGTTTGCTTTTATTTTAATAAAAAGTATATATTTGTAAAGAAAAAGATCTGGAACAGAGAAACCAAGATGGCGGCATAGGTAAACACCTACACTGCTGCCTCGCACAACAATTTCAAAACTACAACTAAAAGACAAAACAGACATCATCCAGAACCACAGGAAGGCTGGCTAAGTGGAAATTCTACAACTAGAAGGGAAGAGAAAAGCACACTGAGACTTACAGGAGCTGTGGAAGTAAAGGCAGAGGTACGGAGGTGTGCGTGTGGAGAGGGCTGGCAACTGAGTACACAGCTGGCTTTCTCAATCGGGAGTGAGACAAAAGCTCTCGACTGCTCTGAATTCCAGTTCCAGGCGAGACTCTGGGGACCCAGATTCATATGGGGAGAAACTGGACTATCTGGCAGCAGGCGAAACTCGAGGGTGGCTTTCTCTCAGAGGTGCTTACAGTGATTACCTCGGGACACTGAGAACCAGGGGCCTCTTAGGGCAGGGCTGATGGGAAGCCATCACTGTTTGCTCCGCCCTGAGACTCACCCCCATCCAAGCTGAGCACAGAGGCTTTTGCATATGAATGGCCTGGTCCTTTGAATTTTAAACTTTCCTAACAAACTACAGCAGAGTCAATGAGACCCAGAACATCCAAAAGAAGGCCCAAGGCCCCACAGCAGCTTGCAATGCTTCACAGCTGGGCCTCATCTGGGCACCTCCAAAACCCAAACAAAGAAGAGGAATCTGCAGATCTCTCAGTAGCTCCTGCTGGGTGGCCTCAGGCAGAGGCTAAATTAACACCTCCTTGGAGATCCAAGAGCCAGTGTACCCAGGGGTCAGAGTGGGACCATCCAGATTACAACTCCTCAGATCCATAAGGGACACACTCAGGGGGCAGACTCAGTGAGCACCAAAGCCTCACTGAAGCAAGTCTTGTCTCATAAGGGTGTCTCCAGCACAGAAGTTCTCCCATTGTAGACACAGCTGATCCTCACAGCCAATTGGCCTGGAGGTCAATTCCCCCCAGTGATACCAACAACAATCAAGGCTTAACTACAACAAGACTGTGCACACAGCCCACAAAGGGGTGCACCAACAGTGTCCACCTCAGGTAACTGGGAAGGCTGGGCCCTATAGGACATGTAGCACACAAAGCTGCTTCAACTCAGGGAAGCAGCCAAAATGCAGAGACAAAGAAAAAGGTCACAAATGAAAGAAATGGAGGAAAGCAAACTACTGGATAGAGAGTTCAAATCCACCGTTATAAGGTTTTTCAAGAATTTTCTAGAAAAGGCCGATAAATTTAGCGAGACCCTCAAGGATATGAAAAAGGACCAACTAGAAATTAAGCATACACTGACTGAAATAAAAAATAATATACAGAGATCCAGCAGCAGACTAGAGGATCGCAAGGATCAGGTCAAAGATTTGAAATACAAAGAAGCAAAAAACACCCAATTGGAAAAGCAAAAAGAAAAAAGAATTCAAAAATATGAAGATAGTGTAAGAAGCCTCTGGGACAACTTCAAGTGTACCAACATCAGAATTATGGGGGTGCCAGAAGAAGAGAGAGAGCAAGATACTGAAAACCTATCTGAAGAAATAATGACTGAAAACTTCCCCCACCTGGTGGAAGAAATAGACTTACAAGTCCAGGAAGTGCACAGAACCCCAAACAAAAGGAATCCAAAGAGGACCACACTAAGACACATCATAATTAAAATGCCAAGAGCAAAAGACAAAGAGAAATATTAAAAGCAGCAAGAGAAAAACAGTTAGTTACCTACAAGGGAGCACCATACGATTGTCAGCTGATTTCTCAACAGAAACTATGCAGGCCAGAAGGGAGTGGCAAGAAATATACAAAGTAATGAATAGCAAGAACCTACAACCAAGATTACTCTACCCAGCAAAGCTATCATTCAGAATTGAAGGTCAGATAAAGGGCTTCACAGATAAGAAAAAGCTAAAGGAGTTCATCACTGCCAAACCAGTATTATATGAAATGCTGAAAGGTATTCTTTAAGAAGAGGAAGAAGAAGAAAAAAGTAAAGATAAAAATTATGAACAACAAAATGACAACAAATACATATCTATCAACAAGTGAATCTAAAAATCAAGTGAATAAAAAATCTGGTGAACAGAATAAACTGGTGAATATAATAGAATCAGAGGCATAGAAAGGGAGTGGACTGACAATTCTTGGGGGAAAGGGGTGTGGGGGGTGCGGGAAGAGACTGGACAAAAATCGTACATCTATGGATGAGGACAGTGCGGGGGAGGTAAGGGCAGAGGGAGGGGTGGGAACTGGGTGGAGGGCAGATATGGGGGGAAAAAAGAGGAACAATTATAATAATCTGAACAATAAAGATTTATTAAAAAAAGAAAAAGATCTGGAAAAATATACAATAAGATGTTATCAGTGGATGTGCTGATGCAATACATATTTACTTTTGGTAGGAAAAAAAAAGATGTTATCAGTGGCAATCTTTGGGTGGTTAAATATAGTAATATCAAAAAATGTGCCCTGGCCAAGTAACTCAGTTGGTTGAAACACATCCCATACACCAGGGTTGATTCCTGGCCAGGGCACACACCTAGGTTACAGGTCTGATCCGCAGTCAGGGTGTGTGCAACCGATTGATGTTTTTCTCTCACATTGATGTTTCTCTCTCTCTCTTTCTCCCTCACTCCTTCTCCCTTTCCCTCTCTCTAAAATCAATAAAAATATATCTATATTTTAAAAGTTTGCTTACTTGCACTTTCTAACTGCTTTGTAATAACAAAAGATTATTTTAATTTTAAAAATCTCTCAGAAAGGAAAAAAATAAAGGGGAAAAAAATCTCTCAGATAAAACTGTCATTTAAAGGAATGTTTTGGCCCTAGCTGATTTGGTTCAGTGGATAGAGCGTCAGCCTCCAGATTGGAGGGTCCTAGGTTTGATTCTGGTTCAGGACACATGCCCAGGTTGCAGGCTCAATCCCCAGTAGGGGACGTGCACGAGGCAGCCAATCAATGATTTTCTCTCATCATTGATGTTTCTCTCTCTCTCTCTCCCTCTCTGAAATCAATAAAAATATATTTAAAAAATAAAGGGATATTTTGGAAAGGGGGTAATTATCTCTCAATTTAACTATTTAGTAAAATGGATTTTCATAGGATGGGGTACATGCTGGACTGGAGCAGTGCCTTAAAGTTTGTCATATCAGCACCTAACATATAATCACATATTTTCTCATCCAAAATATGCAACAATAAATGCCACGAGAGTAGAGTAAATGTTTATTTAGTTTTGTTTAAACATAAGGCAACTCCTGGATGTCAAGAGCTCTGAGAGTACTCACCATTCCCGTAAGCCCAGTCATCATTCATACGGTGGCGCACTTTCTGGTAAATGGCCGACATGGTTTTCATGTTGCTTTTCCTCCACTGGCGCCCCAGGTACTTGGTCTGTATTTTTAGCAGCTTCAGGACATAAAGTTGCAGCATGGCCTGTTTGACCTTGAGGGCCCGCTTTAAGATTGGAGCAGATTTAAACACCACCAGCATCTGCTCATTTAAAGAGGAATGAGAGTGAAGAAAGACAAATAAAAATATAAAGTTACTTGGAGTTTCCAACTCATAGACAAATTAAGCTAAACCTGGCTGACCTGAGATTACCCAGGGGAGCTTTTGGAAATCTATAGTCCAGGTTCCACTTTGATTTAGTCTTCAAGGAGGTCACTCCATTGATGGTTCACAATGAAAAGTTTCTGATATCTGCCTCATTCTTTTTCGTTGTATAATATTCTATTATATAAGGATACACCCTAAGTTATTTAACCAGTTGGTCCTGTGTTAAAGAGCATTTAGGTTGTTTCCAATCTTTCATAATGACAAACAATGCTGCAATGAATAACCGTAGAGCTGCATCGTTTGTGATTTGTGACTATAACTCAAATAACAATGCTAACTTCCCTACCAGAGCTGCCCTGAGGGAGGATCCACATCCAGCCCTCTAAAAAGAAATGTAAATATTTCTCTCATATAGAATAAATGACCAGAATTAGGAGGGGCTAAATCTTTTTAAAAATATATATTTTTATTGATTTCAGAGAAGGGAGAGGGAGGGAGAGATGGAAACATCAGTGATGAGAGAGAACCATTGATCGGCTGCCTCCTGCACGTCCCATACTGGGGATAGAGCCTGCAACCTGGGCATGTGCCCTGACCAGGAATAGAACCTCCTGGTTCATAGGTCGACGCTCAACCACTGAGCCACACTGGCTGGGCAGGAGGGGCTAAATCTTACATAGCATTCAGTGTCTATCTATAGAGCTTACAAAGCAGGAAGTCCATATAAATTAACTGAAGATTTCAAAAACTCAGTGAGATGGACACCTCCATGATCAGAAGTCCCACTCACCATGGTTCTGGAATGCTTCCATTTGGTCAGTTTATTGAGCAGCCTCAGAAGGTTGATGCAGGAAAAGAGGTTCCTCCAGCAGAACTGGTTGTTGTCTCCAGCTTCCTGTAATAAGGCATGCCCATCATAATCTCAACACCCACAAGACTTTTATTTCCACAGATGCCTGGAAGTCGCTGTTGGTCAATTTGGATGAGGCCTTCCATTTAAAATGCTACCTCCTCACTATCCTGCTTTTCACACACAGAGGCCAAAACATGCAATGTCTTTCACCTGGTTAGAAACATGATACACGAACATAGGAACTTCATTCAAGCAAGCTTTCTTGTGTAGCTTTCTAATTTAGGATCAGAGAAGAGATGCTTTTTACCCCATACACTTTGCACTTATATAAGCTATGTTTGTAACTGCCAGGAGTTATTCTGGTAGATTTCAAAGTATGTTGGATGGGTCTGGTATTCATTGTGGTTGGATTTTTAAAATCAACCCCACCCTCCTTTATCAAACCATATTGCAGCAAATTGCTTAATTCTCCAGCACGGAAGAAAAAAATGGCAGATGGTTAATGCTAACCAGGTGTTTCTCTTGTATGTTTCTTAATATCTTGTGAGCACCCAACAAGAAGTAACAGATGGATGTCAGATTAGAAACAGGTATATACTCATAGAAACATCATTCAGGGACAAAAATGGAGTCCTTATGGATTTGGAGGGCTATAAATATATACTGGTGACAGAAGCTATATAAATCAATGAGTACGCATGGTGGCCAAACTAACATCTTGGAAATTCCTCATGTCTATGAAGTGATAACATAATGTAGGAGTAGGAGATTATAGACGTGAACTGCTGTCTGGTGAACGGGAAATTACCCCTCCTCTCCCAAACTGATTTGAAGCAAACAAATGTAATACATGTAATGTGGACTGAACATCCAAGATTTTTGAGTGTATTAGGCTCACCTAAGACTACGGATCAAAAAGTTTCAGGGAAGGGTCAATGGGGCGGGGGGAGGGAGAAGGGGATATATGTAATACTTTAAACAATAAAGATTTAATAATAAAAAAAAGTTTTAGGGAGCCCTGGCCAGTGTGGCTCAGTTGGTTGGTTCTATGCACCCAAAGGTCCCCGGTTCCATTCCTGGTCAGGGCTCAAGCCTGGGTTGTGAGCTTGATCCCCAGTAGGGGACATGCAGGAGGCAATTGATCAATGTTTCTCTCACATCGATGTTTCTTTTTCTCTCTCCCTTTCCCTTCCTCTCTCTCTAAAATAAATTTTATTTATTTAAATTTTATTGTTTAAAGTATTATACATAGTAGTACATATATCTCCTTTTTTCCCCCATTGACCTTCCCCTAGCCTCCCCTACCCCGTTGCATTCCCTCATCCCACCTCCCCCCACCCCAGTGTCTTGTGTCCATTGGTTGCATTTATACACATGCATACAAGTCCTTCGGTTGATCTCTTTCCCCCCCCCTCCCCAACACTCCCCAGCCTTCCCGCTGTAATTTGACAGTCTGTTCGATGCTTTACTGCCTCTGTATCTATCTTTTTGTTCATTAGGTTATAATGTTCTTTATTTTCCATAAATGAGTGAGATCATGTGGTATTTTTCTTTCATTGCCTGGCTTATTTCACTTAGCATAATGCTCTCCAGTTCCATCCATGCTGCTGCAAATGGTAAGAATTCCTTCTTTTTTATAGCAAGGTAGTATTCCATTGTGTAGATGTACCATAGTTTTCTAATCCACTCATCTGCTGATGGGCATTTAGGCTGTTTCCAAATCTTAGCTATGGTGAATTGTGCTGCTATGAACATAGGGGTGTACATATCCTTTCTGATTGGTGTTTCTAGTTTCTTGGGGTATATTCCTAGAAGTGGGATCGATCACTGGGTCAAAAAACCATTACTTAGCCCTAGCTGGTTTAGCTCAGTGAATAGAGCATCAGCCTGCGGACTGAAGTGTCCTGGGTTCAATTCTGGTCAAGGGCATATGCCTGGGGTGCAGGCTCAATCCCCAGTAGGCATGCAGGAGGCAGCTGTCCAATGATGACCGGCTGCCTCCTGCACGCCCCCCACTGAGGGTGGACTGAGGTTTGTTTGTTTTTTAAGTTTCAGGGGAACTTTTTAGAAATATTATTTAGAATAAATATTCTCCTTCCTGTATTAAATGTTCAATACTGTGTTTAGAATGAGTCCTGGAGAACCATCTTGTTTTCTTTTAAGGGAAATTTCCATAGGAGTTTCCAATCTAGTGTATCAGTTAGTCTGGGTTCACCCAAACAGATCAGGTTCTACAGATGTTACATCTTGTGTAGCTAACAGAGGAGACAGACTTTTAAATGTTTATTTTTTAAAAAAATAAGCAGAGGAAACAACAAAAAAATATACAGGAGATGTAAATGTATCTGCACTGTATCCGGATTTCTAATATGGTAGCAGCATTAAAAGCCTTTCATTCCTTACACCCAAAGAATAATGTAGGAGTAGAGGTATGGTCTTACAGAAGAAGCACTGGCGTAGGCACCAGGACATTTGGATTATGGTTTTGCTCTGGATGAATGGTCTTAGGCAGGTCATCTACCTGTTCCTATCAGAACGTGAACTAGATAATCTTTAAGACCCTTTTAGCTCTGACCATTCAATAATTCTATGATTTACTTCAACTTTCTCCAGTTGAGCAAAAGTAAACTAATTGTGGCTGTCTTTTCTTCAGAGTTTAATCTTAAGAGTTCCAGGAAAGACATTCCAATTTTCTCCTAAAGCTGTCCAGGGTCTTGTCCCTCCCTCCCTTCCTCCCTCCCTCCCTCCCTCCCTCCCTCCCTCCCTCCCTCCCTTCCTTCCTCCCTCCCTCCCTCCCTTCCTTCCTCCCTTCCTCCCTTCCTTCCTCTCCCTCTCTCCCTCCCTCCCTCCCTTCTTTCCTTACTTTATCTTTATTGATTTCAGAGAGGAAGGGAGAGGGAGAGAGAAACAAACATCAATGATGAGAGAGAATCATTGATCATCTTCCTCCTACAAGATCAGGGATCAAGTCCATAACCTGGGCTTATGCCCTGACCAGGAATTGAACCGTCACCTCCTGGTTCACAGGTCGACGCTGAACCATTGAGACCCGCAGCCAGGCCTCCTTTCTTTCTGATAATGCTTCCTGACATCTGTAAGTAACCCCACTTGTTGCATCACCAGATGCTGCCTGGAGGGGGCACTGAAAGCACACATGTCAGTCAGTGGCTCTCAGGATAGTTGCGCCCCGTCCAGCAGTCTCCTTTGCTTGCAGCAGGAGGCTCTACGTGGAGCCCGGCTCAAGCCTCTGCCTTGTGCCAACCCAACAGGTAATCATTCTTCTAAAAGGCCTTCATCTCCATGCGTGCCATTTCAGATTTGCCAGATGTGAACATGCTTTCTTCTTATATTCACTTAAGGCAGGTCACCTCTCTCTCTCCCCTCAGCATATTAAGTAAGATGAAAACTTCTGTGGGGAGATATATTTTTTGAACAGCAGTACTTGGTCACATTCTCTTGTTCCTGGTGCTACACACTATCCAAAGTAAGACCTTTATTCATGTTCAACCAGCTGAAGTTAAATAAGCACACATTTGCCCATTTTCCACTCTCAAATAAATATTTGTTTGCATACACCTTGGGTCTCAAGATTCAGTTCAGGGACCAAATCCTACCCTTTCAGAGCCTCTCTTAAGGCACTACAAGGGCTGTGTTCTCAAAGACCCATCCTCAGACCAGCTGGATGAGCCAAGCCAAATAAAAACCCAGGCTTACGCCAATTATGTGGATAATTAATTCAGATGATTGTGGAAAGAACAGTGTGTTTCTTCTTTTTTGTACTTTTTAAATTTGAAGATTTAAAAATTTGAAATTTTATAAATGTAAGTGATATCTTTTTTCTTCTTTTTAGAAACTGATCACTAGAAGAGACTTAGTTGTTCTAGTCCAATTCTGTCATCCACAGAAGCAAAATCTGGGGAAGAGGCTTGCCCAAGGTCACATGATAAGTGTCTAGGCTTGAACCTAGATTTCTAGTAGTCACTGAATTTTAACCCTGTCATTATTTACTGTTCATCTACTGTTTGCACTTCTGGAATTCTAGACACAGAAGGTGATTTCTGAGAGAAAAATCTGGTTTGATCCTCCGCTTTCTCAGCTTCTTAAAGACCTAATGGTAGAGAAACTCTTCCTTATGTCCTATAACAATTCTTAACTTCAAACAAGCAGAAGATAATAGTTTCCAGGAGAGAGAGAGAGAGAGAGAGAGAGAGAGAGAGAGAGAGAGAGAGAGAGAGAGAGAGAGAGAGAGAGAGAGAGATTTCCTGTTTTAAAGGGCAGCATCTCACTGAGTTCGGTCAGTCTATGATCAGACTAAGCCTTTAAAGAAGTGCTGCTAAGTGTTAAATCTAATATACCTCAAACCTCAATAGTTTATTAAAGTTCTTAAATGAGGATTATTAGTTTCAAATTTAAAACCCAGCTCTTCACTGGGAAATAAAAATCATTATTTTCATTTGGTTGTTTTATAACAAATCTAGGAGAATTTTATAGCCAATGAAAGTTGATGCTCATCTAATGGTCCAACCTCTCATGGTTTTATTGATGAGACTCCTGCAGCCTACAGAAAACTTCTCAAGCTAGAGTGATAGTGGCAAAGCCAGGTCTGTATACCTTTTCTGAACTACAAACAAGTCTATTTCTCTGCTTTGGGCTTCAGGTTTTCCATGCGTTTACTTGAATCTATTTGCCAAAACATTTGCTAGGTGTTAATACTAATTGAAAATTCACAGTATAGCCATTTCTTCTTTAAAAAAAAAAAAAATTCTTGCCCAAGGATATGTTTTAGAGAGAGAAAGGGAGAGAAACATCAGTCAGTTGCCTCCTATATGAGCCCCAACTGGGGATCAAAACCACAACTAGATATGTGCCCTGACCGGGAATCGAACCCACATTTTGGTGTACAGGATGATGCGCCAACCGAGCCACCCAGGTAGGGCCAGAATAGCCATTTTGATTCTCATGATTCATTTTTTATTACGGTTCACATAACTGAAAATGATTATTTTTAGCTTAGATTTCCTTTTCTCACATCATTATAGAATAATTCCCTTGTCATGTGGATTTCTGACAATTTAGTTACTGCTAGTATAAGGACCAAGATCTAGATATCCTAAAGGAGAGTCATAATTCTCAAGTGAAGTGAGGAGTAAGGAGGAAGGAGAAAAGAAAATTCCAAAACCACTTGGGGAGCTTTAGCAAACTACCTGTGCCCTCGGGAGGGACCTGGGCATGTGAGTTTGCAAAATCACCTCTGAGATTCTAATCTCCTCTAACATCCATTATAGAAATGGTAAGAGGTAAATTGATAAAATGCTAAACCACATTTATCTATGGTCCTTCCTCTGTATAAACACCTCATAGAAATAGATATATATCTTATGATGAGTTCACATTTTATCTACGATAGAAAAACAATGATGCCAGAGACATCTTGGCTTTTAAATAGTGATGGTGAATGTCAGGACAAATACTTTATTTAAGGAGGTCATAAGTCATTAGTTAAATAATCCTGAAAGAAATACTGGAGGGCTTAACCCTTTGCACTTGCTTGCTTTTTTCTTGATTCCTTTATTCTACTCGGGATTTAATTTTTAAATACTCCAGATTTTACAAAGCGCGGCAGTAGAATAAAAAACTGGAGTTTCTTTTCATACAAACTTTTTTTAAAAAATATATTTTATTGATTGTTTACAGAGAGGAAGAGAGAGGGATAGAGGGTTAGAAACATTGATGAGAGAGAAACATCGATCAGCTGCCTCCTGCACAACCCCCACTGGGGATGTGCCCGCAACCAAGGTACATGCCCTTGACCGGAATTGAACCTGGGACCCTTGAGTCAGCAGGCCGACGCTCTATCCACTGAGCCAAACCGGTTTCGGCCATACAAACTTATTTATTTGGATTTTTTTAATATTTCAAATTATTGATACATTCAAAGAGTAATTTTAATCTCGACATCCGAGTGCAAAAGGTTAATATTTGAACATAATGATTATATTCCAATAAAACAATAACTAAAATCTTCTGGGATATCCAGAAATGTCTGGATTAGAAAGTGATAAAAACTAGGTAAGTTTAATGAGGCTAGATGAAAGGATCAGATATGTAAATTAAAGTGATATGAACATATTTTTTTAAAATATATTTTATTGATTTTTTACAGAGAGGAAGAGAGAGGGATAGAGAGCCAGAAACATCGATGAGAGAGAAACATCGATCAGCCGCCTCTTGCACACCCCCTACCGGGGATGTGCCCGCAACCAAGGTACATGCCCTTGACCGGAATCGAACCTGGGACCCTTGAGTCCACAGGCCGACGCTCTATCCACTGAGCCAAACCGGTTTCGGCTGAACATATTTTTATAGGTCTTTCTAAATATAAATCAAATTTAAAGAATTTTGCAATGAACTACCTTTAAAAATTTCACTAGCCTAGATCTAAAAGGAAATGCCAAAAATTTCTTTACAAGTGGCTAGGTCATGCAAATTCTGACCCACTGCTTTGGTTCTACATAGCTATAAAGCTTTGGACATTACTACTCCACCTGTTTCCTCATCAGAAAGGGTGGGACTGGGCAAGATGCTAAGAAACTTCTAACACGGTCCTATTTGGCTCAGTGGATAGAGCGTCAGCCTGCGGACTGAAGGGTCTTAGGTTCAATTCCACTCAGGACACATGCCTGGGTTGCAGGCTCGATCCCCAGTAGGGGGCATGCAGGAGGTAGCCAATTGATTCTCTCTCATCATTGATGTTTTTATCTCTCTCTCCTTCTCGGAAGTAAATAAAAAATATATTATATAAAAAAAGAAACTTCTAACTCTAATACTCAATGATTTCATAAATACTATGTTTTCTTATTCTTCCACCTTTAATCGATAGGGCTACTGGAGCATCCACAGTGTTCCTCTGCATATGGCTTCTTAGTATACGATACTGCTGTTATTAAATCACATTCTCTGGGGAAAAACAAGCATTTGGAACTCTGGTTTGGCTATGCGGCAGTGACAACTGATTCACACAGAATTTTACACATGTTTTGGCTCCAATCTCTAAGATAGAAAAGGAAAGGAGGATGGGGTGCAATCTGCATGATTTTCCTTTAGGGCCAAAAGGCCCACAGAGAAAGCAGACGTACAACATTAGCCTCACTTCACCACACTCTAAAGCAGTGGTTTCTAAACTTCCTCTCAGTGAATACTTTTGTGTAGACTCCCAAATACATGTATGTTTACCTATACTGACTGCCCTCTCTAGCAACCTCTTTCCAAAGATCATATCTAACGTCTATATAATCACAAAAACATTCACCATGTTAACTTTAAGTTTGGAATTTAATTGTTTCCCAGTTTAGTGGACTGAATTTGAATATAGATATTTGGAGAGCCAAAAATTGTAAGCCTTCCTACACCAGGTAGGTGGGGAAACTGCTTAGTACATGAGTAAGTATGGTTATTGTAGAGCTAAACACTTTAATGGGGAGACTTTAGAAATTAATGCGCCATTAACTTTGCCTTTATTTCATGTTAATTATAAGTGTAGCTAGAGTTTCAAATGAAGTTAAATTCAGTTCTTAGAAAACAGAAAATATGAATCAAAACTACCTCAGCCAAGAAATTCCACTTCTAGGAATCTATCTTAAAGAAATAATCAGAGATGAAATCAAAGATTCATGTGCAAGGATGTTCATTTTAAAGTTATACAGATAAAATGGAAATAAATGCCCAACAATAAGAGAAAATAACCATTTTTAATATATTAAATAGTGAAATATTACGTATAGCTATTAAAAATTATGTTCTCAAGAATATTTAACAAAATCATATAGTGAACATTTAAATTGTACTATGTGAATTGAAACAAAATCCTTACTTTCTGAAATAATATATATATGAATAAATATATACTATATATGGTAATTGCAGCAAAATATTAACAGTGGTTATATGTAGGTAGTGTAATTATGGTATTTTCATTTTCTTACCCATATTTTCCTATTTTTCTCCAATAGTATATACCAACTTTATAATCAGAGAAAAACTAAATGTTATTTAAAGACTATCCTATACAATTAAAAAAAATACATTTTCTGTTTATAATGAATTAATTGAGCCTGAAAATGATATAAATCTTACTCATATAAATATTAGTCTTTTCTGAGTATAGAAGCCATCAGTTTAGACAAATAAACCATTACATTGAGGACCTATGTGGAGTAAACTTGCTAGTTACTTAAGCCTGTTTACATACGTTCACACAAACAATACAAAACAAACTGTGGTTACCAAATGAGACCACCAGGTGCCACTGTTGCTTCATAGAAAGGAGATGAAATACCTAACATGAACTTGTATTTTATTAAGGCTAGACAATGCTTTCACCCACTCTAGCATAAAAATGAAGTCTTCTCAGAAGCATTACAATTAGTTAAATAATTTTATGCTTATATCCTAAAAGGTCATTCTGAAGAGATACAGAGAACACGTTGTACTAAGAAACAGATGCAGGCCCTGGCAGTTGTGGCTCAGTTGTTTGGAGCATTGTACTGTACACCAAAAGGTGGCAGGTTCGATTCCCGGTCAGGGCACATACATGGGTTGCGGGTTTAATCCCTGATGGGGCATGTATTGGACACAACTGATCAGTGTTTCTCTCTCACATCCATTAAAAAAAGAGAGAAAGAAATAGATTTAGGTCATAAAAGCTAACTATTTTCAAATATCCTACTAACAGAATTTTAATGCTATCCATGTGCCACTTTCTCATTCCAACTTTGAATGGCAGGGATGCAGGTCTCCAGCCTTGCTCTGCTACATTCAACTGTAAAATTTTGGCAGTTACTTAACTGTCTATCCATAAAACAGTAATACCAACCTCATAGTTGTTTTAAAGATTGAATAATGTCATGACCATAATCAGGGTTAGACAACTTACTACCTCTCTCTGCAAGGGTAAGGAGCTCCTCTTGGCTGCTGAGACCACATCTAAGTAAGACAGAATTTCTGCCCTGGTGCTAAAAAGGGTGCTAGACTTAGTGTCTCAGGACATGGGTCTTTCTCTAATTCAGGGTCTGTCATGAATGAAGCATGAACCATGAAAAGTCATTTTATTCAATGGACATTTCTCATCTTTGAAATAGAGGTTTGGGCCAAATAGCTCTCAGGTCCCCTCCAAGCCAAAAATCTATAAAACCTGTACCACAGAAGGTATCATTCTATTTTTACATAACAGACTTTAAAAAATATATATTTTTTATTGACTTCAGAGATGAAGGGAAAGGGAGAGAGAGATAGAAACATCAATGATGGGAGAGAATCATTGATCGGCTTCCCCCTACACGCCCCCCCCCCCCCCCCCCGCACTGGGGATGGAACCTGCAATCTGGGCATGTGCCCTTGAATTGAACCTGGGACCCTTCAGTCTGCAGGCTAATGCTCTATCCACTGAGCAAAACCAGCAAGGACCATAATAGACTTTTTGATGCAACATTTTGCAGGTATTAAAGTTGGGGTTGTGGCACACATGGGTGCTGTCATCTGAGCTCCTTCTATATACCAAACGTGGTGCTAGACTCTGGTGATATTAAAGTGATGATGATACTATCTCTTACTTCAAGGACTTTTCAGTCAAATGGAGAAACTGATACAAATTACAATGCAACGGGGTGAGGGTAGGGACTGAGGAATATCTAAGGAGCTGTGGCAATACATGGCGAGATAGACACTTGGTCTTCAATAAGCTATTCATCAGGCAGTTTCATGGAATTAAGAATAACTCTGAGGGCCTTGGCCAGATTGGCTCAGTTGGTTGGGTATCGTCCCATGCACCAAAAGGTCCCTGGTTCGATTCCCAGTCAGGGCACATGTCCGGGTTGTGAACTCCATCCCTACTAGGGGGCATGCAAGAGGCAGCCTATCGATGTTACACTCTCACATCAATGTTTCTCTCTCTCTCTCTCCCTCTCCCTTACTTTCTCTCTAAAAGTCAATTAGAATATATATATATATTTAAAAAGAATAACTCTGAGGGACTTTTCTGGCTTGCCTAAAGCTGTTTCCAGGATGAAGAATTTTCTGGGTCATCCTTCTGTGGCTATATTGACTTTTGCCTCAGAGACGTAGGCAGGTATTTTCTGAAGTACCACTCCTGGGTTTTATAACCCGTGTGGAAATGAAAAGTGAATAGCCTGTGGCACAGCAGAAAGGCAGAGAATTATTTGGGATGACCAGAAGAGATTCTCCTGCCATTCTGCGCAGATGTTCACATTCAGTTTCATTCTAATTATCTTCCTAAATTTCCTCTCCTCCTTAGTGTTTCTCACTGACCCTTTTCTTGACAAAATGCTATACACAGCTTTTCCAAACTGTTCTCAACTGGGTCAGCAGCTCTAAACCCCTACTGGCTCTGTGCTATTGCCAATATGCCTTTATTAATCGGAGACTCCCAAACCAGGGCATTATGGAGGTAGAGAAGCAATGGAAGAGCAAGTGCCAGCCTCTGCTACTTGGCATTTCAAAGGCTACCGAATCCGCATCTGCTTACCAGACTCTCCGTAGTAAGTTCTGGCAAATCCTGGATGGTACAGCAAGGGTAATCCAGGACCGAGATGCTGCAAGATGCAGAGATAAGGACAGGCTTTAGGTAAATGGCAATGGCAGGAAACAGTTGTATGTTAAAGGGCAGGGGTTATTTCTCTCCAGCAAGCCCTATCTACGTCCCAAATTGCTTAGAGACCTTAGCTGAAACTGAGGGCTTTGGTGCCAGGCAACTCCAGCTCTAGTCTCCTCTCCTCTCAGAACTAACAGAGAGGAACTAACAGAGTTCTTCCAGGCTGGCCCCCATCTGGCAGAGGCAAAAGAGAGCAGAAAGCGAGGTCTGAATAGCCACCTTTCTCCTTCCTTCTTTAAAGGAATATGTAAACTTGTCTGGATTCGAGTTTCTGTATTTAAGTATATGCTTGTGTATATGTGTGAATGTAATTGTGCTCCCAGAGATGCTGCTGAAACTTATTGCACTTAACAAATTGTGACTGTGAGGATGCAGCGCAGACTTCTGTGTCTCTTTCTGAAAGCCAGGAGCTCTCGGGAATAATCACTTAAGCTACCCCTACAGGAAGCTTGAGACAGAGGCAGCATCCTACAGCAGGGCCAATCTAGCAGCTCAAGAATGGTAATAGCATCTGCCTCCAAGGGAGCTGGAGGCTCTGTGGTGAACCCAGGGAAGCAGGAGAAATAAGGCACCACATGATGACAGGAACACAGTCACTTAAAATGGCAGCTCTTTCTTTCCTCTTCTCCCTTCTTCATTAGTACAATGCAGAATTGAGATTAGGTCATCTCTAATACTTCTCCTGGTTGGGACATTCCATGAGGTTTTAAACACCAATCTTGCCCTGGCCCGTGTTGCTCAGTGGTTGCTCAAGAGTGTTGCCCTGGGGACCAAAGGGTCACAGGTTTGATTCCCGGTCAAGGGCACTTACCTGGGTTGCAGGTTTGATCCCCAGCCCCAGTTAGGGAGCTTGAGGGATGGAAACCAATTGATGTGTCTCTCTCACATCAATGTCTGTCTCCCTCTCCCTCCCTCCCTCCTCCCTCTCCCTTCCACTCTCTAAAAATCAATAGAAAAAATATCTTCAGGTAAGGATTAACCAAAACAAAACAAAATTGAAAAACTACCAATCTATCTGAATTAATGCAGTTGGAAATACATAAAAGACGTTGCAAGCAGGGGATACAAAGAAGAGTATGGGGTTCCTTGGACCTGTCTCTCTATTTCGAAAGTCAAACTCTATCCAAACAAAAGGCAACAATTTATTCCACTAGAAATGTTTGCCTTTGTCCAAGAAACACACAAAGATAACCTAGGGAACAAAGGGAGGAGAGGAGAGGTCAATGGCTCTCTCTACAATGTTGCTCATCATCTTAATTCACTCTGCTAGATTCTCCCAGGGTTGCCAGTTCTCTGCTGCTCCTTTAGGAAAAACATTCTGGGCTGGCTTACCCACTCAGCTACCCACCTCCCACTGACAAAGCCCCACGGCAAAGTAGGTGCTGGTGACCAGGAAATGGGGGCGGGAAATCAAAGATGGATTTATTCTAATCTCAGTGAATTGAATTCTAGCCTAAGGGGGAATAAAAGAGAGTTACAAGTTTCTACAATATCTAGCGTGTAAGAGCCACAGGAAACTGTGCAATAATGAGCTGTGGGTGCTCCTAGTTTCTCAGGGATTATGCAGCAGTGAAGTACACTATGGGTGGTAAACAGGAACACCATCTTATCCAGGCCAACCTTAGCAAATGGCATCGTCTGGCTCTATCACTCTTTCAACTCCAAATGATCTCGATGGGCACATATTGGATTGTTGGCCCCTCCTCCTCTAGGCCCAGGAGTGCATTTAGCTCCTGAACCCAACTTCCCAGCCACAACTGATTGATCCAGGGGCAGCCTCTAACCCTGGGAATGTGGAACAAGGATTGAGAGCCAATTCGGTCTGAGTGGCATGGGGCGGGACATGTTGAGCTCGTGTGGGCATATTGCACAGAGTGGCCTGGGAAACAGACACTACTATTTGCAAGTGAGAGAAGACACTGGAGTGGAGGTGCAGAGGCTTGGTGTCCACAGAGAGAGGCAGAGGACTTCCTGGGCTCCCTACACTACAGACCAACCCTGAGGCTCAGAGCTGCATCCCTGTCCTAGGTTCCTCAGGATGATATACCTCCCGTTTCCTCCTAACAATTTACCTCCTATGCATGAACCAGGTCTAGCTGGCTGGCTTTAGTTACTTACAACTAAAAAGGTTGACTGATACACAGAGGTGCCTTCATGAAGCTGTGGCCCCTACCTAGCCCAAACTACACTTCCATTTCCCTGGTAATTCAACTAGCAAGTCTCAGTGTTAGTTTTATTTTTTGTTAATCCTCATCGAAGAATATTTTCCATCGACTTTTATAGAGAGTGGAAGTGAGGGGGAAAGACAGAGAGAAATATCCATGTGAGAGGGACACTGATTAGTTGCCTCCTGCACATGCCCTAACCAGGGCTGAGGATTGAGCCTGCAACTGAGTTACATGCCCTTGACCGGAATCGAACCTGGGACCTTTCAGTCTGCAGGCCAATGCTCTATCCACTGAGCCAATTCAGCTAGGGCTTAGTGTTATTTTTAAGGTGGCCAGTGCATAAGTCTCCTGTAGTTAGAAAAAAACAAAACCAAAAAAAACCCCTGAATTCTCCAATGCTTCCTTCAAACAAGAAAAGTATTTAAATCACTCTCATATATATTTATCTTAACTAATGCTTATAAAAGCTCTATGATTCAGTCAGAAGAGGTATTATTTTCATTTTAAAGATGAAAATACTGTGGCTCAGAGAAACAAAGTGTCTTACTTGAGATTACATAGCTAGCAAATGGCAGATCCAGGCCAGGAATCGAGGTCTCATGACTTCAAGTTCCTTGAGTGTGTGTGTGTGTGTGTGTGTGTGTGTGTGTGTTAAACTACATATAAGTAAGCTGCCTCTCCAGGGAGGAATTTCAGGCAGTACTGACATACTGGTGAGGCACCATCTCTTAGCCCCTCTCCAGTCACTCCAAGTAACCCGCCTTCTACTTTAGAAACTTTGCCTCTATTAAAGCACTTCTGGTAGACTCTACTGATTCACAGGCTTCCAGTTCTCATGGAAACAGCTAAGTAAGGAACAAGGATCTGTTCTGTGACCTTCCCCTTTCTGCCATGTCCCCACTTGGCTGGAGGAGTGGAAAGCAATTTGTATTCACAATTGTGATCAGAAAGCAATTTGTGTTCTGATCCTATCTTTGCTGCTTACTTAACAAGTCTCACTAGCATGTTAATCTTGAGCAAGTCAATTAGCCTAAGTTGTTTCCTAATTGGTAAAATGAGAAATAAAACTTGTTGTAATACCACTTAGAACTGCTTTGGAGAGTAAATGAAATAATGGATAGAAAAATAATGTAATTTAAAAAATTAAAAATTACAAATTGATCTATCTATTATTTTTCAGTTACAAATTCTTTATAACACTTTACAGTTTACAAAGTAGTGTAACTAATCCAACTTATGATTTATACTAAGATTGGGACTGGCCAGACAAGCTATAAAGCTGAAATTTCACCATTGTAGTCTTATTACTTTGAGTCATGACATTTTTCAGTTTTTAAAATTTTAAAAATACAAATATCTTTGTGACGAGGCCAAATCATATACCCCAGCAGCTAACACTTCAAGGAAATTAAATAGTAATAGCTCTAAAATAGAAGGGACTTGGGACACCAGAACTGACAGGCCCAGAAACAATGTAATTTTTCTCAATCATCCCAAACTAGCCCTTTTGAAATAAAACTGTCCAGAGTCCATACCTGTTTTTAGCAGTGATGTAGGACAAAATATTTTGATTGAAGAATTTCAGGATCAATGGAATGCAGTTGGCAAATACCAGATGTTGTGATACATATTCAAACTGAATTAAAAGATCAAAGTGGAAAGGGCTGCTTATTTGGGGGAGAATAGAGGATCTGTATGAAAAACAGGCAAATATAAATCGAATATCCATCCCTAACGATACCCACTGTCCGCTTGTGTTACCAGTCTTTCTGCCTGGGAAGGGGAGCATCGTCTCCAGCTCGCCCATCCATCCTACATGGAGGGGGGCAATCTGCAGTGTCCTACATGGAGGGGGACAATCTGCAGTGTCCTGCATGGAGGGGGACAATCTGCAGTGTCCTGCATGGAGGGGGACAATCTGCAGTGTCCTACATGGAGGGGGACAATCTGCAGTGTCCTGCATGGAGGGGGACAATCTGCAGTGTCCTCCTGCATGGAGGGGGACAATCTGCAGTGTCCTCCTGCATGGAGGGGGACAATCTGCAGTGTCCTGCAAGGAGGGGGACAATCTGCAGTGTCCTCCTGCATGGAGGGGGACAATCTGCAGTGTCCTCCTGCATGGAGGGGGACAATCGGCAGTGTCCTGCAAGGAGGGGGACAATCTGCAGTGTCCTGCATGGAGGGGGACAATCTGCAGTGTCCTCCTGCATGGAGGGGGACAATCTGCAGTGTCCTGCATGGAGGGGGACAATCTGCAGTGTCCTCCATGGAGGGGGACAATCTGCAGTGTCCTCCTGCATGGAGGGGGACAATCTGCAGTGTCCTCCTGCATGGAGGGGGACAATCTGCAGTGTCCTCCTGCATGGAGGGGGACAATCTGCAGTGTCCTCCTGCATGGAGGGGGACAATCTGCAGTGTCCTGCATGGAGGGGGACAATCGGCAGTGTCCTGCATGGAGGGGGACAATCGGCAGTGTCCTGCATGGAGGGGGACAATCGGCAGTGTCCTGCATGGAGGGGGACAATCTGCAGTGTCCTCCTGCATGGAGGGGGACAATCTGCAGTGTTACATAGGCTGCAAACTCCTGACCGAAAGCACACAACATAAACCAGAAAGAAAGCCCTATGACAGATCCACAGAACTGCTGTGAGATTTGCTCTTAAGCTCAACAGGAAAGGAAGGCAACCCCGAGGGAGCTGTCTTCCACACCAAAGCTCTGGCTCACAGTGTTTCAACTGTGACTGACACAGCAAGGACAGGTGCAACTCACCCCAGCAACTGCTGGCATCACTCAGCCAGCATGGAGACAACACATAACCAAATGGACCACTGGAATGTGGGCTCCAGTGCCAGTCTGTACGGTTCCCTGTACTGAGAATATCATATTGTAATGAACGAATCAACAAGAGCCCTTCAGTCAACAGATTCTGCACGGAGAGTAAGTCGAGGTCTCTTTGATGAGCTTAACACCACAGCACAGGGGCTTCACTTTGCTCTCCTGAATCTGGACGGGGTTTGTGTCCAGGAAGACTTAGTGGAGGCAGCGTCATGAAGTTATGCCACCAGGATTTTGCCCAAGATACACTGAGGAGCATCAGACACAATTTTCTCCAGATCCAGAACCTAGACTGCTAGGACAGTGCAGAAACTGGGTTGAAAAAGCAGAAAATGGTGCTGTTTTATATCCTCTATTTCTTCCTGATTACCAAAAAGTAGCCTTGGTAGCAAGCTAAGCTGCCCTCTGCCCCTAAATGTGTGTTTGGGCGGGGGCGGGGGGGGGGTTGTCAGCTGGTGCTGCCCATTTCTCTCTTTTGCTCAAATATTTTCCCCCTGGCAGCTGACCCAGGGTTTTTTCCCCAAAGCCCCAGATGGAGGAGACAATACATACTCTCTATCAAGTGATGGAAAACGTTTTCCAGTTTTAGATGTGTCTGTAGCCTTGTCAAGATTCACTGACACTGACACACACTGGCAAGACCCATCAAGCCACCCACCTGTCTGGCTGTTGACCCACCTACTGCCACCAAGAGAAGCAAACAAGCATACATCCTCAATCCTCTGTCCTTCCTACTAGGACCGCTGTCTCCCACCAAGCCCAGCTCCTCCTTCTGCTCAGCAAACATGAGCAGAAGTGTGAGCACCCAGGACACGCTAACACACCTACAGATGTCTCTGAATGTACTAAAATCGTCAAGCCTGCCATGGACACAGACCCTGCAGGGCCTCCCCTGCACTCTAAGGACCCGCTCTTCCACCAGCAAGCTTGGGTTTGACTTCACAGGAGGAAAACAGAGCAGAGCCTCTGTGCAGGAATGACAAGCCTCCTCTCCCCCGTGGTCTCACCACAGCGACCATCCATTCACTGCTTCCATCTTCCCCCTTACCTTGGCAAAGCTTACAGAAGAACCAAGTATAAACTCCTTAGCATGGCAAACAATGCGTTTATGAGGAAACAGGTACTTAATAACTGTGCGCGATCACGTGTGTTATTATGTGCTCCCTGT
This sequence comes from Eptesicus fuscus, assembly GCF_027574615.1. Classification (NCBI taxonomy): domain Eukaryota; kingdom Metazoa; phylum Chordata; class Mammalia; order Chiroptera; family Vespertilionidae; genus Eptesicus; species Eptesicus fuscus. The sequence goes on from NC_072486.1 coordinate 62,514,064, forward strand.
TGTCCCCTCCAGCGTAAGGACTTCCACAAACTAGCTTTTCTGCTAGAAGTGCTTCCTGTCCTCTTTCCTCGACAACTCCCACATTGTAGCTAATCTCTCTTTAGGACTCCGGCTGAAGTCCCTTCACCTCAGGCTGGATTAGGTATTTCCCTATCAGCCAATGCGTAACTGTACTTACCACTCTACGACTGGGTATTTATGTATCTGTATCCTTTACAAGACCGCTAAGCCCTTAAGAGCCAGAACTGTGCCTTATTCAGAATTATATCTCAAATGTTAGAAAGGTGCTTCGCACATAGAAAACTATTCTCAACATGCTCCCCACCACCCCCACCCCCCGTTTTTGTAGAATGCTTGAATCCTGTCATCCATTGTTTTAAAGCTGGCTGGGCAGAGATTCCTACCCACAACCCTCAGGTAATGTTCGAAGGACACAGACATCAACACCTTTCTAGAACAGTTCCCCACATCCCACACCATATCTCCACCCCAAGCTTGTACAACAGGTACCAGTATTTTGATTCCCTGAGGGAGACAAAGAAAAGGCTGAAAGGTACTCAGCTGGATTACAAGGACCTTGTGTCCCTTCTTTGGGAGACAAGACCTAGTGAACACTAAGACCCGTGGAGAAGCGCTCGCTCCCAACTGCTCACCTGGTAGATGTGGTTCAGTTTGAAGTGCTTGAGGAGGAGCAGGAGCAGGGCAGAAATACTCTTTACAATGATCTCCTTGTGCCTGTTCACATCGATGCCCAGCTTCATGCTCTGGAGAACGGTGACGCTACAACAGGGACAGGAGGGGTCAATGCCGAGCGTGGCTGGAGAGCGCTTCTACATAGACACATATTTGGATCGGATACAATGTACACAAGAAAGCCGGAGCTGAGGAAACCCGAATTTCTGTGCTAGGGAAACCTCGAGTTCCTGCTGATTAGCCTGTCTGGAGAAAAGCTCCTCTGATCTCTGTTTCTCTCTCTCCTTTGGCAAGCTCATCCCTTGGCAATGTCCACCCGCAAACCTGTGCAGCCAGTCACTGACATGCACACTGCCCTCCAGACCCTCAATTCTGAGCTAAAAAGAGCACGGCAGAGAGCACGGCAGTGGAAAGGGGCTACTGGTCGGGGAAGGGAGATCTCTTTGGAGATGATCCCTGTGTTAACCAGGTGGGGTGGGAACTAGAGAGACCTCGCAGACAAGACAGCTAGTATTCAGCAGCTGCCACAGTGGGAGCACTCACGGCATCTCCTCAGGCAGGACATCTGCCAGAATATTGATAGAGTCTGTCTTAGCCTTGGAGGTGGGAGCTGCAGCCAGCAGAATCTTAAGCAGAGCAATCTGGAAAGTAGAAAATGAGGAATCCATCCCATTCTACAAGGCTATTTAGTACCTCCACAGTCCTATGAGAAGTGTTTTAAAGTCTTCCTCTAAGTCCTTCCCTCAATGACCAAATCTCCCCAGCCTCCAGAGGGGCAACCAGGTGTCCAGTCCTGAGAGGCCTGCCTGTGAGATTCAGGAGCCAGAAGGGAGCTGACAGGCTGCTGTGCTTCAAGACCGCTCTTTCCAAAGAGGAAGATGGAAAAGGCAAAGTGAGAGGGACAATGCCTAGAAATAAAATGGGAGGTAGAAGCCAGATTTCACTTCCTCTACCCTTTCCTTCCTCTCACCCGGACCATCAGCATCCTCACCATTCTTCGCCTGAGGCTATCTAGAACATGAGACCATAGCAGACCTCAGAGGGACTAGGGCCCCCAGTGCACCCTGCACAGATCCCATCTTAATCTCTATCCCTCCGCCAAGTCCCCCCTCCTCTTGCAGGAGTCCTGAGGAAAGCTCACAAGTCTAAAGTGTTAGAGAAAGCCTTGACTGAGGAGTCAAAGCTCAGGAAACCAGCTGAAATGATGGATGTCTCAGCTTGAAATGACTCTCAGCTGTCTGTTCCTTGAAGCAGAGAAGGGCAACTTCTTACCATGTTCTTACCCCACCATCTCTTACCATGTACTGGGGGAGGCTATACAGCATGCCCTGGTAGAGGATTTCACATGGCGTCTCTGGTACTACCTCTTCCCCCTGCGGCAGGAAACACACAGTTACCCAGGCCACTTTCCAGTTGACCAGAGGCTATGTGAAGTGTGGCATGAAAAGAGCACCGAGCTGGGAGTCCTAGGTTCTACCCTCGCTGTGTTAATGTTTCATTATATGACCTTGGGTAAGTTACTTTCCCTATCTGGGTCCTAATTTCCTCTTCTATGGATCAGTGGGCTGGGCTGGATGACCTCTGAGGGCTCTTCCAGCCCTAACAAGCGATAATTCTGGTTTTCACATTATCTGGAGTCGATCCAAATTCTTTTTTCCATGTCCCAGCTGGATCAGGAGTCAAAACTCCCAGCTAAGCCGGAACCGGTTTGGCTCAGTGGATAGAGCGTCAGCCTGCGGATTCAAGGGTCCCAGGTTCGATTCTGGTCAGGGGCATGTGCCTTGGTTGTGGGCACATCCCCGGTGGGGGGTGTGCAGGAGGCAGCTGATCGATGTTTCTCTCTCATCGATGTTTCTAACTCTCTATCCCTCTCTGTAAAAAATCAATAAAATATATTTAAAAAAAAACAAAACAAAAAACAAAAAAACTCCCAGCTAGGAGATGGCTCAGACCACTGCTTTGCTGAACACATGTGGACTTAATTCAGGCTGCAGGTATGCCTGGGACACTGGGAACAGACAGCCCAGACAGAGTCACTTCCCAGGGTGTCAATCTGAGGCCACCTGAGAGCACTAAAATGCTCTGAAGCCAGAAAGGAAAGGTATGTGACTCAATAGAGGGGGTTAATGAGAGAGATGGGTGTAGCCTATGGCCTGGAGAAGCAGGAAGGACTACTGGCTGATAAGCTTTTAGGTATAAACTATTGTTACTCCTCTATTAGCCCCACAACATCCCTTTCTCCTTCCTGACCAGCCCCCTCATGCACAACTCTCTCCGCCCTTTGGATGACCCCATCTAAGCCTTTTGTCAGAGTATGGAGACAGAGACCTCCAGTGCTTGAGAGGCTGCTCAAGGCCACTGTCATCTTTGGGCAATGCGGTCCTTCCTCACCCAAGGCCTGTCTATTACCGGGCAAGGGTCACTGCCATGAGAACCTGAGGTAGGTAACTAAGCCCCTTTCATCCCACACAACTCAGCTATGCTTACATAAGCAGAAGTCTTAAATGGGCATTCAGTAAAGCCTGGCAATCCTGTGTGCTTGCCTTCTGCTATCCAAAAGGCCTGTTTCACATCTTCTCCCCTTTCTCAAATCAACCCCCTGGCCCCACAGCCCCTCCATAGTTGCTCACCCTGCCTCACACTTCATGGAGAAAACAGAAGCCACCAGACAGGCACACCCTCATCTTCTCTTTGCCAAATCCACCGAACCACCTGTGCTCCTATGACAGGCCAGCCCTCCACTTGTGCTTAGAATCTCACACTCTTTTCCTTTGTCAAATGTTGCAGTCCTGTATGTATCCCCTCCCTCCTGGATCATCTCTTTGGGATGTAAACATACTCTAGTGTCACCTAGCTATAAAACATTTCCCCTGGACTCCACATCCTCCTTCAGCTGCCACACTTGTTCTATTATCCTTCTCACAATAAAACTTCTGTGTTGTATATGTCAACTGTCTACCTCCTTTTGTTACATTCCTTTTTCAACACACCAACGAGGCTTCTCGCCCCACCACTTCACTGGAGGTTGCTCTTTTCAAGGTTATCAGTTTTCTTCATGTTGACAAATTCAATGGACACCTTGTTCTTATTATGCTCCATTTATCAGCAACATTTGACATAGAAGATCACTCCCTTCTTTTTTAAAAAACATATTTTTATTGATTTCAGAAAGGAAGGGAGAAGGAGAGAGAGATAGAAACATCAATGATGAGAGAGAATCATTCATTGGCTGCCTCCTGCATGGGGATCGAGCCCACAACCTGGGCATGTGCCCTGACCGGGAATCGAACCATGACCTCCTGGTTCATAGATTGATGCTCAACCACTGAGCCATGCTGGCCAGGCCACTCCTTCTTGAAATATTTTTTTTCCCCTTAGCTTTTATGGTACCACAATATCCTGGATTTCCTCCCACCTCCCTGAGTGCTTTTCTTACTCTTCTTTGTTGGCACCTCTCCTGGCTCATCCCACTTTCAACATATTGGTGTGTCCCAGGGTTTTGTCCTGGGTTTAGTCCTCTTTTCTATATCTGCTCCCTCCCTGGGTTATCTCAGCCAGTTCTATGGCTTTTAACACTGTCCAAGTCAACAGTTTCCAAATTTATTTCTCTAGGCCAGTCCTCTCTCCAGAACTCTAGACCCATATATCTAATCGCTTGGTTGCTCTGCATGAGTGTCTAATGGATATTTAAAACTTACTATGACCAAAATAGAACCGTTGATAAAACAGAACTCCCATCTTGGCAAATGGTACTTATTCTTGATTCCTCTTTTTGTCTCTCTATCCACATCCAATTGAACTGCAACTCTGGTCAGTTATACCTCCAAAATACAACCCAAATTCATCCACTTTTCCCTACTCCAGCACAAGTCACCATCTCTCACCTTCACTATTGTAATAGCTTCCTAACTGATCTTCCCACTTCCACTCTTTCCTGGTCCAGTCTTTACACAGCAGCCAATGGTTTCTTAAAAGATAAATCAGATTTATCTTTTTTTATCCCCTATTTAAAATCTCCAAAGGTTTCCCTTTGTATTGGGAATCAACTTTAAGCTCCCTATTTTGTTACAGGTCCTGCATAAAATTGGTCCAGACCATCTCCAATAAGCCCGCCCCTCCCATGCTTCAGTGGGCCCACCACCTGAACGGCCTTTATTCACTATATCTAATGCCCTGAGCTTTGTTCTCACCTAGTTAAAAGCTGTTCCCTATGCTTGGAATGCTCTTTCCCCTGATGTTTCTATGGCCACTCCTTCTTGTACCTCATATCTTAGCGTAACTGTCACCTTCTAAGAGTTCTACCTACCTTGACTATCCAATCTAAAGTAGTCTGTCATACTAGTATAATTCTATTTAAATTTTCTTTAACATGTTGTGAAATTAGGGACCTTGTCTTGCCTGGCATATAGTAAGATCCCCAAAGCATGCACACATGCTCTGTGACAACACTGCAAACATATTCCTCCTGCCCTCTTCCTGTGCAGGACCCTTTTAACTCACCAGAGACATGGGGCACTTCTCCAGCTCCTCCTCATTCTTGATCTGAACATCTGCGATGGAGACGTATTTGTGCTGGGGAAGATAAGACATCAACAAGGGGCTGAGGGCCTCAGTCTCATGTGTACCAGCCTCTTGCTTTAACTTCCTCAACGACAAGGAAAATGTCCTATTTATGGATCTATCATCCCAAATAGGCCATGAACTATTTGAAGGCAGGAGTCTTATTTGCACCATTAACACTGAGCAAAGTATTTCATATACAGTGTTTGTTTGTTCCATGTTTCCAAATTGTTGAAGAGCAGCAAATACCTAAGCATTTACCTTCAACCAGCCAGGAACAGGCCCTTGCCCCTGGACCACTGCCCTGAGGTTTCTGCTGCATGTGCACGTGTACATGGAGTGATGATGATGGGGTAGGGGAGGATTCAAGGTCTGTGTATCTTAGTCTTTGTGCTCACACACTTTAGATGTAGAGTAGTAGCCTGCTACTCAATCCTGAACCTTTGGAAGTTAGTCGTCTTAGAGGGAGATAGAAGTGAGAGGAAAGGAAGGGAAGAATGAGAAGAGAGAGAGAAAGGTGGAAGGAGGGAAAAGGAATGAGAGGAAGGAAGAATAACCTTCTCATCTATCTGAATATAGAAAACTGGTAAGTAGGGAGAGGCCCGATTTCTTCCTCTTTGGCCAAAACGCCTTCAGGGAAATGTAGAATAATAGATTCAGAATGTTATCTGGTAGAAGAATCCTACCCAGTAGGAGGACCCCACTAATCCAACTTGCCTTGATGGCTCGCTATCCCTGAAGACTGAGTGCCCACCCTGCTCACCTGCTTTAGGGTCTTCACACTCTCATGGATGGGCCTGGGTAATCCAACCAAGGTATCTGTGTCTCTGTGAAATGCAAGACACACTAGATAAGCTTCAAAAGTATAAAGAACTACTCATTCCCCCTGGAGTCACATAGACCATGTCACTTTCAGCTTCCAGGTCCCCTATGACTGCTTTAGGACACAGAAAATTACAGAAATTTTTTGAAAATTAGGATTTCTGTTCGGTCCTTTGAGGACTCAGTTTGTTTGGGAGTGGCAGGTAGCCCAATGTCACTTTTGACTGTGAAATACCAATAACAATGCCTTCTCATGTTTTGTAGAGGCCAGTGGGAAGGATTCATGAGGGTGGGGAGATGGGGAGAAAGACGAAATCTGTTCTGACCATGTCTCTTCTTCACAGAATCCTGGCCCATTAGAGTAGGTAGAGCCCCTAGAGACCTTGTAATCCAACACTCTTATGAGGAAATTGAAGCCCAAGAGGGACATGACTTGTTGCTCAAGGCCCTACACTGGCCAAGAGTATAACAGTTCTTCTAAGAAACTAGAAGGAAGAAATTCCATGGAAAGAACCCAAAGTAATTACTGGGAGTTGCCCATGCCTAATAGTTCTAGGTTGTAACGTGACTACCCAGCAAAATTTCCCATTCCAAGCCACCCACTCTGGCCCCATAAGAACCACTCTATAGCCATTCTGACGATTCGGTCACTTACTGCCCCAGAGTGAATCCGATGAACTTGTTCCTGCTTAGCTCCAAGAAGTGCTCAATGTCCTTCTGTCTGAGAGGACGGTGGAGATGAACCCCAAAGAAGGGAAGAAAAGCAAACATTGAGAGAGAGAACCTTTCTGGGCTCCTGCCCCTCCAATTGGAGGACTGGAGCAGTGGGGGAAGAGAGTAGCCAACAGAGAACTTCAAACCTAGGCGGTTCTGACTCTCAGACCAGCTTATTGTGCCTTTAACACAAAGACCACTCCACCCTGGGTCTTCAATGATCAAAACCCCAAAGTTCAGGGTCCCTATCTTTCAAACCTACCTGACCTTTGGGGCCCAGGGTAGGCCCTTGGGAAAAGCCACCCGCTCAGCAGAGAGGGGTGCCTGTGAAAGTGGAGGTGGTACCAGAGGGTCCTGTTCTAGCAGGTCTAACTCTCCATCCAAGGTTCGTTCTCCATCGCCAGCCGACTCCTCTTCCTCTTCTGTGGCTGGTTCCTCAGTCTTAAAGAGATCTCTTTCATTGTAAATGTCCAGGCTGTCCTGCTTAGTAAGGAGTTGCTGGGGTGGGGGAAGGAAAGTATGCAGAGATCTCACCCTGGGCATCCTTGTCTGAGGTCACCCCCTCCCCACAGGCTGTTAGAATTCAGGAAACATGGAGTAAGCATCCAGCTCTTGTGAGAATATCCCCTTCCAACCTCAACCCTACTGTCTCCACCAGGCCCGATCCCAGGACAAGCAGCTCTCAGACAACCGAGCCAACAGACACGGCACAGAGCACAGATAATCCCCAAGTCACAGCTACTTAGCTTTCAGAAAGAACTGATGCCATTTTTTTTTTTTTTTACACCAGCACTTTCCTTCCTAATTATGCTCTGCTTAAGTGAACATTCAATTAGTTTGCCTTCTGTGGGCATACACCAGCTGGCTGACTGAGGAAGAAGAGAACAGAAGCTTGCTGCTACGCAGAGGAAAGCGAGTTTGGAATTTTAAATTTTGTCACATAAAGAAAAAGACTGGACAGAAATAGGCCAAAAAGTTAACAGTTACTGCCTCTGGTTGTTAAGATTGTGGGTGATTTTTTTTCTCCCTTCTTCTCATTTTATTTTTGTTCCAAATTTTCTATAATGAGTAAACATTACTTTATAAAACAAAAAAATCAAGGTTAAAAAAATCTCACTGAAGATAATAGGCTAGATAACTGAGTGTGACTGTCTGGTCCTGACACCTATAGTTGGTGAACTCAGGTAGATCACACAAATGAGTTCATGGGAACATGGTCTCAGTGCACCTTGTCATTTTGACCTTCCAGAGATGTAGACTATACCTAGAATCCTAACCTGTCCTCTCCCAAATGTAAGCCTTTCGTTCTGGGACCAGACAAAAGTATGGTTGACTCAGAGTAAACCTTCTTGCTGCTGAGAAAATAGGAAAGTGCCACACATCCAGGTACAGGGATTTTCTAGGAGACCTGTTCAGGTGCTTTGGGTCCTTATACCCTAACCTAACTCTTGTTCTGGGTGCTAAAGAACTCCAGGTGCTGAGGTCCAGGTCAATGACCCTGTGGCGAGACCTGGATCTATAATGCAATATCACAATGTTATATCATGATAGTGCAGGCATCTGTCAGGACTGGGGATAGAAGCCAAAGTATAGACTGCAAGGTTTCAGGCTGGTTACAGGGCCAACCAGGGGCAGGATGAGCTGGGTCATTTACTGCCCTTTCCTCCCACATCCAGAGTAGCTTAGAATCTTGATTTTTTGACAGCTAGTGTCCCACTGTCTGCTTTAGTGCATACCCTTCGAGAACCACGGCGGCCTCGCAACTTGGAGGGTGGTGGTGCCAGCTGAGACTCCCCCAGGTCCAGGGTATAAGAGGGCGGGGAGGCAGCACGCATGCTCTTCACCACCTGGATACTGTCCTCTGCCAGTGGCGGCAGGCCCAATTCTGCCCGCTTCTGTACTTTGAGAGCCTGTAGATGCTCAAATCCACCGAGGGTAAACTAAAGGGTAAAAAGAAAAGGGACAGAGAAGAGAGAGGAAGGGAGGGAAGTCAGAGAGAGCAAGGTCAGGAAAGCATGGGTGGAGAGGAACAGCCACCACCTCCAGTCCCCCTCAGACCCCGGATTAATTAGTAAGTAATAAAACAGGAAGGGGCAAATGTGGTTACTAGCCCAGTCTGAGGAACTCAGGCATCAGGATAAAGCATTATTTACTGACTCAGTGTTGGAAATATCACCAGAAATTAGGAAAGGGGCTCCTAGGGGCCTCCACTGAAAAAACAACCACCACAGGAAAATGTATCTCCCTCTTTAAGAAACACGTCCAGATGCTAAACCCAGTCACTCAATTTCCTCTGCAGTCGTGGGGGAACTGCCTCTTGAAGTTGGGGAACGTTAAGAGGCAGTTCCCCCTATGAAGCCAGTCCTGTGGGGTGGGAGCCAGAGCTGAAGGATCAGGTTGAATAATTAGTAACAAAACTACATCCATACATTTATAAGAACTTCAGGCCAAATGCACAGTATAAGTCGGGGTGATGCAGGGGAGGTGCTTGCCTGTCAGTCTGGCCTGGGAAAAAATCAATTGGCGAGGGGTAGACCCCATCAGAAGTGCAGGACATCTTGGAAAGTTAATCCCTTAGTTTGAAGAAGCTCCTGGTTAAAGTCCCCAGATAGCCCTAGCCAGAATAAAGGGTCCTTGGTTGCAGGCTTCTCCCCCCACCCCCCACCTTGGTCTGGGCGCATGCAGAAGATAACCAATCGGTGATGTGCTTCTCTCTGTCTTTCCCTCTCTCTTCCCCTCTCCCTAAAAATCAATGGGAAAATATACCTAGGTGAGGGTTAACAACAACAACAACAACAAATAATAATAATAATAATAATAATAATAATAATAATAAATAAAATAAAGTCCCCAGGGGAAAAAAAAAAAAAAAGAACTTCATTTTTATCTGGACGGAGGGCAGGCACTAATCCCCGCATTTTATAGCTAGAGAAATTGAGGCACAGAGAGTTGCCCAAGGTTGTCAGTATGAGTAGAGGCCAGATTTCCCAACTCTTAGCCAGTGTTCTTTCCACAAAACATCAGTTCTATCAGGGGGAGATGCAATGATACCCCAATTCACAGAGTGGCAAATCTTGTCAGTCCAACAGAAACGGATAATCTGCTCTAACAGAGAAATCTGATTTCTCTAGGATAGCCTAGTTGCCCCTCCATTGGCTAACAGCTGCCCTAGTCTTCTGCCTAGCTCCTGCCTGCAGAATCAGAATAGAAGAAACTGAGGTAGCAGAGGGCACTGCTGATCCGGTGAGTTAGGAGGGAGGAGAACGAGCCACTCACCATGACCACCTTCCAGAGCAGAAGCAGGACCTTCTTTATGGGGAAGTGGGGAGCCAGGCCACTACAGAACTTGGTAACCATGGAGAAAAGCAGAAGGGCAAAAGGCTCCTCATTATGCATGGAGAAGCCTGGAGGGTGTGGAGAGAGGCAAATGAGAAGTGAAAATGAGCTAACGGAAAACCTGCCCCAGTAGTCCTGATTCTGGACACACTCACCACCCCTAAAGAATTTGAGTACTGCCCGACCAGAGACCGTATGGCTCAGTGGTTGAGGGTCGACCTATGAACCAGGAGGTCATGGTTCGATTCCCAGTCAGGGCACATACCTGGGTTGCAGGCTCGATCCCCAGTGGGGAAGGCATGCAGGAGGCAGCTGATCAATGATTCTCTCTCAGCATTGATGTTTCTATCTCTCTCTCCCTCTCCCTTCTTCTCTGAAATCAATTAAAAAAAATATATATATATTATATATTTATTATTATTATTATTATTATTATTAATTTGAGTCCTTGGTCCTGAGAAGGAGGCTTAGAGAGTCCCCAGAGGGAAAACCCTCAAGGGCAGGAAGTGAGGCCCTGGAGGTAACATGGCTTACCTCCCAAAGAAAGCTTGGGGTGCATACCAAACTAAAAGTAACAGTAATAAAGACGTTACTTTCTGGCTGAAGGACTCAATGAATTTGAGTCACTTTCCCACATCAATGAATATATTTTAAAAATCCTGTTGGCTTTCATATCTTATCCCTCTCCGATGACACCAACTTACATTTCAACAGAGTTCAGTTTTCAAGGTGATTCGACTCATTTTTTCACGTGGGATTCGTAATAGAATGGAAGAGGGATACCTATCCCCATTTACAACCAAAGGAATTATGGTGTAGAGAGGACATTTGGTCTGAGCTCAGACACGGGGGCAATTAAGGCAGGCCCTCATGCCTGCTGTGCCCTATCTCTATCCTAAAAGGATGTTAATTAAAAATAAAAATAAAAAAAAAGAAGGCTGCCTGTCTCTCTTAGGCAGATGTTAGGCTTCCCCTCCAGCCCCAGCCCCATCCTCACCCTTCCTTAGGGCCACTTCTTACTCAGTTCAGTGCGGAAGGTCTCCCTGGCCGTCCTCCACCCACAGGAGTCTGTTTCTCGCTCCAGGCGGATATTTTCCACCAGTAGGTACAGGACACTCAGCAGCACCCTGGGGTTATAGAAGGATCACAAGAGGTGCCCGAGGCAGCTCCCCGCCTATAGTCAGAGACCTCAGTGATGGTCTCTGTGGGAGCCCAACCCAGTGGAATTAGTAACTTCTAGTGGTCTGGGTGCATCTGGAATTTGAGTAAAGAGTAACCCATTGCTAACCATCCCATCCCATGGGTAGCCCCACTCACCGGAGCTCTGTGCTATCAGCAATGGAGATGGCTGGTTTTCGAACAGCAGTGCTACAGGCCTGGCTGTTGCTGCCATGGGAAGGAGGGAGAAAATGAGAACCCATACGGCCTCTTTCCTCACTGTGTTCCCACCAACCATACACACAAACATGAGTACCTGCTACTCCCTGGCTATATAGCTATATAGAAATTGGTCTAGCCCTAGCTGGTTTGGCCCAATGGATAGAGCATTGGACTGCAGACTGAAGGGTCCAGGGTTTGATCCGGTCAAGGGCACATACCCGGGTTGCGGGCTTGATCCCCAGTAGAGGGCGTGCAGGAGGCAGCCAATCAATGATTCTCTCTCATCATTGATGTTTCTAGCTCTCTCTCCCTCTCCCTTCCTCTTTGAAATCAATAAAAATATATTTTTTAAAAAAGAAATTGGTCTAAGGCAGTGGTCGGCAAACTCATTAGTCAACAGAGCCTAATATCAACAGTACAACGATTGAAATTTCTTTTGAGAGCCTAATTTTTTAAACTTAAACTTCTTCTAACGCCACTTCTTCAAAATAGACTCGCCCAGGCCGTGGTATTTTGTGACGAGCCACACTCAAGGGGCCAAAGAGCCGCATGTGGCTCGCGAGCCGCAGTTTACCGACCACGGGTCTAAGGTAAAGGAGCTCATAGAATTCCTCTGTCACCTCAGCATAGGACATGAAGATGGGCAAGGGTAGGGTCTGTGATATTCCCTCCTCTTGTAATCCCCACTGTGGCTAGTACTGTGCTGGACACCAAATAGATGCTAAACGACACTTGATGAATAATAAACAGATTGCACCCTATCTAAAACTCCTCGGTGATAGACATAAGATAAAATGAGGGTTCACTACAGTGATTAGAGCAGATAAGGCCACCTCTAGAGCTATAACCCATGAGGGAAAGAATTGGGCACATGATAGGAACTGGCCCTGGCCCTCTTGGGTCATGTTTTCAGCCAGAAGAGTTTTCTTCATGGATTCCAGAGTTAGGATGAGCTGAGAAGGTTTGGATAAAAAGGCAACCCACCCAAGATGGGCCTCTGAAGCCCAGGATTGAAGCTCTAAGTGGGGCAGAAGCAGCTGATGAGCCCAACCTGGGGGAGGAGAACAGAATATCAGAGAATATGGCTGAAAGGAGGGGAACTGTCAGTGTAAGCTTTGGACCAACATGTGAATAGACCCAGCTCCACACAGGGGTCTCTATGGTAAGGGACTCAGCATAGGACATGAAGCAGCCTTCAAGGAAGGGGGTTGTCTCAGCCAGCCCTGCCCTAAGGCTTCTTACTCGATTTCCATGTGGAGTTGCTCCAGGAAGGCTGAGAAGGTCCCCATCTGGTAGAGCAGGAAGCAGTTGTATCTGGACCAGTGTAGCACATCGACCTCTGAATCACATTCCCCAAAGGTGCCTAAAGGACCAGATAGTGCCACAGGGGTTGAGGGGGAGGGACTATCCCAGTTCTTTCCACTCTGCCCCATGATTTTAGGACCATCTTTCAACATCCTGTCCAATAATTTGGCTGACAAGTGTAGGGCAAGGGCCCCCCAGAACGTCCCAGACTGAGGCAGGGGAGAGGAAAGGCAGACTCCAGAGTTAGGTCCAATGTGCTCATCAATGGCCGATCGTAAGTTTGAGTTCTCTGAGAAGTAGATCCAGAGCTGAAAATTCAACTACAAGCATTTTATTTAGGTGATCCCAGGAAACATCAGCAGGTAAGAGAGAGAAGGCAGCTAAGAGCTCAATCCCAGGTGGGGAGAAGCTCTGGGAAACAGTATAAAACACACAACTCAAAAATCATCTTACTCAAGAAGGGTGAGGTAGTCGGGCTGTTCACTCACTATCTCCTGTCAGTCACTGAGGAGTGCTGCTGGACCAGGGGAGCACATGAATTCCCCAGCACTCCTGGCTTCCCCATGTGGGCTGCAGTGAAAGCCCTCAGGCAAAAAGGTGAAGGGAGAGGCACCTGGGAGTTGGTCACAATACCAGACCCAATAGATATGGTTGGGCATTTGTATGCTATAGTCTTCCCTTCCCCTTATATAATGTCCACTCTCTTTCCTCTCCATTTATGACTTTTGTAGTTTTTAGCTTGCAACTAGTTAGTTCTTCCAACAGTCCTCTTATTTATAATTTCAGGGTTAATTTTACTATTCCAATTAGGCAATCTTATTTCTCTTTCCAACACCTGGTAATAGTTCTTTTCTGGAAAACTTTCCTCAATCTTATTGAGTTCTGACCATCTCCAAATTACTCACAGCATCCACTCCTGCTGCTATTTTGGCTTGAACCTGCTAAGTCCCAACAAGAAACTACGCAGAGGGTCCATCCGTGCATCTGTGGCACACCCTGCCTTCCCTCCCTGTCAGGGCCAGGTCACAGATGACAAAAGCCTCTGTGCTCAGCTGGTAGTACTTTGTCAGCTCTGGCCATACTGACACTCTTGCTGGTCTCCAGATAAGATTATAGCCCAGGTTAAGGAAAAGAGAAGCCATGAGAAATCCTGATATGCCTGGTAAGATAAAGGTTGATTCCAAGGGATCCAGAACAGTACCTACTACCATCTCATCTCTTCATAAGCATCAGGTTACTCCTAGCATGTGACAAGATCTGTCCTTAAAAGGCAGGGACCTTGCTTTTCCAGCATGACTTGCCCTATCCTACTCCCGATAACACCATTTTCATCCCTAGTCGCCACCCCTCTAAAGTTGGCAAAGGTGGTCACTCACCTTGGGCCAGGTAGAGAACAGCTCGGGCCACCTTCAGTCGCCGCTCTCTACTGACCACCTCCAGGCGGTCCAGGAGTCCCATCACATAGGCCTTCTGGGCATCTTCCTCCAACTCCAGCCACTCCTTGCCCTGTACTGGGGACAGGCCATAGAGATCCAGTGTCAACTACTGCCTTCCCTTCCTGGAAAAGCTCCTGACAGCATAGCACCTCTGATCTCAGCTCCCTAGAAATTCTTCTCTTCAAAAGCTTTCCTTATTTGGCTGAGAAAAAATAAGGGATGGGAAAAGTAAATGACCCCAAAAGTTCTTGCCTGAAACCACTCTGCTGCCTCATCTTCTTGCACATCCCCTCCATCCTCCACACACAGCTTATACTGTTCCATCTCTCTGTCTTTCTTCAAAGTGTTCCCTCTGTATTCCTACATATGCAATTCCTATTCATCATTACAGATCAAATACAAAATTACTTCTTTCCCACAAATGCTCCAGGAAGAAGTTCTATCCTTAAAAATACTTTTTACTTCTCTTTTGCACTTACCAGTTCATCTTGGCCTGAGCTAGTTTTGTGATATACACATCTCCCTTTTGCTATCTAACTATAATCTCTTTGAAGACACTGCAAATTCACCTTCACCCCTGCCTCCTGCATCTCTGGCACGGAACAGGGTACTCACCACACACTTGTTGAGTTGAAAATTGAATTGCCACTGACCAAATAAGGGAACGGAGGTCTGAGAGAATCAGTGTGGACACATGAAATTATTATTAGACTAGAGGCCCATTGCACGAATTTGTGCATGGGTAGGGTCCAGCCAGCCCAGGGGGAGGATTTGGAGAGGGTTTGAGGAGGGGACATGGTAGATTGGCCAGCCGGCCCAGTCCCTGATCAGGGTGGGGGGGCCAATCGGGGACAGGGCTGGCAGGGGGTAGGGGCCGCGGGCAGTTGGCTGGCCCCACCCCCTGGTCGACTCCTGGTTGAACTCCCACCTGAGGGGACAATTTGCATATTAGCCTTTTATTATATAAGATGCTATTGACAGTGCAGCAGAGTTGGAAGCAAGGGCTGAACATTAAAGTTAAGGACTAGGCTAAGCACAGGGTTCTACCAGGCAGCAGGGCACCAGCCCAGCCCCACCTCCCCATCCCTCTGCCCTCTTGGCCCTTTACATCAGGGAAGGGGACTCAGCTCAGGCTTCTCTTGCTTCCACTCCAGGGCCTCTCCACCTGAGATATAGGAAACTCTGTCCCATAAGCAAGAAGGGATAGCGAAGTTATACGGTTAGGGAGCGGATGAAGAAGGATCATACTTTGTTTTAGGTATTTTTCTAGATCAGGCGGAGATATCATGAAGGAAAAAAAAAAAGTAGGTCTCTGAATAAGGGTCTGGGATCACCTTGAGTCTTGAAATCTTCTTCAAAGCACCTCCTGTTCGTGGTGAATTCCAGGTTCTCAGTGTAGCTATACAATTCTGTACCAGGAAAGATAGGACAGAGTCACAAACATTTAGTAGACCCTTACCGAAGGGGTCTGGAGTAGAGAGGGTAGCACGAAAGAGCTAAAGCTTCCAGTACATTCCTGTGTCCAATTCAACCCAGAGTCAGCTTCCTCCTTTTTGGAGCAGTTAAAAATAGCCACTTGTGTCCCTGGGTGATTAAACCATCAAACCTGTCCTCCTCCTGCCAGCTGGCTGACACAGCAGAGAAGGCAGGCTTCAACATTTGGTGAGGGCCAGGAGGAGGGTTGGAGCTGAGAGGGCTTAATGTTATCACTCCTGTTTCTTAGGGCTGCAACCCCTTCTGGTTGTCAACCCAGACTAGGATTACCCAGTCTCTAGGAAAGAGGAGGGCACTACAACTCCTGAAATTTAGAGGCCAGGGTGAGGGCTGAAGAATATGCATTAGATGGCTTTTGGGGGTTGGAGCCAACTCATTCTCTCCCTGCTAAGTTTCCTCGAAGGGTATAGAAGTTTAGGTTCCTGCTCACAGCCACCTGGGCAGAGACCAGGTAGAGCAGCTATGGTTGCCAAAGGGCAGCCTGTGCCCAGGAAAATCTAACTTGGCTGACAGTAGTCTCTCAATACAAAACGCTTATAAGAAATATAAATGCCCTTTCCCCCTACACACACACACACACACACACACACACACACACACACACACACTGAGGTCCGAAAATTATACCAGTACCCTCATCTTACAGAGGATGAAGAACCGAAGTTGAAAAATCAATAGGTGATAAAACAGGTTTCCTCAAAACCCTGTTCCCTAAATGAGACCCTTGCTGGAAATTTAATTAGATCACAAAACAAGAGAAATTCACTTATGTTCCAGCCAGTTGTCTAATGGTTGAGAAACACTTTGTCTTGGAACCAGAGATTAAAAAAAAAAAATTAGAGAAAGGAAGAGGGATTGGGGGCAGAGAGAGAGAGAGAGAGAGAGAGAGAGAGAGAGAGAGAGAGAGAGAGAGTGAGATTGATTGGTTGTGTCCTGCATGTGTCCCAACCAGGGATTGGAACCGGCAACTTGGGTATGTGCCCTGACCAGAAATCAAACTCCGCCACCTTTTGGTATATGGGAAGATGCTCCAATAAACTGAACCAGGCTGGGAGCCAGGGCTTTTGAGTCCTGAGTTCCAGAATCCTGGAGTGACCAGAAGCAAGTCGCACCTCTGAATCTTAAATTCTTCAGTCATTATTGGATTGTGTGTGTGTGTGTGTGTGTGTGTGTGTGTGTATTTAAGAGTAGAGCACAAACCTAATCAGAAAAAGGAACAGTTTCTTATGTACTAAACTTTTTTGTTTTTATTTTTAAATTTTAGATCCTGAACTTTCATATACAGATATAGAATACATATCATCTACCCAGATTAAACAAATATTAACACTTGTCATATTTGCTTTAGACATCTAAAGTTCCCTCTTCCTCTCCAGTCTATTTTATTTCCCTCTCTCGATGTAACCACAATAATGAAATCGGTGTGTATGCTTCACATGCCTATTTTTATTCTTTTATTACCTATGTATGTGCCTGTAAACACATGATACTGTTCTGCTTTAAAAGTTTTTATCCAAGTAGTATCTATCATATTGTATAAATTATTTTTTCTTAGAAACCTTTTTTATTATGTGTCTTTCAATAGTTCTTTATATGAAAAACAGCATGATGAACACATCCATTCACTTTATGGATACTGCTCTCAAACAAATGTGCAACTGCACTGCCTAGAAACACCTTTTAGACTCATGTTTATGCAGTTTGATGAATGCATAAATTATTTTGTCATTGTTTCTTCCCCCCCAACATTGTTTTTAATATTTATTAAAACTGAAACATATTTATATAGATCAATTATTTTAATGGCTATTTATTGATATACTACAGTTTATCCATTCTCCTACTAAGTTGTTTTCCATTTTCCACAATGGCCGCAATAAACATCTTTGTACATGTTTTCTTATGCCCAAGTGTTTTGAAAAAGTGTACATCTAGATCACTGGGTCATAATATGTATAGGTTTTCAACTTTGCTAGATATGACCAAACTGCTTTCCAATTTTATTATACTATCCTCCCTCATGCCAAGCAGTGTATAAAAGTACTCATTTCTCTGTGCCCTCACCAACCCTAGGCTTTTAAATTTTGCAATTTGATGAATGCAAAATAATATGGGATTATTTTAATTTGCTTTTCCCCATTACTAATGTAGTTGAACATTTTTTTAAAAATTATGATTGATTTCAGAGAGGAAGGAAGGAGAGGGAGAGATGGAAACATCAATGATGAGAGAGAATCATTGATCGACTGCCTTCTGCATGCCCCCTACTGGATCGAGCCCACAACCTGGGCATGTGCCCTTGACTGGAATCAAACCCGGGACCTTTCAGTCCGCAGGTTGACACTCTATCCACTGAGCCAAACCGGCTAGGGCTAGTTGAACATCTTTTCATATATTTATTGACTGTATGGTTTTCTATTCTATAAATTCCTATTCATTCTTTGACCATTTCACCACGTCTCTTCTCTCTCTCTCCCTCCCTCACTCCTTACACACACACACACACACACACACACACACACACTCACACACACACACATATTATGTATTCTAATTTTTTGTTGGTAATTAAACTTAGCTATTTCAAAATTTATTCCCTGTGCTTATTCACAAGAACTTCTTTAAAAATGTTTGTCTCTTTTCTTTGAAAAAAATCATATCTCAAAGTATCACTTCCACGTGATGGAATATTTAACTTTCACACCATCTCCACCCAAAGCTCATTTATTAATAACTGGCCTTCACAGCACGTGTAACATGGAGGCCCTTAATGTGAGGACATCATATTTAGCCTAAGCCAGTGGTCAGCAAACTGCGGCTCTCGAGCCACATGCGGCTCTTTGGCCCCTTGAGTTTTTAGCATAGGCCAGCTTAGGAGTACCCTAATTAAGTTAATAACAATGTACCTACCTATATAGTTTAAAAAATTTGGCTCTCAAAAGAAATTTCAATCGTTGTACTGTTGATATTTGGCTCTGTTGACTAATGAGTTTGCCGACCACTGGCCTAAGCTAAAAACCCAGAGAGAAGCAGCCCAGCACTGAAAGGAGAATGGGATCACACAGCTCCACTCTGACGGCTAACGGTGATGTGGCCAGCCTTGCTCAGCTGGCCAGTTGTCTATAGAGTTTTTCTTCAGCCATTGCTGAGATTTATTTAAGGGGCAGGTGTTGAGGGAAGGTAGCAAGATGGAGGTAGAAGAGAAAAGGAGAGAGAGCGAATGGAATAGAGAAGGAGAGGGTGGCAGAAAGAAGGGGACATGCAAAGATACAGGTGAATATGAGAAGAGAAAGAGAGGAGAAACAGGAGAAGGTGGAGGGAAAACAGATTTGAGAGTGCACCAAAAAAGAATAAAGAGTGTAAGCAGAAAAGAGTGACAGAATGAAAGAATGGAGTGTACCATAGCCACGGGAGAATTCAGACAGAAATGTGAACAAAGAGATATTTACCCTGAAGGGTAGCGAGAAGAGGGAATGAGGAGAACAGCCTTTGTTCTATAGCCACTTGTTGAGAACAGACAAGCTGCCAAGGGAGATGACAAGCCCCTTCCTCTCCCTCTTGGCCACCTTCCACTCTCTACAGACCCATCTACCTCATACCTGACAACTCTGCGGCATGCCCATCTGCATCTCCATACTCAAATTCCAGAGTGGGGCAGTCCACAGAGCCCTGTAATGGAGAAATCTTTGCGGTAACTTGGGGAAAGGGTTGACAAAAGGAGATTATACCCTAATTTCATCCTCTTCCCCTCTTGGAGGCCAAGGTTAAATCAGGGAGGCAGCTAGAAGAGTTCCATCTGTGCCTTTCATCTAGGAGGTAACCTTTTACAAGCCAAAATTTTTATTTAAAAAATTTTTTTCTTTATTGATTAAGGTATTACCTGTATTCTTATCCCCCTATTGCCTCCCCTACTCCCCACCCCCCACTCATGCCCTCACGCCCCTAATGTCTGTGTCCATTGGTTAGGCTTATATGCATGCATACAAGTCTTTTGGTTGATCTCTCCCCCTTAACCCCACCCTCCCCTTACCTTCCCTCTGAGGTTTGACAGTCTGGTCTATGCTTCTCTGTCTCTGGATCTGTTTTTGTTCATCAGTTTATACTGTTCATTATATTCCACAAATGAGTGAGATCATGTGATATTTATCTTTCTCTGACTGGCTTATTTTGCTTAGCATAATGCTCTCCAGTTCCATCCATGCTGCTGCAAATGGTAAGAATTCCTTCTTTTTTACCACAGCGTAGTATTCCATTGTGTAGATGTACCACAGTTTTTTAATCTACTCATCTGCTGATGGGCACTTAGGCTGTTTCCAAATTTTAACTATGGTAAATTGTGCTGCTATGAACATAGGGGTGCATATATCCTTTCTGATTGGTGTTTCTAGTTTCTTGGGATATATTCCTAGAAGTGGAATCACTGGGTCAAATGGGAGTTCCATTTTTAGTTTTTTGAGGAAACTCCATACTGTTCTCCACAGTGGCTGCATCAGTCTGCATTTCCACAAGCAGTTATAAGCCAAAATTGAGGCTCAGTGCTGGGAGGGGCTGAAGATTCCTATGTAGAATCAGAAACTCTGGGTAATGGGCCAGGATTGTGAACAGATATGAAAGCTATAATCTGTGCCCATATCTGATCGACATAAACACAGACCAGAAGAGCATCTAGCTGATCCCCAGAAAAACGCGATGGACAAAAATAAGAGGTGAACTGTATTCTAACTGCAACTCTGTCATTAACCCACTATATGATTTGGGGCAAATATCATTCTATGGATCATAATTCCTCATCTGTAAAAAGAGGTCCTTCAGCCCTAATGTTCCAAACTTTAGGACTGTCAAATAAGGTAGCATTTCTACTCCAATTTGTATTAAAGACTAGATCTCCTATGATGGTGTATGTATAAATTATCCTATATAATAAAACCCTAATATGCAAATAAATCGAACTGCAGAATGACTCGCACTGACCATCAGGGGGCAGACGCTCAACGCAGGAGCTGCCCCTGTGGTCAGTGCGCTCCCACAGGGGGAGCACCGCTCAGCCAGAAGCCGGGCTGATGGTGAGTGCAGCGGCAGTGGCAGGAGCCTCTCCTGCCTCGGTGGCAGCACTAAGGACCCCTCCGGGGATGTCCGACTGCCGGCTTAGGCCCACTCCCCCTTAGGCCGGCAGTTGGACATTCCCTGAGAGGTCCCAGACTGCGAGAGGGCATAGGCTGGGCTGAGGACACACCCCCCATCCCCCAGTGCACCGGGTCTCTAGTTTTAATATAATCCCCTAACCTCTTTAAGCACTTTGGGGTATTTCCTACCAGTACGTATTAATCTATCTGAGTTTTTAAAATTTTGAATCTCAGGTCTGTGGCATACTGTCACATATTATGTGATCTTGAGCAAATTACTTAACCTCTCAGTGTGGTGTAAGGAAATATATTTAGTCTTTGCCCCACCTCCCTCCCATTTCTGGCACCGAACTCCTAAAACCTCTGGAATTTCCTGAGTGATGGGAGTGTCTGATATTTATAAGGGGACTTGTCAACCATACTTGTGTTTAAGCTAATGAGGTGACTCACAGGAACCCAAAGAGTTTCAAAGGAGGGGCTGGCCCTACCTCAAGGGAGGGGAGGAGGCTGGAGACTGAGTTCAATCACAAGGCCAGTGGTTTAATCAACCATGCCTAGGTAATAAAACTTCATATAGCCGAAACCGGTTTGGCTCAGTAGATAGAGCGTTGGTCTGTGGACTGAAGGGTCCCAGGTTTGATTCCGGTCAAGAGCATGTACATTGGTTGCGGGGCACATCCCCGGTAGGGGGTGTGCAGGAGGCAGCTGGTCGATGTTTCTCTCTCATCGATGATTCTAGCTCTCTATCCCTCTCCCTTCCTCTCTGTAAAAAATCAATAAAATATATTTTAAAAACACACAACAAAAACAAAAAAAAACTTCATATAAAAACCATGAAACAGTGAGGTTTGGGCACACAATGCCCAAATTTTCCTCGTTTTGCCACAAACTCTGTCAAGGACTTTGGGAACCAATTAAACCAGAGGATCTGGCTCAAAGAGGCCAGAGGTGAATCCTTTGGTAAGTTAAGAATCTTTTTATTAAGCAAATGATTATTATCTAACTTTCTTTTTAGGTTGAGAAGTTCATACCTAAACGCCATTGTGAAAGGGTAGGTCAACAGTGCCCTATAAACAGTGACATGTACATAGGAGACGCTCTTAAGCCAAATAATTGTCTTTCAGCAATTCTTTAGCACCCCTAGAGAGGAAAGAAAACCATCTCTCCTGAGGACTAGCTTACACAGGAAAGCAAGAGGAGGGAGGGAGGGAAGGAAAAGCCCACGGTCATCTGAGTCTGGCACCTGGGTGTTGTAGTGATACTGACAAGCAGAAGCAGCTCTCCTGCTGCAGTGGAAGGTAGAGGAAAGCTAATCTCTCCAGCCAGCCTTTTGGCAGGCAATGAGCCCAGATAGAGAGGATCATCGCAGTTGTTCATTTCCAAGCATGACAAGTGCAGCTGCAGGCAGTCAGGAGGTAAACTGCAGTGCAGGTGGAAAGCTCTGAGTCTCGGGATACTGAGCTCACTGGGGTACTGAACTCACCAGCAAAGGTAAAGTAGTATCAGAGCCTTTTCCTAAAGGAAGACTTGATAGGTAGGGACAAGGCTTCTGGCGTCAGGAGGAGTTTTAATTCCCTCAAAGAACATATCACTCTGAAATTATGTTACTTATTAGCATATTGTCTGTCTCGCCACTCCCACTGGAATATTAGTTCCGAAGAGCAAAGATGTTATCTTGTTCATGGCTGTATCCCTAGCACCTAAGTTAGTGCTGGGCATATAGAATGACTATTCCCTCCCCCCAAAATATACCACATTTGAGTAAGAAAAATGTCTCTAAGGGGGAAGGATGCAAAGGGTGCCCTAAAAGGCCAGATTGGTACTGAGGCAGGGGGGGAAGATGACGTGGTGGATAGAACCCTGCCTGATCTAGCAAGGCAGGAGGGCTGAACTATGCCTCTGAAAGTGGTGTGATTTGGGGCCAGTCTTTTCACCTCTTCTACTTCTCTCTTTTAAAAAATGGGATGGATTCCTACTCTGTCTGTATCAAGATGGAAAGCATACATGAAATCCCTTTGGAAACGGTGAGATAGCATTCAAATGGTACACCCTGGACTTGGATGCTTAAGACCCGGCACTCAGAACCAGCTCTGTCCCTTGATGTGGGGGTGTACAGTACTGCTAAGAGCTGCTCTGAACTGACCCATTACATGCAGGGTACCTGCACTGCCTTAAACATTTTACATTCAATTATCTCACTTTGGCTTTATTACAACCTCCCAAGGCACATAGCGTTAACCTCATTTTACAGATGAAGAAACTGGAGCGCCTAGAGGTTTGGCAATTTGCCAAAAGTCAACACAGAGAATAAATGGCGGGGCCTGGGATTCAGAACCTGGTCTGCCTGACTCCAAAGCTTGGGACTCCTGGCCTCTAAGCCAGAGATGTACTAGCATGATCGTGGGCAAGTTACTTCTGTCTCTTTCACGTCTGTGAAACCAAGGGCTAACCCGGGTGATCGCTACAGACCCTCGCACACCGGACATCCCACAGTCTGTTCTCCTGGTCCCCGCTCAGACCCAGTTCTACTCGGGGCTGGTTGATGGAGACTGGCTGGAGGAGGGCGGGGGGGGGGGGGGCAGTGATATGATCCAATCCTTTCATCCTCCAGGCTAGGGGTTTATTTATTTATTATTTTCCAGAAGAGGAAGCGACCCAAACATTCATACTCCTATGTGTGGGTTTGGATCCTGGGACAGTCCCATCCACTCACTCCTGCTCTGGCCCCGCCTGAATCCTGTCTCATTAACCCTTCCAGGTAGCGGTCCCGCGGTCGGTGGAGCCTGCCGCACACACGGGGGCGTGGGAAGGGGGACGGCAGAAGGCCCGCGGCACAGCTGGACCGGCTCGGGAGCCCGGGTGGCGGGCAGCGCCCCCAGCCCGCTCCTCTGCCCTGCGGCGGCGGCGGCGGCGGCGCTCCGGCCTCCCACCCCTCACGCAGGTCCTCCACCGCCGCGCGCCCGTTTGCTCCTCTGTCAGTGGGAGTACGAATTCCCACCTCCAGGGGCTGCAGCCACGAGTGAGATAAAGGTTGGAAAAGTACCTGGTACGCTCGAGATCGCGCTCCATCTCCGGGAGCGGAGGCCAGAGGGCTCGCAAGCCCCGACCTGCTCGCGGCAGGAGAGGGGAGGAGAGGGGTCCGGCGCTGCAGAGCCCAGAGTCCAGACAGCGGCGCACCCGCAGGCGCCCGCTCTCAGGGGGGACTCGGGGCGCGGGAGGGGAACCGGGCCACCGCCCCTCAGCCGCCGCTTCCCGCCCGCGGGCACCTCCCGGCCCCAACAGAAGCTCTCCGGGCTCCTCACCTCTGACTCCCGCCGCTGGCTTCGGAACACTTCCCGGCCCTTGGGCGACGCCTGCTTCCCTTTGCCGCCGCCGTTGCCGTTGCCATTGGCGGGCGGGCTCCCGGCCCCCGGTGCCACCAGGTCCTCCATGCGGCTCCGGTCAGGGGCTCCGCTCCGCTGCTCAGCGCTCTCTGCCCGAGGCGACCCCGCCGCCGCGCGCCGCCGGCACGGCCCCGCCCCCTGAACGGCTATTGGCTGCGGCCGCTTTCCGCAGCCCCGCCCCGCGGCGCAATTGGCTGTTCGACCCCTTGGAGCGGGACTTGGAGGGGGGCTCTTTCAAGGGAACAGCCCCCGTCTTTTTTCCCTGTCCTGCGGCGCCGCCGGTAGCGGTGGGCTCCCGGGTGGGCTCCCAGCTCTACCTCCCGAATTGTGGGCCTGAGCTCAAGGCGGCTATCCCTTTGCTTCTCTCTCGGTGTCCCTCAGCTACACCTCCTCCCAAAGAGCGACCTTTTCGGGGAGCTCGATTCTTCTCCTCCCGTTCCACTGCAGCTGCTTCCCCGTGACCGCAGACCTCTGCCCCCAACTGCACGCGTCCCAAATCCCGCTTCCATCGCAGGGAAGGGATGGCACCGCCAGGTGGCCAGGGACACCGCAGGAAACGAGGGACTCGCCCTCTCTGAAGCTCAGAGTGAGGACTTAGCTGGGAGACTGGGGGTTCACAGGTGAGGTGGGGCGTTTTCGCTTCACTGAAATTGCGGGTGCCTCTCAGGGCTGCTCCTGGTCATCCGCCTTCCTCTGCAGAAGTGGGCACCTTCCTCACGTTGTGATCTAGGGAGTTAAAAGGGAACGGAGAGCAAGCGCTCCCGCCCCACCCTCACCCCGAGTCTTTTGCTTCATTCTTCTAAGATCCTTCCTGGGGGCAAAGGAGGCTGCGTGGCTTGCCCACCCTGGAATTTATCTAAAAAGCAGTAAACGTTTTGGCAGTCTGGGTTGGTAACAGTAGCCCCAAGGAAGCAGCCTGGGGAGAATGGGTGTGATTGGTGACCTGCCACTCTTTCCAGGCATTGCACCAGGGACCTTTCAGGTATATCACACCTCTCGCTGACAGGTTGTTTTCATGAATCCAATATCACTGGCGAGGAAGTCGGGACCCACAGAGATGAATTACTCCTTGCAGGTCTCAAGGCATCATATTCTATCTTGTTTCAGTGCCTTCAAATGCGCTGTTCTCTCTCTGGAGGAACTGCTGTTCTTCCTTACAGATTCTATTTAGTCATCACCTCCTCCTCCGGGAAGCCTTCCCTTTGACCCTCCTCAACCCTTTCAGGCGGTGTTGGTGTCAGGCCACGTCAGCCTGGGTCCAAAATCCTTCTATTTTCCACTATATCCCACAGGGAAGGGCCTGAAGAAGTTACTCCCCTGTTTACTTCTTAGGGACAATTCTGTTCCTTTCTTAGCCCTACCTTTCTTTCACATTTTCCTCTGCTAGTTAGTAGGTGATAGGTCAGGCAGAGTTGAGAGAGGGAGCGGTCCTTGGAGCATTCCGAGTTCCTTTTTCTCCCTGGTCCCCAACATCTTCTTATTGCACCCTCTCACCATTTTCCCTTTCCTTTCTTATCCCCACCTCTCACCCTCCACCTACAACCTGGATAAAAGCTCGAGAGTAGAGCCAAGTTTAATTCATTTTTGTATGCCTCATTTATGTATTGTTTACACAGGGTTTATGTACTATTGACTGAAAAATTATTTGTTGTGGGGGCTGTCCTGTGCATTGTAGGATGTTTAGCAGCATCCCAGGCCTCTCCTCACTAGATGCCAATAGTTCCCTCCCCCGAGGATGACAACCAAAAGTCTCCAGATATTGCAAAATGTCCCCAGAGGGGCAATATCTTCTGGGGTTGAGACTCACTGGTTCAGCAGAATTGAATTCATATGAATTTCCAAGAAAGTCCCTGGCTCAAGGCTGAAACTATTTGATTTTGGAATTCTTCTCAGGGTATAATTTGTTAAACTCTTAAGGACTCATACTCTGCTTTAAAATTCACAACCTACGCCTAGCTCATCACTGCTTCAGTGTGGTAAACCTGCCACAGCACAGCCCATTAGCGTTTCTTAATAAAAGAATCAATGATTCTACCTTCCCTCTTCCCAATACCTCTCCTCCTAAACAGTCAGAGCTCTAAGATTGACAGGCCCTGAACTTCATGTTCTCTTTTGTGAGCCTAGTCAGTCAGCAGGATCTCTTATGGTGGTGGCAGGCAGGAGTGGCCGCTTTTGAGGCTTGTTCCTTTCCAGCCTGTCACTAGGGCAAAGATGGCAAAGTGACCTTCAGTTGAAAGTAGGATTGAGGACTGCTCTCAAGACCCCTCTGTAAAGCTTTTTGTTGAGTCTAGAGCTCCTCCTGGCTTCAGTTTCAGAGAAGGGTTTTGAAAAATTGGTATTGTGGAGTTTGCAAAGAATCAACATGAGGATAGACCTCAATCCATTATCTTTTTCACAACTAGTGGAATGGAAGACATCGATGTATTATAGGTCCAGGCTTTCAGAGTTTGTCATAAGGAGGAAGCTATCTGGAAACAACTCCTGGAAGAAGTAACAAGAAACCAGATTAACTGAAAACTTTGAAACTTTATAAGTCATGGAATTGGCACACACTCCCTCTCTTAGTTTGTCAACAATGAAGTGGCAGCTATCATTACCACTAACCACAGAGGTGACCATAAATATACCTGGGAGATAATTAGGGGCTGGTCTATAAGTTTTTCCATCTTTGCAGAGATGGCTCCCATGCTGAGTTATTTTTAAACTTCCAAAAATTCAGGTTTCCTGAGGCCTTTGGTAGAGAGAGGGCTGGAGGTATAAATAGGTATATTACAAGGACCAAATATACCCTTCTCCATATAAGTACTCCACTATAATCCATGGAGGTCAGATATATGATTAAATAGGTAACACCTTACATGGAGAAAGTTTAAAAATAAGATGCAGGAAGTCTTAAAATACCTATTTTTAAAGGATATCAGGCAGCCAAGGTAAAGTAGTAGAAAAAGAATAGAATACCCTCCTCTCTCAAAAGTCACGTGTGGGTGTAATGAGAAAACATCTTGCATTCAGAATGTAGAACTAGTTTAGGTTACCAACTAAAGAAGCTGTCTACCAGAAGCTGCTCAGAAATGGCTACTCTACAGGTAGTTGAGGAAGAACAGGAAGTTAGACTCATCCTCTGGTTACTGATTTAGTCGGGCAAAACCTGACTTAGAGATAAATCTCTGCCAGATTAATTTCTTTCTTCCCTTTGGTAGTATGTTGTCAGGTCCTGGATGTCAGGGTTGTTTGGTCCTAAACCCTTGGATGCTAGCTTCTGTGCTCTCCAGCTAAGGGTAGTGGGCTTGGGGAGTTTATAATGACACTTTAATTTCTCTGCCTTAAGCCTACACTTCTCAACTCCCAGTTCTGAGAAAGCAGTATATTTATACATGCAACGGAGGGGTGAGGTGGGGGAATATTAATTAGTGGAATGACCCATCATGGAATAGGGTTTCAAGGCTAAGGCCATTTAACATGCCTATTGGTAACTGCTTCAGTTTTTCACATCCTTGCCCTACAGCAAGCTCTTTAGCCTGTTGCCCAGAAACCTCTCTCATCTCTGTATTAGTTCATAGAAGCAAAGAATACTCTCAAGACAGGAATCCATTTAAGAATATTTTATTTATCTTTTCAGATTACATGTTCATTATTGCTGATCTAATACAATCACTTAGACATAAAGATTTCTAAGAGCCTCTTCAGAAATGGTGATCCTTAGAGGTTTTATTTCCTTTCAGTTAGATGACAATGAGAACTAGATGGTTATTTTTATATATATATATATGTATGTATATATAGTTTAGAACTTGTCCATATATGATTTGCTGGTGTTGCCTATTTTCTTTCAATAATTTTCCTTAATTAAAAAAAGCTTAATGCAACAATGCATTCAAATTTCTTTTTTAAAACTGTGACAAAGTTAATTTTGAAAAAACCATAGGAGCAGCAATTTTAGATCTGTTCAGAGAAAAGCCAAGCAGCAAAAAAGCTTTGCAGGAGTATATGGCCATGGGAGCCGTGCTCAGATGGGAGGATAGGATGAGGAGGTAGGAGGGCAGAGGGAGTGGACCAAATACGTTTCTTTAAAAAAAAGAAGAGAGAAAGAAAACAATTTTTTCATTAAGAAGACAAAAAAGACCTTGAAAAGTAGCACAAATTCATCATAGGGAAAATGGTAAGTATTCCCACAGGCCAGGGCCACATATAGAGATAATCAGTTTTCTTTCCCATGCTTCCAGATACCTAGGATGCGTCTAGGTGAGAGCTTGAGGGAAGAAGACACATTTGCTCTGATTCCAAGGGTAGAGGAAATGACCAAATTCCAACTAAGGGAGAACCCAAATTCTCAGGAGGCCTGTGCCTCCTTCTTCTCAATGACTGACGACACAGGATCCCCAGAGAGAAAGGAGAACAAGTCATCTGGAACTCAGAGGCAAATACCTCATTCTGGGCAGCAAAACTAGCAACGTAACCTAGAAGCCCAGTGTGGCTCCTTTTTCATTTGGAAGGGCATGTTCTGTCAGGATCAGCACAAAGAAAGCTCCATAGAGAGCCAGGCTTTGCTGAGAAACAGCAGGTTATGACTTTTGGCCTAAGAACATAATAGGCTAGAGTTTAGATATCTGCCTAAGGAATTTTCTCTAGATATAAGATAAAGTACAAAAATCTGAATCTTTTGCAAAAAGGATCCAATTAATTAATACAAAAATCAGAACTGGGTAAGCAAGTGAAAAAATTAAATAGCCTTGTGGAATTTTCAGCATTTATGATCTTCTTCATGAAAGAATATAGCCATGTATGTGGCTTTTTTCCAGTACTTGCTAAGACATACGGCCTTTGAGTAATCAGACTGTATGGGTTGAGCCTATATGGTATTTAATGAAGCAAACAGTCATTTACCTATGGTCCTCCTCCCTGCCTCCAAAAGGAAGATCACTTCCAGAGGTATATAGGAAGAGCAGGGTAAGTTGGAGAAGGTGGAGGTTGGGGAGGAGAATTAGAGTGGGAAGGTTACAGTGACCCTGGATAGTCTGGTGTTTTCTTGAGTCACCTTGGTCTTGACTCTTAGAGGCAGACCAGGATAGGAAAAAAGCAAAACAGGAAAACTAAACAAACCTGAGAGTCTAATTAGGGTTGGAAGGG
Source organism: Eptesicus fuscus (assembly GCF_027574615.1). Taxonomy (NCBI): domain Eukaryota; kingdom Metazoa; phylum Chordata; class Mammalia; order Chiroptera; family Vespertilionidae; genus Eptesicus; species Eptesicus fuscus. The sequence continues at coordinate 62,543,437 of NC_072486.1, forward strand.
GGGAAGGGGACTCACTTCATTCAAGATTTGTAGGGCCCCTCTAGACTTTAACTCTTAGAACCAATCTGGTTCCATTGGAACCCTAAGACCAATAGGTCTGTCTCCAAAAGGAATCAAACTCTTAGGTGGGACATAAAATTTCAGGCTGCTCACATTACTAATTGTTTGTAATGTTGGAGTTACTCAAGAAATGACAGGCCCATAAGATGGAAAAGGCCAGAACATAATAAGATATCCCAACAGAGAAGAAATACCAGACTAAATTACAGAAACATTAGATTTCGGTTTCATCAACAGCTGAATGTCTGATGAAATTCAACCTAAACAAACTGACTTTGATCATCTGGACACAGTTTACAGTGTCATCTCTATACAGTTAGTCAGTTATGCTGCAAAGATCTTCCTAGGAGACAAATAAATACATTCTGCTTCTTTAGGGTGTCAAGCTGTGGGCCTGAAAGACCTGTCCCATTTCCAAAGCCATCCACTCCAAATCCCTTGGAAAGTATGCCTTTCCCTGCTCAGTTTCAGAAGCAGTTTTAGGCAATAAAAGGAAGTTTCAGGAAGCAATGTTTCACATTGCTGAGACAGTGTCAATTTGGAGAGAGCTTCCTGGGAAACTATCCAGTTAAATGACAAGGAAGTACAACCATGGGCCCCAGTAGGGCTGCCTCCCACTCCCTGAGCAGAGAGAGGGTAGCTGGGTTAGAAAGATGGCTAAACATATGTCTGACAAATATCAGAGATGCTGAGGAAATAATGGAAGCACATTCCTCTTGGAACCAGAAAGCGTTAAAATGGACATAAGTACTTGAGAAGAAAGGAGTCCCTCGTGAAGGAGACTTCCAGTAAGCATAGGCATAGCTGAGTTCTTGGTGCAGCTTGCCAAAGCCCTAACAATCCTTTCCAACCATTTTATAAAGAAGGCAGTGACAATGATGATGGCTGGGAACCCAGGCCATGTTAATACAGTGGCTTCCAAAAAGCCTTATCTGGGGACAAACCAAAGCTGAGAAAAGCAGCTGTTGAAAATGTATCCCAGAAAACCCCAGGAAACAAGGAGTCCGGAATCCCGGGACTAACGCCTGAGCCTGAACAAGAGAAGAATGGCCACTGCTAAGGCTTCCGTCAATGGGGAATAATGCAAAAGCTGCCCTGGGAATGGTTGCCCATTTCTTTCCTTCCTCAGCCTGTCCTCTGCGGCTCTCACAGCCCTCGGGGCAGTAACCACTCTGGGCCAAGGCGACAGGCACAGGATTCTAGATTTTAATAAATAAATAATCTAACATATAGGGTGAGCACGGCGGGCAGCTGATTAGAGAAGCAGCTTGCTGGGTTCCTTCCTGTATAGGAGTGGAGAAAAGGCTTGGAGTTCTATTCCTTAAAACTTCTTCTGGCTTGAGTTACAGGAACTTAATACCTGGAGGGAAAAAGAAAGATGAGACAGTGATGTTATCAGCTTGTGGGGATGCTGGGACATGAAGAGCCTGCTTAGAGGTGTGCTAGGGAGGCAGGGACTTTTCTGGAGTGTATGGTGAGGGTAGATAATTGTGGTACTTTTTCACATCAGTAAAAAAAGCCAGTATTTCTTTATAAAGAGGTAAAAATCATATCAAGAAGATGAAATGAATAAAGGCGAATTCAGGGAAGGGAACACTAATGTCTTGAGAAAGCCTCAGAGTCTTTTGGGGGTGGCAGTGAGGGAAGGTGGGTTTATTTTCCTGAGTCCATGTAAATATGGTGATGATGCAAAGACCAATTTGGTCTTCACTACCCAGGCTTCCGTTTTCTAGGGAACCCAAGGCACCTGTAGTAATTAGGCTTGAAGGGCCCATTCTTGTTGAGTCCCAGATACTTGGCCTGCTCATCTGTCAGCTCTGTCAGGTGGGCATCAAAGGTGGGCAGGTGTAGGCTGGCCACATACTCATCTGGAACAGACCACAGAAGCCCTGGTATAAGCATTCATGCCTCTTGTCTGGCTGTTCTCTCCATGTTAGGCCTTAAAAAGTTGAAAGACACCTTCTAATTCTTGGAGCTGAATGAAAAACGCTTAACGTTTGCTCACTGGCCCTTAGTTCTAAGGAATGGTTGCTTGAACTTTGAACCCATAAACTTTTCAAAGCCATTACCTTTCTTCCTTACAAGCTGCTTTGGTCTTGAACCTTTCCTTCTCCTTGGGGAGAAATGAAAGAAATAGGCCTTTGGGTCTAAAAGAAAGGATGGGCTAGTGGGAGGACTAAAAAATGGGAAGCTCCAACTTTAGTTCTGCCTCAAACTCTATACTTTGAGTCACTCAGAAAAACTAACATCTGGTAAATCTGAAAGGAATGATACTACACTGTTTGTCTTACTTTCAGTACGTTTAGTTCTCTTATGATTTGTTTACATTCCCTTTCCTGAATGCATATTACTTATTCAAAATTTTATGTCATTTCCTATGTATTTGTTTGGTCTCCCTAACTTCACTTCATATTCAGAATATGGACTGCTCTATTTCTTTTATATCCTTCCAAAGTGTCTACTCAAGGAAAACATGTCAACTTCTAACAGCTGCTTTGCATTTAGAGCTAAAGCAAAATGAAACCAGAAGCTGATTTATTCCCCGATCTTTGTGTCAGGAGCTTATAAATACACTGTTTCAGTTCAGGTGCTTGAGGCAGGTTCTTTAAAAATTTAAGACAGTTTAATGTTTCTCTTATACAAAACACCCACATAACTAAACTCGTCATAGAAGCTATTCAGAAGCTTTCTTTTGGCCTGAAACAATGGGTTAAGAGTTAGAAGGCGTAGTATGAAGGTCCTCCTGGTCTGAGAGAGTTTGGTAGGGGCTGCCTAGAACTGGAATAAGTCAGATGTTGCAAGGTAGGAGATGATTCCTCTCTCTTGGGGAAAATCTTTTTCTTCTTTGAGATTCTTACATACAAGATACTTGATGAGAGAAAACCCTTAAAATGCACAGGCAGGTAAACAAAATCACAGCAAAGTGTCATGACTTTACTGGAGCAACCCATGTGGAACATGGGATCAATCAGCTGAGGATGGAACCTAGGAATTCTAGCTCCTACTTTACATGATAAACATCTCTCTCTCTCTCTCTGTCTCTGTCTCTCTCTCGATCTCACTCTCGCTCTTTCCTGTCCTTAAGAAACATAATGCTCCCAAACTTCAGTTAACCTCTGATTCTGAACTACTTTGGTAAGGATGAGGATGGAAGAGCACATACTTACCCATTTTCTTGGGCAACAGGTAGACATCCTGCTTATAGCGACCCTCAGGAGCATTGTAAAGCTCTATCAAGGCCAGAGCCTAGAAAAACAGAGAGATGGAAGCTGATGTGCCATTCACAGCCATCCACCCCATATCAAGTAAAACCCTGATGGTCTCAGGATCCTCTCCAGACCACTGCTTTCCCACTCTGGAGGCCTTACCTGAGTAGTAGCAGTAATTGAGAGCACAAATGTAGGCACTGTAGAGCAGCTTAGGTTCAGCAGACGGCCCTGGAGAGCAAGGATTACGACACAAACTGGTTAGGACCAAGTCTCCATGGAGCCTTTGAGAGGTGAGGGAAGAGTATGCCTGCAGTTTCCAAATACTTCCCAATAACATTGCTGGGCAAAAAGCAGGTGTTCAATAAATAGAAATTAATTGATTGACATTTAAATGAAACCATAAAAAGTTCTGGAGAATTTGATGAAGGTAGCAGATAAAAGATCTCTGGGATTATGTAAAAAAGATGGTTACAGATACTGAGTCTTAGGCCAGCCTTTCAATTTCCTACTTTCTACAGCAGAATATTCTCCTTCCAAGATATTGACATTCCTTTGAAAGACTGTCCTAACCAATGATGTAGTCAAATCCAGGGGAAACTCTCCAGATTGAGAGGAAAGACTTTTTATTTTTGGATTGAGGAAGCTGTGATGATTTTTGTGTTCTTTCTCAGTTTGGTTCCCCTAAATTCAAGGGCTACCTTGTATTTTGAGTGGATGATTCAGAGACTAGAAGAGCTAGAAACTGTCCCCAATGCCATCCTTTCCTACTTCATTTCCTAGAAAGCTTGACAACCTTTTTTGCTCAACCACAGGCACCAAAAACAATTGGTGACTTGCTTTTGTCACAAGAATGACTAGATGGACCTTCCAGGGCAACGAGAAATAAGTCACCAGACAGTGGGCTGACATCAAAGCAATTAATAGATATTTAACAACCTGTCCCTCCCCTCCCTATACAATTCCTTTCTTGTAAATAAATAATTCAGTCCCTTTATAGATGCTGTAAAGTATCTGAGAAGGTGAGATAAGGTGAGGAAAGTTAAAGAGAACAGGAAGGACACTCAAAAGGCCAATGAAAGTCAAGACAAAGTCTGAGTTAGAAGAAGCCAGGAGAGGGAACTATCAATCATACAACCAGTATATAGTTGGGTACATACTGCATGTCTGGCTCAATTCAGGGGAATGGACACTCAAAAATGGAATCTATCATAAAGACATGACCTACCCGGAGCTTGCCTAAGATAGTCTTAGTTATAGTCAGGAATATCTACTTTGTGCTTACAGATTAAATCATCCCACAACCGACACTATCTCTTTGTAAGAATCACTCAGAGTGGCATGGGTTCTATCCATTAATTTCTTTCACAGTAATAGTCATTATCTGACTCAGCCTGTAGAGTGACATAGAGAGACAGGATAATTGGTGAAAAGTGGGGAACCAAAATAGTTTCTTAATTGCTAAATGAAAATGAAAAGACCTTTCACAGTTAGATGTAAAATCCATTGGTAAAGTAGTTAAGCTGTGCTTAAGAGGAGTTGAAAAGTATGAGAGAACATGAGGAGGAGGAGATCTGAGTATTGCAGTCTCTCCTGTCAGAGCTGAATCTCTCTTACCAGCCTCAGGTCTTACCTCTGCCAGCAATACTATCCTCTTGCCATCAGGCCATATTACATGGTCAACTTGGGACCTCACTCGCTCCCAGGTCAGTTCTGGTGTCCGCAGACTCGCCTGGAATACATACAGCAAGCACATCATCAGCCATGCCAGGTCCCACTTGGTGGACGAAAAGTGTTGAAGGGAGCCATTTCAAATAGCAAGTTGAAAGGAGCAACCAACATGCTAGATAGAGAATACCTGTCCTGGGTTGGTTAGGACTGTTCCATTTCAGGAAATTTAATCTTAGGCCCAGCCAGGGAGGGATCACTCAGGATGTCATTCCACAACATATACAGTACGCCCACTCTCTGCTGAGCACAGTAAAAGGTGCTATGGGAAATACAAAAGAAACCAAAGACGTGGTTTCTGCCTTCAAAAAGCTCTTATTTTGGCTAGGGACACAAAACAATACATATGTGATGGGGGGAAAAGCCTTTAAAATACTTACAAAGCAACATGCAAACAAGTGCAAATTAATACAGTGCAAACTGAATACATAAGTGCCAAAGAGACACACAAAAAAGGAGGGTCAGAGCTGAGTGAGATTAGTTAGAGAAGGCTGAACATCCTAAACATAGCATGCTAGGGCCCAAGTTCTGCCCTCATGTCCCAGTGTCCCAGGTTCCACCTTCTGAATGATGGTGGTTCACCCTAAAGTTACAGAAGCTCTGTGACCTCAGTGCACATGTGAAGTAGCCTTTAGAGAAATGCTTAATGATAGAATAAAGCTCCCAATGGGCTCACCCTCCTTCCATTTCTGTATATTGTATATTCCGAGAACAAGAGAAGAAATGTTAGGTTTATTAACAGCAGCAATCAAATAACAGTAATAAGGTTAGACTGAAGACAACTTCCTTCTTCCAAAAGGCAATGCCTAAAACAGAAAGTCCATATTCTAAGAGTACCTATAAATTGGATCATGGTGGTAAAATTGAGGATTTCTGCCAAATAGTAGTTTTCAGACAAAGAGAAACACTTCAGTTACATAATAATCATTTACTGAGTACATACTATATTCTAGACACTGTAGTAAAGGACACTATTATAAGGCTATGGACTCCTCTACTAGAATGTGAGCTATTTCTGGATAGGGAATGTATCTTTTTACATTTTCAGCCTAGTGGGAAAGATAGACATATAATGATATGTTAGTATATTCAGGATAGTATTAATGGTCTGGGTCTATTTATTAGGTAAATGGGAAATAAATAAATTTCTTGAAATGTCAAGTTCAACCTTTCTAGAGGGCAATTTGGCAGTAGATAACAAAATTTTATATGTACACTAGAGGCCCGGTGCACAATATTCATGCACTGGGGAGGGGGGTTCTGGCCTGCGCCCTCTTGCAGTCTGGGACCCCTTGGGGGTCCTTAGCACTGCCACAGAGGTGGGAGAGGCTCCCACTACAGCCGCTACATTCGCCAGCCATGAGCTCGGCTTCTGGCTGAGGGGCACTCCCCTTGTGGGAGCACACTGACAACCAGGGGGCAGCTCCTGCATTGAGCGTCTGCACCCTGGTGGTCAATGCACATTATAGCAACCAGTTGTTCCGCTGTTTGGTCAATTTGCATATTAGCCTTTTATTATATAGGATAATCTTTGACCAATCAATTTCCCTTTGAAGGCTGTATCCTATAGAAACACTTGCTCAATAAAAGTGCCCAAGAATGTTCATCCAGTGTGGTTTCTAAGAGCAAAATCTAAATCAACAAGGAAATGGCTAAGTAAACCAAGATAATTCTATACAATGAAATATTATATAATTGTTTTAAAAAAGAAGTATATCTATATGTGTTAACATGAAAACCATTCATTATTGTTAAGTGAAAAAATCAAGTTGCAGAACAATCCTACCTAATAAAAGAGTAATATGCAAATTGACCACACCTCTGCTACACCCACAATCCACACCCACCAGCCAATCAGAGCGAGTATGCAAATAAACCCAACCAAGATGGCTACGGCCACAGAGAGCAGGAGGGAGGCTTGGGTTTCCCAGGCAACAGAGGAAGCCAAGCTTTCCGCCTGCCCTTGCTGGCCTAAGCCTCCACTCAAGGCTACAAAGTTTCAATTATAGAAGGTAAACAAATCCAAACAGAAATGGCAGCAGCCACAGATCTGGAAAGAGTGGGAGGCTAGGGTTGCCCCCGGCAATGGAAGAAGCAAAGCTTTCCCCACACCCTGGCCAGCCCAGGCCTCCGCTTAAGGCTACAAAGTTTCAATTATAGAAGGATAATAAACTCCAACAGAAATGGCTGCAGCCACGGAGTGAGCAGGAGGCTTGGCTCCGCTCTAGGCTACAAAGTTTCAATTGTAGAAGGTAAAAAAATTCCAGATACCAGGGCCTCTGCTTGGGTCTTCAGGGGGCGTGGCCAGCCTGCAAACCACCACAGGCCCCTCGCTCAGGCTGCCCCACGCCCCAAGGGAACCCCCACCCTGATCTGGGACACCCTTCAGGGCAAACCAGCTGGTCCCCACCCGTGCACCAGGCCTCTATCCTATCTAATAAAAGAGTAATATGCAGATTGACCATCACTCCAACATACAATATGGCTGCCCCCATGTGGTCAAAGATCCTGACCCCATGTGGACACAAGATGGCCAGTAGGGGAGGGCAGGTGGGAGGCACCAGGCCTGCAAGGGAGGGCAGTTGAGAGGGACCAGGCCTAAAAGGGAGGGCAGTTAGAGGTGATCAACCCTGTAGGGGAGGGCAGTTAGGGGTGACCAGGCCGGCAGAGGAGGAAAGTTGGGGACAAACAGGCTGGCAGGGTAGCAGTTAGGCATCAATCAGGCTGGCAGCGGAGTGGTTAGGGGGTGATCAGGCTGGCAGGCAGAAGCGGTTAGGGGCAATCAAGAAGGCAGGCAGGCGAGCAGTTGGGAGCCAGCAGTCCTGGATTGTGAGAGGGATGTCTGACTGCCCGTTTAGGCCCGATCCCGGTGGGCAGTCGGACATCCCTCGAGGGGTCCCAGATTGGAGAGGGTGCAGGCTGGGCTGAGGGACACTCCCCCCCTCCGTGCATGAATTTTGTGCACCGGGCCTCTAGTATAGTATAATCTCAATTATGTAAATTTTTTATTTCTTACTTTAAGCGTATTTATATTGTTTGAAATGTTAAACTAAGCAAATATTACTTTTTAAAAAGTTTTTTAGCAAATATTACTTTAAAATTAGAATTTTAAAAAGAAATTTTATGAGTACTATAAATAGAGTTAAAAAGAAATTTAAGCAAATATAATTTTGAGATGTTAAGGATAGAAATTAAGTTAGAAATATCACCATGGAAGGCAATAACAACATAGAGCCAAGAGATACTCCTTGGTGACACTGGTATTTATTGATTGAGATGATGGAACTTTAAAATGGCTATGCTGCAAGCGAAATACCCAAGGATCAGTTTTAAAATGGGGTTTGAAGAGCTCTCCAGGCAACTTCAATAACCTACTTAGGTCTATTTGACTGCCATGCTCCTCAAGAGAAGGGTTTCCTATGGCTCTAGCACAGCTTTACGAGGATTTCTCTTAAAGACATCCAATTGTCTGTGGATTTACAATCACTAAACAGCCCGCCAGGAAAAAGTTCCCTAATGCAGACTACCACCTTCCCAAGCTAGGTGTGTGTCCATGTAAATCAGCCAGTTACTATACTTGCACAAACTGGTATTACATGATTAGGAACAGTGCACATCAGTGTTTTTTTATTTTTTTTTTCAGGGAAAACAGCTGTGGTTCTTGTTTTGCAAAGCATGGAGTAAACTTTTAAAGCATCTATAATAATAAAAGTGTAATATGCTAGTTAGACTGGACACTGCGAGGGAAGCCCGGGTCCCGGGTCCCTGCCAGCGGCCAGAGGGAAGCCCAGGTCCCAGGTGCCAGAGGGAAGCCAGTGCTGGTAGCCAGGGGAAGGAAGGCCTACTCTTGGACTAATTTTGTGCATCGGGCCTCTAGTGTGTACATAATGATTAAACCACTTGAATTATGAAGCTTACAGGCCTTCTATGTGATGCACATGGGTAAGCAGATCTGCTTTCAAGGGAGAGGCAATATGCGAAAGACATGGCCTAAAGACAGCTTAGAGCCCAGCTGGTGTGGTTCAGTGGTTGGTTGTCGACCCATGAACCAAGAGGTCACCAGATCAATTCCTGGTCAGGGCACAGGCCCAGGTTGTGGGCTTGATCCCCAGTAGGAGGCGTGCAAGAGGCAGCCAATCGATGTTTCTCTCATCACTGTTTCATCTTTTTATCCCTCTCCCTTCCTCTTTCTCTAAAAAAAATCAATAAAAACATAATTAAAAAAAAAAAAGGCAGCTAAGAGCACAATCCCTATCACAGGTTCCCTACAGCATTAATATTTCTCAGGAAAAAAATGCAGCTTTTAAATGACCAATTCTTGATGAGCTATTCCTTGTTTAAATGCAGCAGTCGACATCTCAAGGTTAGGTAAAACTATAAATTTCTACTTAAAAAGAAAAACACACCTTAAATTTTGAATATTAAAAACATCTGGATAAAAAACTTACCAACTCATTCTCCTTCGCAGTTGCACTGAGTTGACTTACAGTGATTCTCCTTTCTTTTTCTCACACTCTGCACCCAATCCATTTAGCAAATCCTATTGGTCCTATCTTCACAATATATGACTTCTTATCACCTTCAGTGCTTACCCATCTGATCCAAGCTACCAACTGCTATCGCTGGAAATACTGAAAGAGCCTCCTATGGTCTCTATCACTACTCAAGTAGTGGACATGTTTGTTTTTTTTATACAACGGCCAGAGTAATCTTTTAAAACACAAGTCAGATTTTGTCAGTTACCTATTCAAAACCTTCCAATGGCTTCCCTGTGCCCAGAATAAAATCTAAAGCCCTTATCATGGCCTACAAAGTTCTACATAACACACTACCTCCTTGAGTTGTCTCCTATCCTCATCCCCTTCCCCATTCTGTTCCTGCCAAGATGGTATCCTTTCTGTTCCTCAAGCACATTAAGCACTTTCTACCTTGGCGTCTTTTACTCACTATTCTCTGAAGAGAATTCTCAGAAGGCTTGCTCTTCTTGCTGTTTTTCTTCAACTCTACGCACTAACTGACAATAACTGTCTATTTTTTAAAATGTATTTTTATTGATTTCAGAGAGGAAGGGAGAGGAAGAGAGAGATAGAAACATCAATGATGAGAGAGAATCATTGGTTGGCTGCCTCCTGCCCCCTACTGGGGACTGAGCTCGCAACCCAGGCATGTGCCCTTGACCAGAATCGAACGCGGGACTCTTGAGTCCACAGGCAGGCCTACGCTCTACACACTGAGCCAAACTGGCTAGGGCGACTGTCTATTTATTTATTGTCTGCCTCCCACATTGGAATATAAAATCCAGGAGAGCAGGCATGTTGTTGTTCTTTGCTATTCTTCAGACAAACACTTGGCACAGAGCAGAGCAAGCATTCAATACAAATTTGCTAAATAGCGAATGAACATTCTGGTTTCAATTATTAGTTGATTTTGCTAATTCCTTAAATTTCATTTTACATTCCCTATGACACTTCCAATCAAAGGCAGAGTAACTTAATTTTTCTAAAGCCCTTCTGAGCATCTCCCTTTCTAGACTATTTGGTTTAGTCATATACCCTCTGCTAAGAAAAGCACAAAAAGAACTGAGAGATGGCCTTTGGCTACTGTACCTGGAAGATACTGAGGCTACCTAGCAATACCTGTAAAACTAGGCCTACCGTATTTTCTGGCGTATAGGACGACTTTTTAACCCAGGAAAATCTTCTCAAAAGTCGGGGGTCGTCTTATACGCCGGGTGTCATCTTATAGGGCGGGTATATCCCAAACTCTATATTTTAACTGGAAAAGTTGGGGGTCGTCTTATACACCCAGTCGTCTTATACGCGGGAAAATACGGTACTCTAAACACAGAAGCCAGGGTGATCTTTTAAAAATAAAAGTCATCCTTTGAAAACAGAAGTCAGACTCTTATAAATATTAGCAGCATTCCCTATTTCTCTCAGAATAAAATCAGTTCTTACAATGGCCTATGAGACCCTATAAGATCTGGCTCATTACCTCTCTGACCTCATCCTGCCCCTTATTCATTCTATTCCAACCATTCTGGCCTCATTGTTGATCCTCAAACAGACAAGGCACCCTCCTGCCTCAGGGCACTTATCTGACTATTCTTTCATCTTGAAATACTCTTCACCTAAAAACCCATGACTAATTCCTTCAAGTCTGCTCAAACATCACCTTCTCATAGAGGCTTACACCTGACTCCTCTAATTAAAATTATAACTCAGCACTCTATGCCCTGGTCAGTGTGTCTCAGTTGGTTGGGCATTGTCCCATGCATCGAAAGGCTGTTAGTTCAATTCCTGGTCAGGGCACATGCCCTGGATGCGGGCTCAATCCCCAGTGGGGGTGTACAGCAGAAGGCATCTGATGCATGTTTCTCTCCCTCTCTCTTCCTTTCTCTAAGTGAATAAAAATATTAATAAAATAAAATTATAACTCAGTGCTCTTGATTACCTTTACCATGCTTTACTTTTTCTTTGTTCCATAGTGCTTTTGCCTTCTAACATACTATACATTTTACTTATTATGTTTATTGTTTTTTATTTTCTTCTCTAAAATGTAAGCTCCAGCCCTAGCCGGTTTGACTCAATGGACAGAGCATCCACCTGTGGACCAAAGGGTCCTGGGTTCAATTCCGGTCAAGGGCATGTACCTCGGTTGCAGGCTCCTCCCTGGCCTAGGCCCTGGTCAGGGCTCATGCAGGAGGCAACCAATAGATGTGTTTCTCTCACATAGATGTTTCTCTCTGTCTTTCTCTCTCTCTCTAAAAATCAATGGAAAAGTATCCTCGTGTGAGGATTAAAAAAAAAAAAAAAAGTGAGCTCTGTGAGGGCAGGAATGTTTGCCTGTTTTGTTCACTGATTCCAGGAATCTAGACAGCACCTGGCATGTAACAATCACTTTAAATGTTTACGATTAAAGGTAAGGAGTCTCCTGGCCTTTAGCCTGAGAGATTATTTATGTCTGGGCTGCCTTCAGAGGAGAGATCACCATCACGATGTGAAGTTAATTTGGAAATCACGAGGAAGTAATAGTGCAGAAAAACAAAACAAAACAAACAAACAAACAAAAAACTAGCCTAGAAGTAAAGTCCTGGGTTTTGTGTTTAAATTCATTTTTTAAAGCAATGTGTATGACTAAATAATGTACTTAACTTCTTATTTTTCCAACTAAAAATCAAGGACAAGAATAATGCCTCGTGAGGTGATCAAGAGAATGAAATGAGATAAAGTAAAAATATTAAAATGCATGTTTGCATTTGGAATTCTTTCCAGTTCAGTGCTTCTTGAGGGTTTAGAAGGGAAAATTCCTTTCTCCTTCTCTTAATCAGAAAATTTCTCATTAAGGCTCAGAGCAGGACTACTACTACTTCCCTTAAGTTTTTCCCATTTGGGGGCTCTCTAAGAAGATTAATCCAGAAAAGTACTATGTGCTAGGCAGTTTTAGAAATATTAATATCTTAGATCATTTACTAAAGGGGCAGTATAGCACATAAGTGAAACTTAACCCAACCACAACCACAACAAAAAAAACTAACTAAATGATTCATAAGCAAAATATCGTTGTAAAACAGAGTAATGGAGCCGTGCCACTCAAAAACATCAAGGGTAGAATAGGCTTTGGTAGGTTGTTTGTCCAGCTATTTTTATAAATAAAAAAATAGAGCACAGAGTTAAAAAGAGAAACCATTTAAAATAGATATTATTCAACAGGCTCTCAATATATCAACTGATCCTTACCTGGCAATGCTGAAGCTCAATCAGAGCAGCCCTCAGTGGAGATAAAAGCATGCTTTGCTTGAGCCATTTACCCAGAGAGAAATACAGTTGTGCCAGAAAAATGCCATAAAATACTAAAAACAGAGTGAAAGTCACACTGAGAAATACTTTGGTTAATTCTGAAAAGAAATAAATAGCACTTCTATTAACTCTTACTTGGGCAACTTAGTTGGACCAAATGTTATTTTGGATTTGAAAATTTTAGGGTGAATATAATCAAATTAGAGAATCAAATTTGAAGAACATGTGCTACTGAGTTGATTATGGCACCTAGAGATCCAATTACTATAGTTGGAAAACAGTTAAGGGGAGACTTAGCCCAATGAAAGAGGGAGAGAGAAAAAGAAACCATAGTATTTGACAGACACAGTCAAACTTAAGCAATGTTCTCATTCCAGCCCACAGATTTCTCTCCCTTGACTTGTTTCCTTAAACCAACCTATCTTACCTTTATGGTAAAATTAAACATTCCCAGAATACTGACTACCATTTTATAAAAACTGACTCACATTTACTATATCATTTTCGTAGTACTGAATTTACTCAGCTCTCAATCCTATACATAAGATAAAATGGCTTACAGTGTAAACAGATATCAAGCTTGGGTGGAAGAAAACAATCATTTTAAATGATTAAGTTGAGACAAGGAAGCTTCATATTATCTACAAGCACAGATCATAGAGCTAGTAAGTGAACAGACTGTGGGCAGCTCTGCCAGGACAATCATGTTTAGGGTGGCTGGTGACCCTGCTCTTTCTTCTTCCAGTTTGTTCCTTGGCAAGGAGAAAGAAAAAGCCCCCAATGATGACTTGCTTGATCTTACCACATCAATCTCTGTGTTGGAATGTCCCATGTTACAAACAATGCAGCTATTCTTCATCCGGTCTAAGTGCTCTCTGGTTACCACATTCTTGTTACCTTAAAAACAGAAGAGATAGCCACATAAAAAGGAATGAAGCTGGACTCCTACCTCACACCATTATTTAAATTTTAACTTGAAATGGATCAGAGACCTAAATGTAAGAGCTAAAACTATAAAACTCTCAACAGCAATGGGAATAAATTTTTCTGACCTTGGATTAAGCCATGCTTTCTTAGATATAACACCTAAAGCACAAGCAACCAAAGAAAAACTAAACTGAACTACGCTGAAATTAAAACTTCTGTGCTACAAATGATAACACCAAGAAAGTGAAAAGACAACCCACAGAACAGGACAAATATTTGCAAATCATAGACCAGATAAGGAACTTGTACCCAAAATTTATAAAGAACTCTTAGCTCAATAATAAAATGACAAATACTAGTAACCGAATTAAAAAATGAGCAAATGATCTGAATAGACATTTCTCAAAAGAAGATGTGCCAATAGGCACATTAAACGATGCTCAACATCATCGGGAAAATACAAATCAAAACCTTCACACCTACTAGGATGGCTAAAATGAAAAAAGACAGATGATAACAAATAACTGGTGAGTATGTGAAGAAACTGCAATTCTCATGCATTGTTGGTGGGATTGCAAAATGGTGTGGTCACTTTAGAAAAGTTTGGTAATTACTCAAAATGTTAAAAGTAGAGTTACCGTATGATCCAGCAATTCCACCTGAAGGTATATACCCAAGAGAACTGAAAACATGTTCACACAAAAACTTGTACACAATGTTCACAGCAGCATTATTCTTTTTATTTATTTATTTTATTTTATTTTATTTTATTTATTTTATTTTATTTTCAACTACAGTTTACATCCAATATATGTTTTAGTTTTAGGTATACAGCATAGCGGTTAGATACTCATATACTTTACAAAGTGATCCCCTCCCAATATTTCAAGTACCCACTTGGCATCATACATAGTTATTACAGTATTATTGACTATATTCCCTATGTTGTACTTTACATCCCTGTGACTATTTTGTAACTACCAATTTGTACTTCTTAATCCCTTCACCTTTTCCACCCAGCCTCCCAACACCCCAACCCCTCTGTCAACCACCAGTTTGCTCTCTATATGTCTGTTTCTGTTTTGTTTGTTCATTTATTTTGTTCTTTAGATTCCACATATAAGTCATATTGTATTTGTCTTTCTATGTCTGACTTATTTTACTTAGCATAATACCCTCTAAGTGCATTTATTCTGTTGCAAATGGTAAGATTTCTTTTTTTTTTTATGGCTGAGTAATATCCCATTGTATATATGTACCATAACTTTTTTATCTACTTGTCTATTGATGGGTACTCAGGTTGCTTATATATCTTGGCTATTGTAAATAAGATTGCAATGAAAATAGAGATGCACATATTTTTTCAAATTAGTGTTTGGGTTTCTACAGATATATACTTAGAAGTGGAATGGCTGGGTCACCTTGGCAATAACTATGTATTTATAAATAATCACTTTAAATGTAAACTGACTATATGTTCCAATCAAAAGATATATGGCCGAAACCGGTTTGGCTCAGTGGATAGAGCGTCGGCCTGCGGACTGAAGGGTCCCAGGTTCGATTCCGGTCGGGGGCGTGTGCCTTGGTTGCGGGCATATCCCCCGGTGGGGGGTGTGCAGGAGGCGGCTGGTCGATGTCTCTCTCTCATCGATGTTTCTAGCTCTCTATCCCTCTCCCTTCCTCTCTGTGAAAAATCAATAAAATATATTTAAAAAAAAAAAAAAGATATATGGTAGCTGAATGCATAAGAAAACAAGACCCGTAATTATGCTGTGACTCACTTCAATCAAAAGTGACTAATAGAAAAGGGATGAAAAAAATAAAAAAATATTTTATGAACATGGGGGGGAAAAAAAGCTGGGGTAGGAATTGCTGGATCAGGCAGTTTAAATTTTTGAGGAAACTCCATACTGTTTTCCATAGTGACAGCAGCATTATTTTTTCTTTTTAAATATATTTTTATTGATTTTAGAGAGGAAGGGAGAGGGAGAGAGAGATAGAAACATCAGTGTTGAGCCCTAGCCGGTTTGGCTCAGTGGATAGAGCATTGGCCTGGAGACTGAAGGGTCCCGGGTTCGATTCCGGTCAAGGGCACATGCCTGGGTTGCAGGCTTGATCCCTGGTGCATGCAGAAGGCAGCCGATCAATGATTCTCTCTCATCATTGATGCTTCTATCTCTCTCCCCCTCTCCCTTCCTCTCTGAAATCAATAAAATATATTAAAAAAAAAAAAAGAAAGAAACATCAGTGTTGAGAGAGAATCACTGATGGGCTGCCTCCTGCATGAGCCTGTAACCCGGGCATGTTCCCTGACTGGGAATCGAACCGTGACCTCTGGGTTCATAGGTCAACACTCAATCACAGAGCCATGCCAGCCAGGCAGCAGCATTATTCTTAATAGCTTGAAAACAACTCAGTGTCCATCAACTGATAAATGAAAAAGTAAAATGTGGTATATCCTTAAAATGGAATATTATTTAGCAATAAAAAGAAATGAAATATTGATACATGCCACAACATGGATGAACACTGACATTATGCTGAGTAAAAAAATAAAAATAAAAGCCAGTCACAAAAGACTACATACTGTATGATTCCATTTACATGAAATGTCTAGAATAGGCAAATCTATGAAGACAGAGAGAATACTGGCTGCCTAAGGTGGAGGGCAGAATGAGGAATGTCTGCTAATAGTAAGGGTTTCTTTTGGGGGTAATGAAAACGTACTGGCCCATGTGGCTCAGTTGGTTGAGCGTAGTCTCACACACTGAGAGGTCGCCAGTTCGATTGCCGGGAAGGACACATGCCTGGGTTGCAGTCTCAATCCCCAGTAGGGGGTGTGCGGGAGGCAGCCAATCAATGTTTCTCTCTCATCCATGTTTCTCTCTCTCTCTCCCCCCTCTCCCTTCTTCTCTCCCTCTCTTACTAAAATCAATAAAAACATTTTTAAAAACTATACACTTAAATGGGTGAAATCTAAGATATGTGAATTAAATCTCAATAAATTTATTTTAAAAATAGATTAATGGATTGATGTGAAGCAAGAACAGTTTCTTGTGGTCCCTCTTCTCTGCCCCCAGCTCTTCTTGAGCCTATATATATATATATACATTCATTTTTAAATATTCTGATTTTCCCCCTCTAAGATACTTTATAAAAGAAAACCAATGTTCCAACAGTTTAGGGTTCTAACATAAAGATAAAATCTCAGTCCAAGAAAACTAGCCATATCTGCATATTCCTCTCTAAAACTCAAAATCTACCTCTTTGGGAATCAACACAACTAGGTTTCCCAATTTCTCTATGAATTTTGCTCAGCCTTGCTTTAATTATAGGGACTATAGAGAAATATACATCACTTTTGGAGGTAAAATAAAAAAAATCAAATGTACAAATGTAAGATCTGGCTTCCCAAACAAAACTCATCTCTAGCCATCTCGTATGTGGTTGAAGATGAATGGAGATATAGAACAAAGAGATGGAAAGAAACCTTCCTCTATGAATGACTTAAAGGCATACTTTCGGTCAAGCTCTAAAGAGGTAGGAAGAATGTGAAAGATTGACTGGTTTTGTAAACTGCTATCTCTGGTTTTTAAGTTTGCTTTTGTTCAGAACATTTTCAGTCATTTTTCATTTGTTCCATAAAGGCATTCTCAAGTGCCACCCATTTTATATGTTATAATCGTACCTGTACAGGTAATAACAATATCCACTTGTCGGATGACCTCATTCAATTTCACCAGTCGAAATCCATCCATACTGTAGAAATAAATCATGATCAATGAAGCTAAAAGGCAGCTGGGAGGTTTTTGCTACAGAACCTCAAAAGCTATTACCAAGTTGCTTTGATACCTACACTGTCATTTCTTGATATAGCTGGACTACTTTTAGCAGTGAAAAATTCAAACCATTTCCTTAGTTCATTCAAGACAGAAATAAAAGATTTTTTCCTATTACTGGAACCTAATTCTTCCTGATAATAGGGAGACAATGTTAAGCATGGGATTCCTCAATTAAGTTTCTATAAAGTGCCATTTTAACATTGAACCTACTCCCCACTGAAACTGCTTCTCTCCAAGATCAATCATCTCCTGAATGCCAAAGTAAATTTATTTAGAGTCATATATTACTTGATTTCCTCTAGTACATTAAACATTATTTGTCTTCTTAAATCCATATACTGCTTGGAGTACATACTGTTTTATCCTAGTTTTCCTACTTTTCTGATTGCTCCTCCAATCTCATCAATCTTTAAATGTTGGTACTCGGTAGGGTACTCTTTTCTCTCAGCACTTCTCCATACCTTTTTCTGGCTATTAATGACCCCTCATAGGTGGCTGATTTACACATCTATATCTTTAGCTTAGATATCTCCAAAACTTCAGAGCCCTGGATCAAATTATCCACTAGATAGTTCTTCCTAGATGCCCCACAAGGATCTCAAACTTACTGTGTTGGAAAAGAAACTCATTATCTCTCCACATCCCTAACTCTATTTCTTCTTCTATATTGTCTATATTGATTATTAGCATTATTTGTTCACCCAACTATATAAGCCAAATAAACTAGAATGTCTGAGCCTCCTGCCTCTTCCTAATTGAGGTTGTCACCACATCTTTTACCTAACTTCCTTAAAACCTCTTGAATCTGTCCCTTCCTTGCCATACATGCTGGCCTTATGTTCAGGTTTATTTTTTGACTGCATTACTACAGTAGCTCCTGGCCCAATCTCATCACCTCTAGGTTTATGCCTCTCTAATTCATTTTGCAGAGTTTTCCCTAAATGCAACTTGGATCATGTAACTTCATTTTTTAGAATACTTCAGTGAGATTGCCTGCTCTTAGGAAAAGACCCAAATACTTATACTGATATGTGATTATATATAGCACATAGGATTCCTATCTCAGATATACTCCTCCCAAATTTACCCTATAGACCAGCTACGTCAAGCTTCTTAAATATATTGTACTCTCTCCTTCCTTGGTAACTATGGATTTTACTTCCAAACTAAGAAATCATTTACACAAGTTTCAAGACTCAACTGTACTGACACCTCTTTGGACCCTACTTCCTTGCTCTTTTGTTAGATATTTCTCTTTTGTGCTCCTTAAGGAGCATGTGCTGTTTACCTCCATCATAGCACTTACTATACTGAACAGTGGTTGTCTGTGTACCTGTCTTCTCTCATTCACTTATTCATCTTATTCATCCTCAGCACAGAGCATAGTACCTGATAATATTGTAAATGATCAGTTTGTGTCTATAATTTGAATCAGTATATCAGTGAGTATTAAAGCAGGTTCAGGTTTCTCTAATGAACCCTGAAAGGACTAGAATGGTGATAATTTCCTTTGGGTGCTGGATCCCTGACTCAGAGAAAACCAACAACTCTGTTGGGGAAATCTGTGGATTTATGGCTAGGATGTGTAAGGAATAGTAGGACAGGTACGAATGGTTGTGATAAAATCTTTATGTCATGCCTCATTCTATCCTGGGCACTTTCCTCTGGAGGATTAATGGTAAAGACAGGGTGGGTAACCCAGGCTATAGACACTGGGGCTTTGGAGTAGTTTTCAGGGACAGTGATTTTTCTATTCTGTTGAGGGTGGCAAGAGACAATTTTAATAATAACTAGCATTCAGTGAGCCTTTATTATGTGGCAGCAGCTCTGTACTTTTTATAATTATATGACTATTATATATGGTTATACATTATATAATAAATATATAATTATGTTACTGAATGTTCACAACACTTTGAGGTAGGTAAGAGTACCCACATTTTACAGATGGTAAAGAAACTATTCTTTTTTAAACTTATAATTTTGAAATAATTTCAAACTTAAGAATTGTAATACTACAAACATCTCTCATACACCCTTCACTCAGCAGATTTTACCCTTAATTTGGATCTGTCTGCTGTGTCCTTCTGATTAGATTTAGGTTATACATTTTTGGGAGGACTATTGTAGAAGTGCTCTTTTCAGTGCATCATATGAGAAGGGACCTGGTACCAGCCTGATTCTTTCTTGATCATTTTTTTCCAAAGGGAGGAGGATTATATGGAGAAAATAAGGAGCTACTTGTTCTCTAGGTCAAAGCAGGGGGTATTACCATAGGAATTTTAAATTTTAGCTTCTCTGATCGTCTTTGTTCTCTCTGAGCAGAGCTCCTTGATCTCTGAAAAACAGGTGCTTACAGTTAATGGCAGCCTCTTTCAGGATCTGGGCCCCTCTAAGTTAAAATGTGTATTAACCAGGCCATTCCTTGAGGCAGCTACAAGATCACATGCTAGATGGCGGTGTAGAGGGAAAGGCACGTCTCCTTTTGTACCCTTACCAGGCTTGAAGAGCACAGATGGGGTCAATCTCAGTCACATACACAATGGAGCCCATGGCTTTCAAGGCAGCACAGCACCCCTTCCCCACCTGAAAATGGGAGAAAGTACATATAATAAGGAAAGTCAACGAGAAGACAGTTTCTCAAAGTTTCTGGTAAAGTGTACCCCACTTTCCGCCCCCAAAGGAATTTCACTGAACAGATTCATGCTTGGGGAAAAAATAAGAAAAACAAATAAATGAATGCAGTTCATAAACAAACTCCTCGCTTCTGCTTAGCACATGCACGTGCATATGAGACACCCACAGTCACGATTCATAATAAAAACTTAGGCTAAAAGGACATCACAAACAGTACACTGGACAGTCAGAAAATCAACTTAGAAAAAATGGCAAAAACGAAGAGGGAAAAAGAAACATTGTAATTGAACCAGAGAGTCTCTAAAATTATCCCACTCCCCCATCTAAAGTGATAAATGAATGTACTCTTATGTCCATACAAATGAGAAATTCTAGTTTATTTTAGCAAAATACATTTTAAACACCTAATACATAATTGAAAGGGTAAACCTTACCTCTCCATAGCCACAGACCACCACCTGTTTTCCACCAAACATCATGTCTGTTGTCCTTTTAAGTCTAGTGGGGAATGGGGGGGGGAAATTACATCAGAAAAATCTTTTCATTTCTCCCTTGAGATTAGATTGGGTTCCTTGTTTTCATGTTTCATGGTGTGTTTTTTCCTATTTTGAAAGAAAGCCTGGTTTCATCCTAGATAAAATATATAATAACTAGAAAGAAAGGTTTAATAAAATATGTATTTTCTCACTCCATGCTATCCAATCAATTGCATCTGTATGTGAGTTTTGTTTTTTCTTTCTTTCTTTTTATTCCCTTGTCTTGGAAGTAGTGCAGAAGGGAAACAGCTATAGACTACAAAGTAACTTTTAAACATAAAAGCAATATACACAGGGTGTCCCAAAAAATGTATACATACTTTGAATAATTATTAATTCCAGTGGGTTAAGTCTGAAAAGAAAGAAACATCAATGGAGTTATCAGCTGTTAAAATGTGTATACATTCTTTTGAGACATCCTGAATTTATTATACAACATTTGGAACACCTGGCTTAATGAAAACATGCTAGCTTATTGAATTAGACACTGATAGATCAGCACTACATTTAGTAGTATCATAATGGCCAACAGGTCCCACATTAATTCAACAGGGAGGGTGATGGACAAGATGGAGAGGAGCTTTGAAACACGCCAACACCGACTACATGAGATAGTGAGTTTTCTGGGGCGGATTCCTTCTCAGACATGTTCTACTTCATCTCTGATTCTCTACGAACTAGAATAAACGTCCTTCCTGTTTTCAGGGTCTCTTGGAAGAACTTGTAGGAGCATTTCTGGTTTCTTTTTAGGTTCAATCAGTCTCCCTTCTCTAGGAATCCTTGGCTACGCAGAAGAAGGTTTTCAACTAAAAGCAGCCTATTCTGAGATAGACAGCTACTACAAATATTTGTGGGTCTTTCTACTCACTGATCTAACTGTTAACCTCTGCTGTTGAAGAGTCTATAAATGCCCCAAAGGCAAAGTAGGAATCCTGTCTTTCTGATGATTTGACAGCTCCACTCAAGAGGAACCAGTATAACTCCCTAAACCCAAATACAACTCAATAAATATTAAGTGCAGAGGCAATTCTTGAAAAGAGTAAGTCTAGTCTGGCTGGACTACCATATTCAAAAGTCAGAGCTTCAGAGAATGGTCCTGGAAGGGCTAACACAGCAAGGAAAATCAATAGATCATATTTCTGAGCTTCCTTTGCTTTGACTACCCTCAGGCCTTTCTGCCTCTCTTCCCAACTACTATGTGTAGTCTTTCCTGACTACAAATGACTGTGTGGTAGGAAGGAAACTTCACCAGTACTGCTACTCTGCAAATGATAAGCTGACAGACCTAGATGGATTCCAGTTAGTCCCTGTCATCTTAGGGACCCACATTTGCCTTAAGGTTCGAGGATAAGGGGTAGAAAAGACCTCAGTCAAAGAAGGTCCTTTTTGAGGGGCGGGGATTTGGAAGGAGTTGGGAGTAACCTCTTTGGTGGTGTATGAGTCATGTCAAGCCTCCTACTTCTAATTCTTCTAGCCCCAGGATCCTCTAGAAGGGTTCCTGGAATACAATCTATTTTATGACCTGAAACCACATCTGGGATATTCTTTGTCTTCCTATCAGGTGGAACCTCAGTCTCCAGAAGACAAGAAATGACAGTTGGATGACAGATGAAATGAGAAAGTGATGGCCGAGTCCTATGGGCTCCTTGCAGGGACCTGGTCAAAAGACACATGATGGCACCCCATACCCTTTCCTGCCTCCTGTGTTTTGTTTTCCTTTTTCTCTGAAAATGTTATAAGAGGAATGAGTATTTCAGACATTTTTGGTTTAATATAAACACAATTTTAGCATCAGAAAAATTTTTTTCACTGCTTTTTGGCATTGCAGACCAATTACCGAAGTGTCCTCTAGGAGTCAGTGGGGCCATTCCCACATAGCTTATGGTGCAGTGTGTAACCAGCTCTTAGAACTACAGAAGCTCAATCACTAATCCTTTCCTCATATGAACTCTCTTTTGGGCTGAATGTCCTCTCTGTTCCATTGCAGCCTTCCCTGGAGCATAACTGCCTTTTCTTTAATTCCTCCTGCCCTCAACTCCTCTGAGAGGGACAACTACCCATGACCCAACTGGGAAGTTTCTCATCACCTGAAGATGCCAATGAGCTCTTACTACTCAGCAGGTTTTCTGGCAGGTAGTTGGTTTCCTAATTCTTCATTAACCTTAATTTCTGTTCTACTGCTTGCATCTTACTTCACTCTCATACACATCTGCTATTAAAGAATCTTTCTTACCCACCAGGTAAACACTGCTTAGAAGGGACTCTTCCATTTCTATGAACTAGTGTAAGTACCTTTATGTATCTTTTACTGAACCCAGTATAGACAGATTTTAGGCTCATAGATTTGAGAATTAAAAAATCTACAAGATACTTAGCTGTGGATGAATAAATATTTTAATGCGTATTTAGCCAGATTATTATTAATTTTATCAGGCCCAAGTCTACTTACATTACAATAACACTTAAATGTGGACAGAACTAGGGACAGTTTATAAACAGACTGATAGATTGAGAATTCATTTAAATGTCCAATGTGTCTGATAATACTATTGACTCAAAGGAGTAATAATAATAGTTCAAATTTGCATTGAACACTCCCCACCCCCCAAAAAGATTTCAAAGTAAAAAGCTTCCCCTCAGATCTAACTCAATCTTAGAATTTACTGTATAGTAAATTCTGTACAGGGTTCTAGAAAGAAGAGCAAGGAATTAACATTGAATATCAGGATTCATACATTATCTCACTTAATCCTCACAATAACTTTATGAAGCTGGTCTTACTGTTACTGTTTAACAGATGGGGAAATAGGCTCAGAGAGATTAAGTAACTAGTCCAAAGCCTTTCAGTTAATAAATGACAGAAGCAATAGTCAAACCAAGGTCTTTCACCAATGCCTGTAGGGTTGCAGACTGCCTGGGGTCCAGATTTGTTGGTAATGTGACCCACTGGCCCTATCTTTACTTTCCCATTAACCTATATATGATGGAAACAACTTAATGGTTTCAGACAGGGAATTACTGAGTTTTCCCAGCAAGAATGAAGTTATATCAGGGCACAAGTGTGGAAACAGAAACTGGGTTTTGGAACAACAGAGTATTTGGTATATATCTAAGTAGATTTTGTCAGACTTGAAATCATTACAGATTTGAAAAACTAGAAATGCCTCTGAGAATTGACTCTTTGCTCACCACAACTTTCCAGATGGCAAGAGAATTATATGATAGTTGGAGCTTAAGAACTGGCAATATGACCTAAAATAGAAACATCAGGAACCTTTTCCAAACCATCAAAGATACTTGCATGTTTACAATGACTTTTTGTTACTCTCAGGCCTGTTAGAGTCACCAAGTTAAAAACTGCCATCAATAGACAGGGGCTAATCTGATCTTTTATATAAAATAGATTTGCTTCTAATAGTCATAGCAATGGTAGCTCTGGGTTATAAAATCTGAGTGTGATGTGATGATAGATTCAGAGGTGCTACATGAATAACTTTCAAACCTAAAACACTGAGGACCTCACTTCAACAACTCAAGCACATCACAAAGATAATAAAGAATTACCCATCAAGAATAGATTCACGGCAACAGTAGAGGTTGTCAAATTTTTGTTTGGTGACTGAGTCATTCACATTCATGGCTGGAACACACAGCTTCCCAGCTTTGGATAGCTGGTACAGCCTGAGGACGAGGGGAATAAAAAAGAACATGAAACAATGAGATACTGCAATCTTCTGTCAGTTCATATCCAGTTCCAGAAATATGTTGACTAGGTAGGCATGACAGCGTGAGACATGAGTAGTTTATCCTATTAGGTATATAGAAAGAAATAAAGAATATCTTTCTAAAGTCTATATAGCTTAGAATAAAGATCTTAGTCAGAAGGCATGTGGGGAAAATCTCTAACCAACCTCTACATTATAAGAATTAAAATATAAATTTTAAAATTGCTTATTAATATTATTCACCTTTTTAATTATAAAAAATTAACTTTAAGTACTATTTTAGTCCCACTACTCTAATGCAATAATTTTAACTTCCAAACAGTCTCAATTTTATAATCTCAATATACATATCTATAAGTATGCATATCTATATGTAGGAGTTTTATTTAAACTGATTCGACTAAGTATCAGAACCAGGTGTTTTACTCAAAATTCATCTCTTTCTAAGAAGATGAAAATACGGTTAGCCTATAGTTTTTTGTATGTTCAAAAAGATCACAGAATTTTGAAGCAGTGATGATGGTTATTCAGAATTTACTTCCCTAAAGCTTTTATTTTCATACTTTCAGTTCTTTCTGGGTGAATAATAGCAAATAGAAATGATTTCAATTTTACTCAGGAAATTATTGCTCATTTGAGAAAAAGGACCTCAAATCCTTGCTCTATATGTAAGAATGTATCAAGGCCCAGGTTTTTGTCTCTTCTGCCTAGTGCTAGATCCCTAGCACAGTTCTATTTTATGACCTGAAACCACATCTGGGATATTCTTAGTCTTCCTATCAGGTGGAACCTCAGTCTCCAGAAGACAAGAAATGACAGTTGGATGACAGATGAAATGAGAAAGTGATGGCCGAGTCCTATAGGCTCCTTGCAGGAGTAAATAGAAATGAAATTTTCTATTTCTGTTCCTGGTTCACTGTAGAGTTCAATAAATATCTATTGCATAAATGAATTCATCCAAAAAAAGATAAGCAGTCATTGTATTACTATGACTAGAAAACATGAGGACCACATTTGTTCCCTACTCATCCCTGCCTCACTATATTAGGTTTGTTATTTGTGTTGTTAATTCAAAAAAACAAGTGTGCAGACTCAATCTCATTACCTCATAGTGGGTTCCAGTTTTTAACCTAATGTATTCTACAGGTATGTGATTACAAGAATGTATGTCTAGGCTGCATAAAACCAGCTATGTCCATGCCAAATCTTACCTATGAACTCCAGTTACACTCTCCTCTACTATGCCCTTGATCTTCTTAAACATGTTGGGATACTTCTTATAAATCCAGTGAGTTAGATCCCCTCCATCATCCAAGATCTGCAATAATAAGCATCAATAATGTCATTCATTTTGCTGAAGGCTCTATGTTCCTAGTGCTTCTCTGGGTCTTGTATCCCAATTTCCAATTGTCCATTTACAGATATTTCAAATTTCCCACATGGTTATGTAAAGTAACTTAAAGCCAGAATGATGACCAAAACAGTCATTAGACTGTAGTAAAAGACAATGAGGGATGAAAAACCAACTGTAATTTTCATAGCCAAATGACCTTTCATCTAATAAAGCAAAATACACAGCAACACAATGAGGATTTTCTTATGGACTAATAACTCAAGTGGTTATCTAAATCGTTACTTCTTATTTTTTAATGTTTTATTTATTGATTTTAGAGAGAGAGGAAGGGGGAGATAGAGAGAAACATAGGTTTGTTGTTCTATTTGTGTATGTGTTCACTGGTTGCTTCTTGTATGTGCCCTGACTGGAGATCGAACCCACAACCTTGGTGTATCGGGAAGATGCTCTAACCAACTGATCTACCTGGCCAGGGCCTGACCCACTAGTTCTTGAATGTACTGTAAATATTCAGAAAGCCTAAATTTGATGAGAATATTTCTATTAATTACATTTAGTACTTTAAAGATAATCAGTCAAAGCTTGGTTTAAATAGAGTCAGATAATTAGTCTTCCTCCCAGAACAATGGCTCATAAAACTTTATTCATTAATCCTTTACTTCTCCCAAAGTACAGGCACTCTCCGACCCAAAATATTGGGCAGTTCTGTGAGGTTTTGCTTAGCCCAATCTCACACTCTCTATAAACAAATGAAAAGTAACTAGGGAACTGTGCAGCACGTAGGTGTGCAAGCAGGCCTCTGAACAGCTCATCACCATTTCAGGTTGGGATTAAAGAGAAACACAATGCTGTGCCTCTGGGGCTTTCATCACAGAGGAAAAGTTTTTGAATTATAAATAAGCTAAAGAAAGATCAACTTAGCATACTATCAGGCACCAGGCTGTGGCATTTCAGCCCTTCGCTTAGCTGTTAGAAATGCTTGGCAGGACGTTTTCAAATTGTTATACCTATCCTCCTGGAAAGTCCCACAGAACTAGTTGCCCTCTACTGGCATGCACCCATTTTGCAGTTCATCAATTATCAACTCCACTGCAATTGCCAAAAATGCCATCCTGGACCTCTGGGCACACAAAATCCCCAACCTCGTGTCTACCACATGATCTCTTTTTTGCTTTTGCTCTTGCTATTGATCTATTTTCTCTGACTCAACTAAACCTTACTTGAGAGCAGGGATCCAAGACAGAGCTCTCACTAAAATGCTGCACTTGCTCCATATTATAAGTTTGTGCTCCATTTTCTCCCAGTAGAAACCTCAGAACAGATGCTCTAAGGAACAGAAAGGCTCCTCTAAGTTTCTCTTGCCCTTTCCGCATGTTTGAAATCCCTCACGGAGTTTTCCTGTACAGCTTCTGTTTTCCTAACCACACAAAAGATCAGAGACAAAAAAAGACTGACCACCCTAACTGGTTTGGCTCAGTGGCTAGAGTGTCAGCCTGCGGACTAATGGGTCCAGGGTTCAATTCCAGTCGGGGGCATATGCTCAGGTTGTGGGCTTGATCCCCAGTGGGGGCATGCAGGAGGCAGCTAATCAATGATTCTCCTCACTGATGTTTCTATCTCTCTCTCCCTCTCCCTTCCTTTCTGAAAAACACACACACCAAAAACAAACAAACAAAAAGACCGAGCAATTGGAAGCTCTATGTCTTAAGTTCCACTATTCTCATCCACTTTTCCCTTTTAACACAGATATCTAACACAGGCAGGTAGATGCTATTTCTAACATGTACTTAATGAATGTAACCCATCATTCTCACCATGTAACTCTATTACAGAAAATTCTTGTCACCAGGGAATCTTCCTGAGGTTGGAAAGCAAGGAAAATATTAGATCTTGACAGAATCCAAAGAGATATAGGTCCTGTTTTCTGGGGGTGACAACTGTTTTTATTCTTGTCTTACTCTCTTCATTATCCTTTTCAGCAGTTCATGCTGGCTCTATAGTCTATACAAGCTTTCTGGGAACAATCCCATGTCCTCCTTGTGTTCATGACTATAAAATTACTATTATATTTCCAGTAGAAATCCCCTGGCATATCTTCTTTATTGCCTGTCAGTCATACTCCCTCCTATAACTGTTGGAATGAGCTGACTCAACTTACAGCTGACTCCTCCCTCCCTTTCAGGATATGAAGGCTTTAACGCAGCTTCCTCAAACCAGCACTTGGTGCACTATGATCTGAATCACAGAATCCAAAAAGATAGGCTGCTTTTTTCTGCTGTGAAACAGGTGAGGCCTGCTCTGCAGCATTTTGCAGCAAGCAAGAGTTGGACTACAGCTTCAAGGATTCTTTTTTCAGTTGATTACTTAATTTCTCTTCTCACTCATATGCAGAAATGTTTGTAAAGTAGGAGTGCCTCATACTTTGTGCAGTTTTTTCCTTTCTTTGCAAATCTAATATGCTATCAACCTTCAAGAATTTGATCTTTTATTTTTTTTAATGTATTTTATTGATTTTTCACAGAGAGGAAGGGAGAGGGAGAGAGAGTTAGAAACATCGATGAGAGAGAAACATCAATTAGCTGCCTCCTGCACACCCCCTACTGGGGATGTGCCCGCAACCAAGGTACATGCCCTTGACTGGAATCGAACCTGGGACCTTTCAGTCCGCAGGCCGACGCTCTATCCACTGAGCCAAACTGGCCAGGGCAAGAATTTGATCTTTTAAAAAATGAAACGAAAATTTTAAAAAGCAAAAATAAAAAACCTAAAACTTTACATATCTAGTTATCTTCCTCAGTGTAGAATGAATAAAGCAAAAAATTTGAAGTTGGAAATCCTTCATGTTTACTATAAATCTAGTATATAATTCTAGAGATAAAGCTAGGTACCACAGGAGGGGTGTGTGTGAGAGAGTGTGTATGTTTAGATTATTGTTGTTAGGGGATGGTAGAAAGAGGTGGTAGAAAATGGTAACTCATCAATCTTACTTTTTAACTAGCCTTGTATGAATGCTGAGCAGTATTTGTTTTTTGTTTTTTTAATATTTTTATTGATTTCAGAGAGAGGAAGGGAGAAGATATAGAGAGAAACATCAATGATGAGAATCACTGATCAGCTGCCCCCTGCACGCCCCCTAATGGGGATCGAGCCGGCAACCTGAGCATGTGCCCTTGAGTGGAATCGAACCTGGGACCCTTCAGTCTGCAGGCCGACACCCTATCTATTGAGCCAAAAACCTTTGTTTTTTAAATCCTCACCCAAGGATGTGTTTTTTGTTTTGTTTTTTATTGAGTTTAGAGAGAGAAGAAGAGAGAGAGAGAGAGAAACAGAGAGAAACATCAATTAGTTGCCTCCCACATGTGCCCTGACCTGGAATCAAACTTGCAGACTTTTGGTACATGGGGCAATGTTCAATCACTTGAGCCACCTGGCCAGGGCTGCTGAGCAGTATTTTATTGTTGTAGTGAATATGAATGATTCTAAGATTAATACAATTACAGTACATTGAGGCTATAAAGAGATTCAATATTCTTGGGGTGCCCTGAGCATAAGTATCTAGTTCTGTTGGAAGCCCAGGTACATCAGATAGAAAAGGAGTCCTTTTCCTTTTTTTCCTGTTGGGAAACCCTCTCCTAACCCAGAGCCTCCCTCTCTAACTCTCCTTCCCTCCCCCCTATAGAATTGTGTTAGCTGAAATCTAACCCACCATGTTTGGCTGCCAGCCCTCCACATTCACACATCTATCAATGCACCACCAAAAGTCATCTTCTGACTCTCCTTTCCAGGCAAAGACAGGAAATCCTGAGAAAAAGGAACAAAGATAAATCATTAAAACCTAAAAACAGGGGCTGACCCTAAATTCTGGCAAGGTGATGCTGGTTTTCCTCAATTACGAACTCTCTCATTCTTCTGTACTATACTCCTTTGATTGACTTTCTTCACTGATTAGTATTGACTTCAGTTCCTAATCTACTCCTTTGGTGGTCATTTTGCTCATTAGACCAAAGAGGATAAACAAAAGAGACAACAGTATGATGGAGACTAAAGGGAAAAAAGGAGAAACTAGAAACCAGTACTTGTTGATCCAGTCCAACTGGAATTCTCACCATTTCCCAACCACACTTTGATTTTTCTTACTTCCATACTTTAGTCATCCCATCCTCCATCAGGAAAAACCTTACACTTTTCTCCATCTGTTAAAACGTTTATTATTTATCACACTTCATGGCCCAGTTAAGTGTCATGTTCCCAATGAAGCCTGATTAACTCAGCTGGAAGTGAACTCGTGGAATCGGAACTTTTATAAACCCCGTTTGAGTGCTGAATTTGGGTTTGTGATCTGTTGTGGCATTTATCATCTATGCTCTTGTACTATCATTACCTACAAATGTGTCTTTTCTCCTCAAGGAAAATATAAGATTCTGAGGGCAAAAACATTGACTCATTTGTCCTTAATATCTCTTATAGAAGGCATAATAAGTATTTGTTGAAAAAAAAAAAAAGACTGCATGTACAATTCATTGGGCTATATATTTAATATTTGTATATTTTTTCTACATATATTTTACACAAATAAAAATTTTATGAATGAATAATGTAAATGAAGAAACAAATGAAATGCTGAAAGTGCTAGCAAAAGGAGAGACATGCATGCACTAACCAGCTTTCTCCTCATTTCTCAAGAGCTCTGAAGCAAGGGTTTGGTTCCCTGATCAGTGTTGTGCTGCCAGGGAGTGAGGAGAAAAAACTAGCAAAGTCCAACTTCTCTATTTCTTTTGTCCTTCAAGTGCCAGTGGCTCTTGTGATCAAATATTAATCTTTCAGGTCAAATGCTGAAGCTGAAGCACCAAAATTAAATCAGAGCAAGCTGCTGAAAAACCAACAGGACCACAAAACTATGGCTGAAGCATTGCCTTTTCTAATCCATATTACCTTAGAGTGGTACTTTAATAATTAGCAAGTCAAGGCAAAGCATCCTATCTAATAAAAGGGTGATATGCAAATTGACCATCACTCCAACACATAAGATGGCCGCCCCCATGTGGTCAAAGATGGCCACCCCCAAGTGGTCAAAGATGGCTGGCAGGGGAGGGCAGTTGGGGGGACCCAGGCCTGCAGGGGAGGGCAGTTGGGGGGAGCAGGCCAGCAGGGGAGGGCAGTTAGGGGCGACCAGGCCGTAAGGGGAGGGCAGTTAGGGGTGACCAGGCCGCAGGGGAGGGCAGTTGGGGGCGACAAGGCCGGCAGGGGAGAGCAGTTAGGGGCAATCGGGCCAGCAGGGGAGCAGTTAGGCGTCAATCAGGCTGGCAGACAGAAGCAGTTAGAGACAATCAGGCAGGCAGGCAGGTGAGTGGTTGGGAGCCAGCAGTCCTGGATTGTGAGAGGGCAGTCAGGCATCCTTCGAAGGGTCCCAGATTGGAGAGGGTGCAGGCTGGGCTGAGGGACATCACCACCCGTCCCCCATGCACGAATTTTGTGCACCGGGCCTCTAGTTAACTAATAAAGGGTTATTAGACTTAAGGAGATATTTGCAACTGTAAATATCTTCTGTATGGAAGCAAGAAAGATCAAAGTGTAGTTGGGAAATGGTAAGGATTCCAGTTATCAGGTAAATCTAGTTCATATTTAATAAGAAAAGCCCAGAAAGAGAGCAAACTCATCAAAAATTGGGATTCATTTCTACCAAGACAGCTCCTTTAATGTCAACCTTCCTTAAAGATTTATATTGAAATAATGGAAGTTTTTGGAGACTTACTTTAGCCAAAGACACAGAGAGTAAGCAAAGATCTTACCACTTTCTGCTAAAGCAGCAGCCACTTCATTGAGAGTGGAATAGATATTGCAGGCAGCCCATCTGCACTGAGCTCCCAGAGCACCCAGAGTTTCCATGAGCACCTATATTAAAGAGAAAGCAGGAGATGAGCAACTTTTCTATAAATGTTTATTTCAAATTTTAAACATATTTTAAAAAATTTAACCCACTGATTTGCTCTTGATTTATTTTAATATTTAAAATAGAGATAGCAATCTTTTTAAGAAGGTAGTATGTATATCACCCTATTGCTTTAATTAAGAGCTATTTTAACAATGATAAAGCTTTGGTTAAAAAGCTTATTTTAAAATTTCCTGACAGTGGTTAACTCTGAGTACTGCTAATTTTCATTTTAAAAGTTTATATTTAGTATATTTCTATAATATAGAAAAACAGCCCCCTATAATCCCATGCTTCAGAATCCTATGCTATAGTATATTTCTATACTAAATGAAAATTCTAATAAAAATATTCTTTAATCTAAAAAAACACTTGTAAACAACTCCACTAATGTAGGCTAACCCCCTCATATAATTTGTCCAAGACCACACAGTAAGTTAGTAGCAGAACTACTCATATCTCTAAATTTCTAGTCTATACTATCTTTCAGTATCTGATTCCATTTTTCCACCTCTTGTTTTATTTTTTACCTTAAAGAATTTCTAAATTCCTACAACTTAGGAATTCTGAATTTTTCAAACAAAAGAATGATACAGAGACTTACCTACAAAGCAACATAAATTAACTATATGGTCCTAGCTGGTTTGGCTCAGTGGATAAAGCATTGGCCTACGGATCAAAGGGTCCCAGGTTCGATTCCAGTCAAGGGCACATACCTAGGTTGCAGGATCCTCACTGGCCCAGACTCTGGTCGGGGCTCCTGCAGGAGGCAACCAATCGATGTGTTTCTCTCACATCGATATTTCTCTCTGTCTTACCCTCTCTCTTCCACTCTCTCTAAAAATCAATGGAAAAATATCTTCGAGTGAGGATTAAAAAAATAATAATAATAAAATAAATTAATTAACTATAAAAGTCATTGGAACCAAGAATATAAAAACTATTCAAAGAACTTTGAGTCAAGACTGCTGGCTATTAGGGCACAAGCAGGAGTGAAGGCAGGTAGGAATGAGAGGAAGACAGAGCTTAAACCCAACTTTAAATCATTACCATTTAGAAGAAGTAGCTAGGAAGTCTGGTTAGAAGGAACTATGAAACATACCTAAAAATATAAATAATCCAAGAAAGAAACATGGATAGGAAACTGTTAACTATAATAGTTATTTCTGAAGCATGGGATTATAGGAGACTGTTTTGTTTTTTCCTAGAGAGATTATTTTTCTACATTATAGATTGTGATAATGTTTGAATATTGTAAAATAAACATAATTACTTTTGTAATCAGAAAAATAGAGACTAAAAATAAAACAGCAAAATTCCTTTGTAATTAATTTTTAAAGGAAAAATAAAAAATGTGGGAAGGGTACATTAAAATGTTAAAATTGGTAAACTGGTTTTAACTACTCTGATTTTTTTAAAAAAAATCTTTATTGTTGAAAGTATTACATATGTCCCCCTTCCCACCCCCATTGACCTCTTCTAGCCTCCCCTCCCCCACCTAGGCCTTCACCACTCTATTGTCTGTGTCCATGGGGTATGCATATATGCATACAAGTTCTGTGGTTGATCTCTTCCCACCCACCCACCCACCCTCCCCCGCCTTCCCTCTGAGATTCCACAGCCTGTTACTCTGATTTTGATTACTCCAGGAAAAATAGAAAGGAACTGTGAAGGGTGGTGATATTCAGTGAGCCAGGAGGTAAAAAAGAACCTAGATATAATTTAGCAACATGAGACAGTACAGAAGCACTTACTATTTTAAGCCACCACATTGAAGTCTCATGTCCCTGCCTGGGGAAGCCCAAAAAAGGTTCTAAGAGCGCTTCTGCCTAAATTCATTAGTCTATAGCTCCAAAAAGAGAGAGCTTTTCAATTTATTATATTAATTTTGGGCTGCCAAAGTACTCTTTTCCTCAGAGAACATGTAACCCAGGAAAAGTTTCATAGGGAAGATGCTAACAGCAGATGTCTGTGTCTTGAGGAATCTCTGCTGTTCTTAATGAGGAATGTGGCCAAATAAATGTTGTTTCAGGAGACAATTTTTTGAAAGTTGATCTAGCCATAAAAATGACTGAATCTTGCCCTAGCTTATTTGGCTCACTGGATAGAGCATCAGCCTGTGGACTGAAAGGTCCCAGGTTGGATTTGGGTCAAGGGTACATGCCTGGGTTTCGGGCTTGATCCCCAATAGGGCATGTGCAGGAGGCAGCCAATCAATGATTCTCTCATCATTGATGTTTCTATCTCTCTCCCTGTCCCTTCCTCTCTGAAATCAATAAAAATATGTGTGTTGTTTTGTTTTGTTTTTAAATGACCTGGATCTTATAAATTCTATAAAAGATTCCAGACCATTTTCCAATACACCAATTTCCTATGTGATTTCATTATGGTGAACAACTCAGTATCTATTACATCTTTGATGGTGGTTAATCAGTGGTTCTCAACAGAGGAACTTTGGGAAACTGTGGGGCATATTTGATTATCACAATAATTGAGAGGGTAGTGCTATTGGCAATTAATGGGCAGGGCCAGTTTGAAAGTGCAAGACAGTCTTTTATAACAAGAAGCCATGCCACAGCTAGTTCATTGGAACAATTCAATGAACTAGCTGTATTACCTTGGACAAATTACTTCAACTCTCTGAGCCTCAACTTCCTCGTTTATAAATTGGAACGAGGAGTACCTGCTTTACATGGCCATTATGAGGATTAATGAACTAATACTTATTAAACTCTTAACCTAGTGCTTGGCAAGTTGCAAGCACCTAATGGCTGGGGGTATTATTAACCACTAGTGGCCCGGTGCATGGATTCGTGCACATTGAAAGGGAATATGGTGCGGGCAAACCAGATTTGGGGCCGACAGGGCCCCAGCAGCAAGCTAACCCACGGCTGATTCCGTGAGGAATCAGGCTCCCTCCTCCCTCCTCTCTGGGTCTGGGGTGTGGGTGAACCAGATTCAGGCCAACAGGGCCCCAGCAGCAAGCTAACCTATGTGTTGGAGTGTCTGTCCCCTGGTGGTTAGTGTGTCGGTTGAATGGTCGCTTAGGCTTTTATCCTATAAATCCTATATAATAAAAGCCTTATATGCAAATCGACTGAATGGCAGAATGACTGATCACTATGATGCGCACTGACCACCAGGGGGCAGACGTTCAATGCAGGAGCTGCCCCCAGACCGCAGGCTCCAGGCCAGCCAAGGCGGGTGCCAGCAGGGGCACCCCCCAATTGCCCTGCCAGTCACCCCAGAGATCGGCCCTGATCGTTGGCCAGGTCTAGGGACCCTACCTGTGCATGAATTTCATGCACTGGGCCTCTAGTATATATAAATTGTTAAGTGGAGAAAGGAAAAAGACTTACGGCAGTCTGAGCAGTGATGTGTGTGCAGCCCACAATTTTGGCTCCAGCCAAAGGTTTTTCTCCTTGAGCTCTCTTCCTCAAAGCCATCAGGGCCGGCATTTCTGAAAAGGCCCAATATATACACAGCAATATTAGAGAGGAGGGAATGAGAAAGAAAGAATAAAGAGAAAATTTTATTCTCTTAAGATCCTTCCCCTGATGAAGTTCCCTGTCAGATTAGGTTTTTTAAGGGATCAAGATAATAAATCTGACCTTTCTTTCATAAGGGGCTTTAAAGGCAAATGCTCCAGTGCTCTGATTTCCTATATCCCAGGCCTCTTTATCTAGTCCCTCTCCCTTTTCCTTGTAGAGGAGTTCCTTGTAGACCTGCCAGAGTTTACTCCCTCCCCACAATGTTTTCTGAGCTCCGATTATTTTTTTGTTACAAGTAGTCTTCCACATCACAATGAAATTTCATAAGCTACTAGGCCGCAGGACCAGAAAAGTGATTACTATGGACAAAAGGATACAGGCAGCTTGAGAGGAAAAGGTGCTTTCTTTCTTTACCTTGTTCAGCAATTTCAATTTCTCTTCGTCCAAACTCTGCCTGTTTGATGTTCTTGACACAGAAGTCACTGCTTCCCTTAGAGTTCTTTTGCTGCTTGTCCCTGGGAGATGTCTCATCATCAGAGCTATCTGTATATGATGCCGCTGAAAGGACAGAATAAAAAACCCTCAGGGGGAAAAATGGCTTCCTTTAAAACTCCAAACCATGGAGGGAACTGAGGCTCCTCTGGTCATCCAGCACTACACACATGTACACATCTGGTAAGCACCTAAATGGCACTGTGGAGCTGTCCCCATCATCTTCTATGGAAAGTGCTACCCAGAGGTCAGAAAGAGGAAGCCGAGAGAGGTTGCCCAAGACATTGCCCTTGGATAGCATTAACTTGGAATCTAGGGATGACTTTATTTTCAGAACATGCAGAGGTCTTTGGATATGCAAAAATAGAGAGATTACACCATGGTAGCAATAGGTTAAAGTTCTAAATGCAAGATCACGGTCATGAACCTAGGGGTTTCTGGGATTCTAGCTACCTTTCTTGGTCTGCTGCTTAAATGCCTGATGTAATTTGTGTTTTAGTACAATAACTAAATAGATAAGACCTAGAAAACAAGGA
The DNA here is from genome assembly GCF_027574615.1 of Eptesicus fuscus. Classification (NCBI taxonomy): domain Eukaryota; kingdom Metazoa; phylum Chordata; class Mammalia; order Chiroptera; family Vespertilionidae; genus Eptesicus; species Eptesicus fuscus. The sequence goes on from NC_072486.1 coordinate 62,579,699, forward strand.
ACCCATGGGAAAGTAATTAAGAACCACACAAAAAGTGTTTGTCTGCCATAACAAAGCTTTCTTTTTCAAGACTGGCTCTGATGAGGCTGAACTATGCCTGCAGACCCAATTAGACATTGACAATGAAGTATTCAGCCTGCTCTCCCTTATTGCTGGCCTCTGTTGGTCCTGCATTAGGCATTTTGGAATCCCAGAGAAATGATAAATCCTCTTGGTATAATAAAATGCTCTCATGACAAACCCATTTAGCAATACACACTAGAAGGTGAAAGGTATAAGACTTTTGATTGTGGCTAATAGGCAGCAGCAGCTGCTGCTGCTATTACCATGATTAACTGAGGTCTTTCTAGTCTTCATTTAATTCTGTAGTTACTGGTTGTTTGCTGGATGATTTGAATCAGTTTCCTTCCTTGATTTATGTTTCAGATTCTGTGGATAGTTTCTTCCTAAGGAGTCATCAAGGTTTTGGGGGAGGAAGGTTGGGGAACATAAAGTACTGTCTATATATTTTCCAATGAGATAAGAAGTACTTCTATCACTTTTAAGGGGAGAAACCTGCAAAATCTCATAGCCCCTAAGGTCTCTAGTACTCTGATCTACTTATATCCAGAGAATTAAGACATTTTTGGGATTTCTTAGCCAACAGTCTATCTCTGGGAGGGCTGTAAAAGGCAAGTCTGACCTTGCCCAGTTAATCAGGCATGGCACTACAAAATGTTTCGGCAGCAGGGGCCTCTGTCTCTCTTGGGGTTGGAAAACAGCCGTAGAGCAAAGTCCTAACACGAGGCAACAAGAATGAGCCTGAGTCACAGTCACCAGGGGAGGGGAGGAAATTAATAAATCCCCAAAGAGACTTTTGTTCTCGAAAGGAGCTAATCTGTACAAAAAGTCTGTGGTTCTCCCTCCTAGGGTGAGTGAGAGCTCAAAGTACCTTTGGCAACAGAGCCCAGAAACAGCTTCCTGGGCAGTCATCTGTTTCACTAATCAATACTCAGAAATAGCTTATGAGTTAGAAGCTGAGGGAACCATGCTTCTACCACCCGAGAGAAGAAAATAACAGCCATCCCTAACCCTGATCCAATTTATAGGATAATTGCTTTTGAAGAAAGTGTTTACATTCAGAACACAGAAATTTCAAACCTTTTCCCAGAGCCATGATGATTTTTATGTCCCCAATGGCCATTTAAATACAGTGGTTATGTGTTCTGGAGTCAGACAGACTTCAGTTGAAGTCTCAGTTCCTGTTTCCAGGTGAATAAAGTAGAGATGGTACTAAAACTTATTTAATAGGGTTGATAATCCATTCATGTATTCAGTCATTCACACATTCAAATACACACAAAAATTCAACAAAATTTTATTGCATATCTGCTATGTATCAGGCACATTCTAAGTGCTGGGGATAAGGACAGATATAGGCTGTCTTTACCTTCATTGAGTTTTCATGAAATAACTAATTATAAAAGTAATCATTTAGTTTTTCTTTCCTTGTGGTTATAATATGTACTATGAAGCAGACTGTACAATAGGCAGAAATGGCTTTTCAAAGTCAAGTTATTAAGAAGATGAAATAAGATAATGTAAGTAAAATGTTTAGTGCAATGCTTGGTGTAAAGCACTCAATAGATGATACCTGATATTACCAGGTTTTACACATACTTTAAATGCAGTAGCACACATAACACTTCAAGGGTCCTTATTCAGCTTTAGGATTTTGAATGGGAAAGGAATAACATACATACAATATTATTTAACAGTTTTTTTTTCTATCTCTGCCATTTACTAATCTACCTAAGCAGCAGGTGGTTGGGCTGGTAGTGATTGAAAAGGTTGAGGCTGGAGTCCTGAATGGCTCTCCTCTCCTATGTCTCTTTCAGCTCCTAAAGGTGAGTCGGGGGGTGGGGGGGGGGGTGGGGGGAGAAAAACAAACAACTACGACAAAACCCCAAAATTTCCCCTTAAGAGAAGCACACTAATTTTTAACTTGAGTTGTTTACTTCCAACTCAAAGAAAAAAGTTTATTTATACCACTTTCCTATTCTAAAATGAGAAAAAGCACACCCAAAAACCAGTATTCTATTTTCTTAACAATAGTTAGTTAATTGGTTGTAGTTAGTTCAACCAATGTGGGTTTTTTGTTGTTGTTTTTTGAGCCAAAATGAATTTGTTTTCAAAGAGCCCTTGATATAGATCTGTTATCAGGTAAGAAAGAAAAATACCAGTTGCCTAGATTGTAAAAGTATGTGAATGCAAAATGGCTGACAGGCCCAGACTGAGTGTTACTTCTGCAAGCACAGTGGAAAGATTATTCCTGAACTAGTGTGACATTCATTTTTTAAATCCATACTCATTTCCGCCACTATATTTAAAGTACCACATTCATGAAAATAGCTGAGATAGTCTTAAACATTTTCCTGGGGAAAAATGGAGAAATCCAACACATATGTATACACACACTTGAAAAGTTTCTAAAGTGTTTGTTCTTGTTAGCACATTCTGAAGCCCAGAGTCATGACTTAAAATGAATGAGCAATCACCAAGGCAATAACCTACTGAAGTACAGGCCTGAGACCTTAGCTCTTGCTTCACCTCTAATTAGTTATGTGATCAGTTTTCAATTTATCCAACTGTAAAATAGGGTGTATAACAGAGCCCCTCTCTCCCTTTCCTCTAACTAAAACAAAAAAAGTCTTATGAATAAATGAGATAATACCAAAAAGGTTCAACTTCTAGATAGAAAAGTAATATAAAGTACAATATAATGTTCCCATGAAATGTTGTCTTGTTTCATGATATCGCAGAATCAAAGCATAACTTGATGAATCACTAATTCACAATCTATCCCATAGAATGTGCATACATATGTTCTACGGCTCACACCTGATGAAGTCTTACCTCCTAGCAGCTGTGAGATTGTGGGTTATTGCTAGGAGAAGAAGCAGTCAGACTCCTGGTTGAATTAGTCCTATTAGACTATTTTAAGTCAGGCAATTCCTCTTGGGCCCAATCTATTCATTTGGTAATGGAAATAACAGTAGGGACCTGTGTGTCAATGTGCAGCAGATTTCACTGATGAGTAACACTCTAGAAACATGTGAAAAGCTATGTTAGCAACCAAAATACAAATAAACAAAATGTTATTATTTGAAAAATATTAGAATACTTCAACCAATTACGACCTAAGAGACTGCAGTCTTCCCTTCTTATCCTTAACCAATTAATTCCCTGCAAAGACAGCTTTTTCAGGAGTATATTTCTGAGAATGATCTGGCTTTGAAGAAACATCTTCTGCTCATTTATTTTTATGAGGTTTTGTGTTTAGGGAAAGAGTTTTTAGAAGGTTTTTTTTTATATATATAACTTTAGGGATTAATGTAGCCTTTTTCAACCTAGCATTAGCCTTGAAGAATCCATTAAATATATGAATTAACTTCTTTCCTATGCATCTCAAAGGATACTAGTTATGACCCATCCTTTGAAGAACTAAGAAAAACAGTCTCTCATCATTTTCTGTGTTCTGTGATTCAGATGAGGAAACCTGGTTGAGAAATCCTGGCAGAAGTTGCTAAATGAAAACATTTTGTAATGTCATAAACCTTCTTTTATCTGTTTATGTGCACAGAGTGTATCAGAGACCTCAACAAGAGAGTAAAGTATAACGAAATCTCTGGACACCTTTCACCAATATTTACTCATTGAGCATCTCTCATGTATCAAACACAATTCCAAGTGCTGGAAACAGAGCAATACAAAACAGGCAGAAATCTCTGCTCTCATGGATCTCATGTTTAAGGGGAGAAAAGGTAACAATAAATTAGTAAAAATATATGTTATATGATAAGTGCTATGGAGAAAAATTTGATAGGGAGTGTTGGGTGGGTTGTTTGTACAATTTTTATTTTTTTTATTTTTATTGATTTCAGAGAGGAAGGGAGAGGGAGAGAGAGATAGAAACATCAATGATGAGAGAGAATCATCAATCAGCTGCCTCCTGCACAGCCTCTACTGGGGATTGAGCTCACAACCCAGGCATGTGCCCTTAATTGGAATTGAACCCAGGATTCTTCAGTCTACAAGCCAACGCTCTATCCACTGAGCCAGGGCTGTTTGTAAAAATTTAAAAGAGAAGCCAGGATAGACCTATTTTGAGAGGGGATCTTTTGTCAAGAACTGGAGATAAGCCCTAACCGGTTTGGCTCAGTGGATGGAGTGTCAGCCTGTGGACTGAAGGGTCCCAGGTTCGATTCCGGTCAAGGGCATGTACCTTGATTGCGGGCACAACTCCAGTAGGGAGTGTGGAGGAGGCAGCTGAATCGATGTTTCTCTCTCATCGATGTTTCTAACTCTCTATCTGTAAAAAATCAATAAAATATTTTAAAATAAATTTAAAAAAAGAACTGGAGGTAAGACCCAGCTAGGGTATCTTAGAGCATTCCAGGCAGAGGGAATAGCAAGTGCAAAAGTCTTAAAGCAGGAGAATTTCAAAATAACAAAATAACAGTAAGAAGGCTAGTCTGACTGGAGTGAAATGAATAACGGGGAGGCAGGAGGTTTGGGAAAGTAGAGATGTGATTAGAAATGTAATAGGAGGCTGAATAGTATACCTTGTAGGCCATTGTAAGAATTTTAGGTTTTACTCTGAGTGAGACTGGGAAGCCATGGGAGGATTCTGAGCTGATAAGTGATATGACCTGACTTATCCTACCTAATAAAACAGTAATATGCAAATTGACCGCACCTTCGCTACACCCAACAGCCAAATCACGCACACCATCCAATCAGAGTGAGTATGCAAATAAACCCGACCAAGATGGTGGTTAATTTGCATACATAGGCGCCCTGAGCTGACCCCCTGTGACGGATTGCAGGGAGCTGGGGTCTGCTCTGGCACCAGACTGAAAGCCTCCGCTGGAGGCTTTTGGCCTGGAGCCGGAGCGGACACCCAGCTCCCTGCTTTCGATGGATGGTGGGCATGGCGGACACCCAGCTCCTCACTCTGATTGGATGGTGGGCGTGGTGAGCGGACCCCCTGCCATCGAAAGTGGGGAGCTGGGTGTCCGCTTCGGCTCCAGGCCAAAAGCCTCCGGCAGAGGCTTTTGGCCTGGTGCACGAGTGGACCCCCTACCATCGAAAGCGGAGGCTTTTGGCCCGGTGCACGAGCGGACCCCCTGCCACAGATTGCAGGGAGCTGGGGGTTTCTTCCGCCTAGTACACCAGTGGACCCCCTGCGATTGATCACCTGGGCAGGGAGCTGGGGGTCTGCTTTCAGCCTGGGCAGGAGCGGACCCCCTGAGATTGATTGTAGGGAGCTGGGGGTCCGCTCCTGCCCAAGAGGCTTTCGGTCTGGGCAGGCCTGGGCAGGGGCTGAGCTGATGATCAGAGGGAGCTGGAGAGGCCTGCCCAGGCCTAAAGCTTCGGCCAGAGGCTTTAGGCCTGGGCAGGGCCGAGCCCTCCATTGGTGTGAACTATAGAGGAAACACCTTTTCTGACTGCACATTGGCTAAGCTTCCTGCATGCCACTGGTAATATTCTTAGTAACTTGGGTAATAAGAATCCAAAAAGGCGATCTAGGGTTTTTCCACCACACTTCTGGAGAAAAAAATGAAGGTCCGCTGCTGGAAGGCTAAGAAATGTCATATCCTGCCCTAGCCGGTTTGACTCAGTGGATAATGCCTCAGCCTGCAGACAGCAGGGTCTGGGTTTGATTCTGATCAAAGCATGTACCTAGGTTGCAGGCTCCTCCCTGGCCGGGGCCCAGATCAGGGCTCATGCAGGAGGCAACCAATCAAAGTGTTTCTCTCTGTCTTTCCCTTTCTCTTCCACATTATCTAAAAGTTAATGGAAACATACCCTCAGGTGAGGATAAAAAATAAATAAAGAAATCCATATCCTATGAAAGACACATCCTGAAAATGCCTAAAGGAAGTTGTCATTTTTTCTTGGTGAAGGGACTAGAGTCCATGTTGATGAAAACACCTTGGTGGCTGTGGTGACTGACAGTGGGGTGATGGGGCTGGTGCCTTCCCCTGACCAGCCCGGTTGCCTCCCACAAAGGGAGGCCAGACTGCAGCTTAGGTACACTCCTTGTGGGGCGCGGGCCTAAGCCGTCAGTAGGACATCCCCTGAGGGCTCCCAGTATGTGAGAGGGGGCAGGTTGGGCTGAGGGACCCCTGACCCCCAGTGCACGAATTTCATGCACCGGGCCCCTAGTTTTAAAATAATTAATCTAGCTATAGTATTGTCAACGGACTGGAGAGGTAAGGCTGGAACTCAGGAGCTCAGCTTTTAAGATATGGGAGGTTTGAGATGCCTAAAACACCCAAGTGAAAGGACTGAGTTAGGCAATTGAATACAAAGATCTAGTATGTAGGGGAGAGATTTCAGCTGGGGATAAAATTTGAGAATCAAATGTCACTACTATGTGGTATTTAAAACTATGAGACTGAATGAGGTCACTTGGGGAGAAAATATAAACAGAGAAGGGAAGAGGCTCAAAGGTCAGTCTTTGGGGGTTCTGTAATGTTCATTTCTATAGTCACTTAAGTTGTAACGTATGCTGAAAGTGGGCTCCAAGGTCTTACTGACATGTATTTGCATAGCTTCTTGTATTTAGAAAGCTGTAAGTCAAATCCATTATTCCTGGCTTTTCATTCGATGGGTTTGGAGCTTTTTCTGTGTTATCTCATATCATTTCCCATTGCCTCTGTTACTAATTCACAGGCTACAAGTTTTCCAGGATCATACAACAAATCACACATGGACCTAAGACTAGAAACTAGTTCTCTCCCAACTCTCAGTTCAAGACCCAAGGCAGTAGGCATTTCCATTCGGTGTATGTTTAAGAGGACTTGAAAATTGTTCATGCAAATGAAAAAAAAAACAAAACACCAAAAAACAAATAAGGTAACAAACAGCATGTGTGACACAGATGCAAATAAACATATTTTGGGGATTCATTTTAAAAGCACTGAGTTTTTTGGAAATAATACTTCCTACTGACTAGTTCAGACCATATCTGGAATATTATATACTTAGGCATAATATTTTTAAAGGAAAACTTAATCTGGAAAATACCCAGATGAGGAAAGCCTTGTTTGTGGGATGCCCCCAAAATGGTGATTTTTATTTCTAATTCTAGGTAAAATCTTTAAATTCGAGAAATTGTAATACCAGGTTTTGGGTTTGATCCCCGGTTGGGGTTGGTGTGGGAGGCAACCGATCAACGCTTCTCTCTCATATTGATGTTTCCCTCTGTCTTTCTCTTCCTCCCTCTCTAAAGTCAATTAAATAATAATAACAAAAATAAATTCCAATAACTAGAAGAGTTTATCAGGAGCTAAATAACTAGGGGCTCCAGTCGCGCAATCGGTTAGCGCGCGGTACTTATCAGGAGCTAAATAACTAGATAAATGAAGGGTTACCCTATCATTTAAAATGCTCCCAAAGAGGACAGATAGCTATTTGCAGGGTTGCCATCAATGCAATTCCAAGCATCCAGTAGAAAGCTGAAGAACTGACTTTTAAGTTCTTTTTCATCTCCAGAATGTTTTGACTTCAATGCTCTGGAGCTTAATACCCTTAAATGGATATATGTGGTTGATAATTTTTTTACTATAAAAATGGCAATTTAAAAGGTCCACGTTTTCCAGAGTGTCACCAGTTAATGTCACCCACCAATAAGTTTACCAGCCAACTATGTGTTCGCTTAGAAACCACGTGCATCAATCACACTCTTCTAGGTAAACAGATATTTTGTAGGTATACTCCCTGCATATAGGGGTTCATTGGGAAGGCAGGCATTAGTTTTTCTCTGCAGGAACACAGTTGGAAATATGGATCTAATGTGTAGGGAATAAATTGAGTTGGAGTTAAAATTTAGTATAGTTATTATTTAGTATAGTCTTTAGATAACATGCACAAACTATTAGTCTAAAATGTTATACCCTGTTTTACAATTCACATTTTCACAATTATTGAAGTTTCCAGAGTTATATTAGCTGGTTTATGAATTTTCAACACTGGTTATTTCAGCAGAATAAGAGTGGTACCACATTTGGTGTCTGCTGACAAAAATCCATAGGAAATTATCTCATGTGCTTTACATCATTCAGTTATTGTGGGGAGAAAGTAAAAATGAATGTAAAAATGCAAATAACAATCTACCAATCTAAAAGTTACAGTTTTCTAAACAAGCTTTCTTCAAGTTTACATAATACTGCTTTCCTAATTGTGTGAAGAACAAATAAAACTTCAGGTCATGATGAAAACTTTCTAATGAATATTACTACTTCTAATGTGAAGAGACAACTCAGTTTCCTACCACATTCCAACACAAGAGCAAAATAAAATAGCTCCATATTAGATCAGATACATACTGGGCACTGTTGCACAAATGGCCAATGCCTTCAAGGGGTTTTACATGGTAACAGCTCATCTGGCATTAAATGATAAAACTCAGGGCCTACATATTTGAATTAGTGCCACTGCAAAGGAAGAAAGGAGTAATAAACAATACAATATCACAGCTTAGAAGAGAAGGCAAAGGGCTCACTTGAACTAGCTACAACGTTTTCATGTTTGTTGGGGCAATTAAGGTTTCCCCATTAATATGCAAGTACCAGATGGAAGGATAGGGAACCCCTCTTCTATTTTCAAAGAAAGGAAAAACACAAGTCTTAACACATGTTTAGTGAAGGTCATCAGTGAGCAACATACTCCTTCCCATCCTCTGAATAAATCAGAACTCAATTTCCTTAACCACCTTCTACCTTTATTGGAAAAAGAGGCTTCTATTTAACTCCACTCTGAATCCCCAAGAGCAAGCATATCAAACTCGCGGCCCTTGTGTCGCATACCATGTTTATTTGGCCTGTGTTAGCCTTTGAGTTTGACATGTTTGCCCAAGAGGAATCCAAAAATTCCATCTAGAATTTTGGTCTGAATTTCAACTTAGAGACAAAGTGTTTATTCCGAAGTACGGGCTTGACCATGCTTAATTAGCCTTGGGTAGGCAATGGGTCTATTGGTCATACCTCTATAGCTGAGTCGATAGAAGTTCAGTACTCACCTGAACTGTAGCTGTCAGTAGATGACTGAGAAATGGAACGAGACAGAGAGCGACGTCCAATTTTGGTGGGACGTTTGTTAAATTCTTGCTTCTGGTCAGCAAACTGGATCTGCTAAGAAAAAGGACTCTAGTTACATAAAGGAAAACAACCTCTGTTTTGAGATAACATTTCAAGGTAGTTGATCTAACTGTACCAACCCATCTTTAAAATGTTAACACTCTGGAGAGAAGAATGATTTTTCATTCTTTACTTACTATAGTTCCATCAAATTTAAATATTCGACCCACTCTCTGATCATATGCTTTTATTTTATTACTAGAGGCCCGGTGCATGGATTCGTATACTGGTGGGGTCCCTCAGCCTGGCCTGTGCCCTCTTGCAATCTGAGATCCCAAGGAGCTGGCTTTGCCCCGATCCCCACAAGCCAGGCCGAGGGACCCCACCGGTGCACAAATCCATGCACCGGGTCTCTAGTATGCATATAAGATCTTTGGTTAATCTCTTCCCACTCTCCCCCTCTTCCCCTCCCCACTTCTCTCTGAGATTCATCAGTCTGTTTGTTCCATGTTTCCATGCCTGTGGTTTCCACTCCTGCATTGAGCATCTGCCCCCTGGTGGTCAGTGCGCATCATAGCTACTGGACAGTCACTTAGGCTTTTATATATATATAGATTATTATTATTTTTTAAAATCCTCACCTGAGAGAGTGGAAGGGAGGGAGGAGGGAGAGAAACATCTACTAGTTGCCTCCTGCACGTGTCCCCACTGGGGTCAGGGACTGAACCTGCAACCGAGGTATGTGCCCTTTGACTAGGAATCAAACCCTCAACCCTTTGGTCTGTGGGCCGACACTCTAACCACTGAGCAACCAGCCAGGGCTATATGCTTTTTACAATAAAATTGTGACGAGAGAGAGAGAGAGAGAGAGAGAGAGAGAGAGAGAGAGAGAGAGAGAGAGAATGGGATTTCTGGTTAAAATTAATTTTTCGAAAGTTGAGTCATATTCAGAAATTCTTTCTATAGTTTCGCTGAAAAGAATTTTGAGACTATTCCAATTTTCACCTATCTAGATGAGAAACTGCAAGGTACAGGAAGGCAAAGTGACTTGCCTTCAAGGTTTTAAGATTCTCAAGAAATGGTTTGGTATAATGAAAAAATACATAGGCTTTCCATTCAGACAGAACGTTCCTGGGACTGAATTAAAATACTGGCTATGCCACTCACTAGCTATGTGATGTTGGTCAAGATGTTTCTATGAGCCCCATTTTCTCATAAATATAGCAAAGATGAAAATACCTCACAAGTTTTAGAGAGGGTTAAATGAAACAATGTATGGGCATACTTTGTTTAATTGTGCTTCACAGATGTTGCATTTTTGTTGTTGTTTGTTTTTACAAATTGAAGGCAAGACTCTCCATCAGCAAAAGATTACAATTCTATTGCAGTGGTCTGGAAACAAACCCCCCTATCTCTGAGGTATGCCTGTAGGTAAACTGTGAAGCATAGCAGGAGATTCAATAAATCCACTCCCCCACTCCAGCCCCAACAGTTTATAAATCTTCTTATAGCTCTTGCAGATAGTCACTATAGTTTTTAAAGATGTATTAATTAGCTTTTTAATACTAGTAAGTACAGTAAACATTAATTTATTATTTTTAATGCTTGCTATCATAAAATACCTAAAAGCCACAAGAATGATCATTTATCCTATCTAATAAAGAGGTAATATGCAAATTGACTGTCACTCCAACACACTAGATAGCTGCCCCCATGTGGTGAAAGATGGCTGCCACAAGATGGCCAGCAGGGGAGGGCAGTTGTGGGCGATCAGGCCAGCAGGGGAGGGCAGTTAGGGGTGACCAGGCCTGCAGGGGAGGACAGTTGCAGGGGATGAGGCCTACAGGGGAGGGCAGTTAGGAGTGACTGGGCCTGCAGGGGAGGGCAGTTGGGGGAGACCAGGCTTGCAGGGGAGGGTAGTGGGGGGAACCAGGCCTGCAAGGGAGGGCAGTTGGGGGGGACCAGGTCTGCAGGGGAGGGTAGTGGGGTCAACCAGGCCTGCAGGGGAGGGAAGTTGGAGAGGACCAGGCCTGCAGGGGAGGGAAAGTAGGGGTGACTGGGCCGGCAGGGGAGGGCAGTTAGGGGCAATGGGGCTGGCAGGGGAGCAGTTAGGCATCAATCAGGCTGGCAGCAGAGTGGTTAGGGGGTGATCAGGCTGGCAGGCAGAAGTAGTTAGGGGCAATCAGGCAGGCAGGCAGGCAGGCAGGCAGGCGAGCGGTTGGGAGCCAGCAGTCCTGGATTGTAAGAGGACATTCCTTGGGCAGTCGGACATCCCTTGAGGGGTCCCAAATTGGAGAGTGTTCAGGCTGAGCTGAGGGACACCCGGGCCTCTAGTTAATTATAATATGACAGATGTAAAGGAGTGAATAAGTGTACTGAATATGTATAAACCTCAATACTCAAGATTGCATTTTGGACACTATCTAAAAATGAGTTTCTTGCACTTTTATCTCTTTCTCCTACTGTTGGAGGTTCCAGCTGCTACTTTTTAACACTTTACCAATCAAAGCTCATATAATTTCAACAAATATCTTTTTTCTTTTCCCCTAATTGAAAATTTGCGTTAATTGCTTAAATTATTCTGGATCCCAGGTGGCAAGGAGGCAGGAAGCATCAAAGATCTGACAACTGGTTCTACCTTTCACAATAAAAAGATGATTCCCTGATGGGCAGAACACAGATACAGCATATTAAAATGAGAGCAGCAACTGACCTCCGTTTCCTGCAGCTAGAGGTAACTACTAAGTCATTTGAGTATTGAGACAAAGGAACCAATGACAAATTGAATTAGATTAGCATGTCTTTCAGGGGAATTCATACCATTTTCATAGCTGTAGCAACACAGAAAGCCTATGTAGCACTTTCAAGTTGTAAATTATTTTCAGCAATAGGAAAATTCATTGGATTAGTAGTTCTTTGCAAAATAAAAAAGGGTAAAACTGATTATTTTGCTAAATAGGTAAAGTGCCCTTTCTATGAACTCCCATGGGATATACATGAACTTCCATGTACATCTCCTATCACAGCACTTATCACACTGAATATAACTACCTGGACCCTGTATAAGCAACTGGCTCCATAAAGGCAGGAGCTATGTACGTAAGGGTGACCTTACATTCTCAGACACAAATGCCTGACACATGGTAGGCAGTCATGTGCTGAAATGAATCTGAAGTAGCCTAGTCTATCTTCACTGTCTGTACGTGGTTGAATATTAAGTAAACATGGTAAGCATAAACCAAGCTTAAAGTTAAAAGAAGTTTTAAGGGCAAAAAAAGTTGGGAAGGGGAGGAAGGTGGGTGTGAAAATGGGGAGGAGGATAGCAGTCAAGCTCAAAACTGGTTTGCATTTCACCAACCTTGTTTAAGACAATGACTTGTCTTTATTCTTTTTTAGAGGCCCATCTAGGAAAAGGAGTAATAACTGACCTTCCAAAGGTCACAATGAGTCACTAGCTTTAGCTGTGCCTCCTTAAAACAACAAAAAGAGAGTAACAGATAAACCCTCCCTGAGGTATGTTAACACCCCCCTCCCATCCCATACACCACTAGAGGGGGCCAATCACTCTACTTCTCTAGGATCAGGGGTGGGTGGGTACACATACATTTACCCCAATAACCTTAACCATAGCTGAATCATCATCTCAAACCATTTTCCCTAAGCTGAGCTCTATTCTCTATTCTTTTCCATTTGCAGTAATTCCTTCCATTTAGGTCAACTTTAGGCTGTTTTTGGCACTACAGAAGACTATGTGGGCTTTCTGCACTCAGAGGCAGAGAGTACTAAATGTTGTTTACTTGTTAGATACTGAACTCAAGTTTCTTTTGGACAGAAGAATATTAGAGACTAACTACTATATAGAATGTTATACCATTTTCTGGAGAAATTAATATGTTTATCTCTTACTGATAACCAGAGCATATGTTTTAAGTAGGTCATTCCTGTTGCCCACCTACTCTAATCGTTAAATACGATATACATTCCTTACTCAACAGCTCACCTTGTAACACTCAACCTCTTGTAACACAGTAGTCTATCCAGCCCCGGCAGGGGTATTTTGGTGGATCCTACCCCTAATTTTCCTATGTGTCTGAAATCAGAGAGTCCTTTAAGGTAAGCGATCTTTTTTTCCCAGAGAGAACTGCCTAATTTCAACAAGCATCAAGCTAAGGAAAGGAAAGAGACTGTTACGAGAGGGGCAGCTCACCTTTTGCCAGAAGGAGGGATGAAAGCAGGAAAGGAGGGAAAAAGCAGCTGGCCTTTCACATTAAAGGTCATCACAGCATCAAGACTGGAAAATAAGAGCTTAGCCTCACCTGGGCTTTAATCCCAGAGTTGCCATTGACAATGTATTTCTTCTTGTTGCTCAGCATAGTGACATTACCAGCCCTACTGCCACCTCTCCGGTCTAGGGACCCTTGTGGTTAGGCCTTTAAACTTTCCGCATCAGCAATTCTGTTGGCTCTGATTCCAGCTAGCTTTCCCCCCCCCCCCCCCCCCCCGCCTCGGTTGGGAGGTGGGGTGCTACCCTTCCCTGGAATCCCTGAAGCTGCTCTAACAACCCCTCCAGCAATTGAACCCAATGTAATAACGCATTTGTTGGTGGCTCATCAGCCATTCCTAATTCTGGTGGCTGTTTTGCTTTTATTATATTTTTTTCCTAAACACCTAATTACATGATCCTCTGACCTCAAAACCTTAACAAGTCCCTTGACAAGGCCCAACTTGCATGCGCATAACAATAGCGTATTTATATAACCAGGGCACTTTTTTGCCTGCTATAATTACCTTGCTAATTAAGTTCCTTTTTAACCTTACCGCCTCCTTTTCCATGTCAGATGATTTTAGTTAGCCTAGTCTTATTAGAAAAAAAATTAACTACAAAGCCACTAAAACAATGAGGGAATTTAAGATAGCAAGAAAAAAAAATGGTGCTAAGTGCTCAGGCAGGTCCCGCAGCCCCCAACTACGCTCTGTGTCCTTGAGTTAGAGTGGGGACAGGTTTTGACATCTGATTTCTAGTCCCATCTCCAGATTGTTGCTGATTAGGTACTGAGTGACTATGTTTGTTTATTTCAGCCCTGGCCGGTTTGCTCACTGGTTAGAGCATCAGCCTGCTGACCGAAGGCTGTGGGTTCAATTCCCGGTCAAGGGCATGTACCAGCGGGCGCAGGAAGCAACAATCAACGTGTCTCTCTCAAGTCGTTTCTCTCTCTCTATACCCCTCCTCCCTCCCTCCCACCCTCTCTAAAAAAAAAAAAATCAATGGAAAAAATATCCTCAGGTGAGGATTTAAAAAAAAAGTTTTTCAGTCTTGGCCGAGAGTCTTACCAAGCACCAGAAGTTTGCCACCCAGTCGGGTGCATGCAGGAGGCAACAGATGGGGGTTTTTCTCTCTCTTTTCCTGTCCCTTCCTCTCTCTAAAATCAATAACTGTGTGTTTTGTGAAGGTATGACTACAAAGGAAAGTTTTCTTTTCATATATTTATATATTTTTATTTTTTACAGAGAGGAAAGGAGAGGGATAGAGAGTTAGAAACATTGATGAGAGAGAAACAGTGATCAGCTGCCTCCTGTATGCCCCCCACTAGGGATGGAGCCTGCAACCAAGGTGCATACCCTCAACTGGAATTGAACCTGTGACCTTTCAGTCCGAGGCCGGACGCTCCATCCACTGAGCCAAACTGGTCAGGAAGGACAAAGGGAGTTTTCTATTGCCTCAGAGTCCCCAGAATCACAATGGCTTTGTTACATATCAAATACAGTCAAATGAAAGGGCAAAGAATCATTATTTATCATTATTTATTTGTTGAATTCTGAATGGGGGCCAGTGAATAGGAGATCCATATTCAACTGTATCTTATAGAGACAGGGTAGAAATGTGATTTGAATTCTTCTTAAAAAGGGGGCGGGGGGGCTGCTTATTGAGCAGAAGAAAGAACATGAAGTGGTAAATTCTTTTTTTGAAAGAATAAGCTTTGAGAGAAAAGGTCTCTGAAAGAATAGAATAAGGGTAAGAGCTAATATTTATTAAGTGCCTATTACACACAGCCTTGTGCATGTTACTTCTATTAATCAGCATAAGAATGTTTAAAAGTAGGCATTATTAACCCCATTTGACACATTAGGGAAGTGCAGCTCTGCGAGAACAAATGATTTGCCTGAGGTCTCACCGTAAGTCAATGATGGGACTAGAATGTGGGAGCCCGTGTTTATGTCAGAGCCGAGGCTCTTCCCTATACCAGTGGCTGGCAAACTCATTAGTCAACAGAGCCAAATATCAACAGTACAACGATTGAAATTTCTTATGAGAGCTGAAAACCGACTTCTGCGCATGGGCCATGAAGTTTCAATCGCACTGTACGTGTGCGCCCGCACGTGGTATTTTGTGGAAGAGCCACACTCAAGGGGCCAAAGAGTCGCATGTGGCTCTCGAGCCGCAGTTTGCCAACCACTGCCCTATACCATACCTAATGATATCAATCAATCAAACACCAAAAACTCCCTGGGTCCTAATCCCAGGTGCATTAGCCCTACTTCATTTTTAATTTAATTACTCCTTACATTTACTTTCTTATCAGATTGGGTCTCAGAAATGACGTCATCCCCGATGATGTTGGAGCTCTGATCAAATCACAATTCTGAAATGGCTAATCCAAGGATTTTAAATTTAACAGCCCTTTAACTGGCAACTTTGCCCAATGCCACCACCAGAAATTAAAACAGAAATTGAACCCCATTATTGATGTTCACTGTCACTCATAATTTCAAGAAATGAGATAGACGGATAGTTTCCTGCTTGTTGGCTGGATCTCTAAACTTCTGCTTTTGCTAACAAATGATGTTCACCCTAGTACACCCAGCTGGTTCCTGATTTTACTCACTCAGGTGGAAAGGAACTCTTTAGTCCAATGGCTTGTCATCACACTTGAACCAAAACGAATTGCAGATCTACACCAAACACAACCAGAAGACATTTTAGGACACTATTACTGATGGGAAAAGCCTTACCACTTAATGAGTTTATCTAACAAAGGCGTTCTCAAACTTTAGGTGCTTCAAAATATCTGGAAGGTTTATTACAACGAATTTCTGGGCCCCACTCCCAGAGTTTCTGATTTAGTAAATCTGGGTGGGGCCCACGATTTTGTATTTGTAACAAGTTTCCGGGAGATGCTGCCGCTGCTGCTCCGGGGACCACACTTTGAGAACCACTGCTCAACACCTTCTCCAAGCATGAATAAAGCAGCTCTAATTTTCTTGACTCTTCCCTTGGCCAACCATTTGATCCTATCTGTGGCTATGCCAGGGCAGAATACTGAAAGGCAGAAAAGATTCTTTGAAAAGTAAGAGATCAGAATGAGGTAAACCTTCATACCCAGCTCAGGGATCAAGAGAACTGGGTCTAATTCTGATTTCCACAGTTTGAGGCTGTTACGAATAGATGGTTAAAACAGTAAGAAAAACAGAACTCCTGGGGAAGACAGAAGATCTGTTTAACCTAAAGAGGATCAGGCCAAGAGAAAACAGTTAATTCCTTTTCAAATATATAAAGGATGATAATCAGAGGTTCTCTCTGTAACTCCATTTCTTAACATTTCCCACACTTTATATCTGTAATCCTCGTTTGTAATATGGGAACAATCACATCTACTTTGCTTATCTCAAATGTGTGCTGAGAGATAAAATAATGTATTTGAGAGGATTTTGAAGACTACATAATAATACACAGTATAAAACATAAACATTTTTGTATTTTTAGGTCAAAAGTTCTTCATCTAGAGTCCAAAGAAAAAATGCAAAATTTTGTGTATGTGTGTGTTTTCCTGGAGAGAGGGCCCATAGTTTTGCAAATGGGTCTCTGCTTTAAATGTCAACCCTGACCCAGAGCTAAAGCCAAACTATCTCTACCACAATTTACCAGATAGATACCTTAAAGGTGTCTGTCTCACTTCCAAGTAGATATGGCGCAAGCGTTCTTAGAGACATGCCTCCCCAAGCCAAAGGAGCTGCTAAAACAAATTCTTCACTTATAAAAGGAATTACTTCTAGCCAAAAGCAAGTCAGGTAACCAGCTGGCTGAGTACTCAAGTCATTAGATTTCCTATGGAAAAGTACCAAGTACTATAGAGAGCCTGGGTGGGAGGAGAAAATATTAAAATGCAGAAACTTAAAAAAAGGTTACTGCTGATCTCCACACAATATAAGAGAAAGCATTTGTATTTCACCTACTGACAGGAACTAAAGATTTCTCAGGGAAAGTAAAAACATATCAATAAGACCAATCTTTAAAAGGATGTATTCTCCAAACTTTTCACAGTAAAACTGCCTGAACAAGCCAAAGGAAATCCTTCACAAAAAACAGCTGAGGAGCAGAGGGTCCAGCAGAAGTTTTCCAGAGATTGATGGAATGTTAACTGACGGTCTACCCTGTCAATTCTCGAGATTGGGGTTCTTCAAAGTTCGTCCTGGCTTATTTCCCTCCCGGGAATCAGAGATGTGAGTACTCTCAGCTGCTGTCTGGTCTGAGTCCTATTTTTGAGGGGTATGCAAGTCTCTTTTTTCTGCTATGGTTAACAAAAGGGAAGGTGTTATAATGGACCTTCTTTGCTAAATTCTCCTCCTGAAAGGTTTGAGAGTCTTGTCATATTTCTTTTGGAGACTAGGATAGTCTCAGTGGAAGTTTCATTACATTAATATATCAACTGGAACATTTGTTAAAATGAGTCAGACATTTGTTAAAACTTTTTAAAATAGAAATTTCTGCCCAACATGGGAGCTGGCTTCAGGGTTTTCTCTCAGAGATTCAAGGGCACTAATATTTTACAGGTAAGGTCTGGAAATCTATAGGCAATACACTAGAGGGTGCTCAGGGTTCCCTTTACTGGCTAAGTGGACATAGGTGGCAGCCTAATGCAGCACTTTCAGACCAGGTCAGAAACTAATGACATGCACTATCTTAAAAAGCCTCAAAAGGTTAAGACTTTTGGCCAGGAAATATAGTAGATGAAAAAAACTGAAGGGGAGAGATCAACCAAAGGACTTGTTTGCATGCATATGAGCCTAACCAGTGGTTAAGGACAACAGGGGGGTGGGGGCATGCGTGGGGAGGAGTGTGGGATGGGAATGGGGGGATGAGGACAAATATGTGATACCTTAATCAATAAAGAAATTAAAAACACACACACACACAAAATAAAAAATAAAGCTCTCTATTTGTCCCAGTCTCAAAAAAAACACACAAAAAACTGAATTATTGAAGCCCCTCCTTATTCTTTCTCATTGTTGTTTTAAAAATAAAATCTACTGATTAAAGGTATTTTCCTAATTTTTGAGAGAGATGGGCCAAGAAATTGCTAAATGAGAGATGCCATAATGAAAACAGAGCAGGCCTGTGTTTTAAAGATTGTTTACTAAAAGCTGGGGAGTTCAGGTGCCTCGTTAGCGCAGTAGGTAGCGCGTCAGTCTCATAAAAGCTGGGGAGTCCTAGGTTATATCCCTTAAGCAATAGTCACACTAACTCCTTAAAGACACTCTCCTTCTTCATGTAAATAAAAAGAAGGTAAGTAGGTAAGCAGCAGAAGCTCCTCTTGAGGATGTGCTCAGCAGGTAAGATGGTGAGGAAGTTACGAGATTAAGAATTACTATAAACTTTCAATTGATTCGGAGTTGACATACTAATGTTCCATGGAATTCTTCTGTAATATTCCTTTAGAGAAGTACCAAAATTAGTAGTATCTTAATGTGGTCCCTCCCATAAAAAATACAAAACAGACTTCTTGCTCCCCCTTGTTATTAGTTAGTGGCTGGAGATTCAGAAACAAAAACCCAACTAGAATTATTGTATGAATCATTTCCATTAATTCTAAAACAATACATTATTTGATGTGGATGGGTAGAATTACTTTCTATCAAACTTTTAAAAACTAAGCACAAGGTTCTGAAACAACATTAAGAAGAACAACAGCAATAACCCCAACAAAAATGAAAAACAATAGTTTTAACAGTAAGAGGTGGAATGTGGGCTACTCAGTTGGGCCTTTGTTAGGCCTATTATATATTCAATCTCATTATTTTTGTTATTGTTAATCCTCACCCAAGGATATTTTTCCATTGATTTTTAGAGAGTGGAAGGGATGTGAGAGACAAAAAGAAACATCGATGTGAGAGAGACACATTGGTTGCCCCCTGCACATGACTGACTGGGGTTGGGATGGAGCCTGCAATTCAGGTACGTGCCCTTGATCTGAATCGAACCCAGGACCCTTCAGTCCACAGACCAGCGCTCTATCCACTGAGCCAAACTGGCTAGGGCTCAATCTCATTATTGATGGTTATTTCTTTAAGTCCATAATTCCATAAAAACAAAAAAGAATTTGAAATATGTTGTATATAGTCTAACCAGTTTTCCATGAGGAAATCCTATAGAATGAAAGACTAATATGCAAATAGTCCGAACGGCAGAACAACCGAACAACTGGTCGCTATGATGTGCGCTGACCACCAGGGCGGAACATGGTGGGCATTGGCAGCAGGTGGCAGAGCGCGGAACATGGCGGGCATCGCCCGAGGCAGGATGGTGGAGCAGGTGAGCGGGGGCGCCAGACCAAGGAGGGGCACAGGTCGCTGTCATCGAGGCGAGCTTCTGGTGGTTACTGAAAATTCTTTGTTCTCACATGCTGCGGTCCCTCCTGGCATGTGCACCTGCTGCGGGCGCCGGCCCCACTCCCACCTGTTCGCACCCGTTGTTGGCACCGTCAGCAGGTGCAAGCGGTGGCTGCTGGCCCCGATTGTCCCTGAGGGCTTCTCCACCTCCCCCTGCTCCTGAGGGGTAACTGGGGCAGCAGCCACCGCTCGAACCCACTGACAGCGCCTGCCCCACTCACACCCACTGCTGGTGCCGGCCCCAATTGCTCCACACCGTCAGCAGGTGCAAGCGGGGCCTGAGCTGTCAGCTCGTGGGAGCGGTGGTGGGAGCAGGGCTGCCAGCAGACAGAGGACCAGGGTCTGCGGCAGGAGGGGCCAAGCGGGCATGTGGAGGATGGGCCTAGACCCACTCCTTTACCCACCACAGCCTCGCGGCCCACAGTTCCTTTAAAAGTGCACTAATTCGTGCATTGGGCCCTGATATATATATAAAACACAGATGGTACAGACTGTAAGAAATCACTAAACCCAGAAGAAACCACAGTTAGGAACATAAGAATGGTTGCTGTTTTTAAATCTAAAGTTGATGTTGGATCTAAAATATTAGGTTATATGTGGTAGTTCTTATCAACAAGTAAGTCCTTATTACCATCATATTAAAAACATTTATCAGGCAAATATGTTATTTGAAGAATGGCACTAAAGGAGCTATAGATCCTGCCTCTTAGAAATATACATATAAAGAATATTTGGGGAAATGTTTTGATTGGAGGGGGAAAACTGGGCAGGTAGGGGAGAAAGGTCAAATGTTTTCAGAGACTTGAGAGCGCACCATTTCTACAAAGTCTCTCCCCCCTCCCCGCCTCCCCCCGCTCCTCACAGTACAGGTATAATTCAAAGATATAGCAGATTTGGTCTAGACCAGGAATTTTGACCAGTATGCTGCAAGAATTTTTAAAACATGCAATACTTGACTATTTAGTCAGGGCCACCGACCTCTTTTCCCTTAGATTGTCAAACTTTTAAAATTTACAACAAGCCAATACAACAGCAGCCATCTGGTGTGAATGAATCAAAATGATACCTACCTTTTCTGTCAGATTGGTAAAAAAAATAAATAACTTTTGGTTTGCTGCAGAATTTTAGTAGTTAATGTGTGCCATGAGATAGAAAAGATTGAAAGTCACTGGTCGGACCACCACAGTGAAGCAAGCAGTGAACAAGGCAAGTCCGCTCTTTTTGCTGGTGGAGGGCCTCTTGCCTTTAGTTTGTAAAAAACGCAACATCTCTGAAGCACAATAAAGCAAGGTGTGCCTGTATTTTTTTAAATCCACACAAGAAACAAACAAAGTATCAGCTTGTGTATAAAATACAAAGCACTCATAGGATAGCACAACCCATGCAGTACACAAGCAGCAGTAGGGACTCCAGCCCAGCACAGCTGGGCAAGAAGCTGACTCTGGCCAGGCAGCTCTAAGACTTCCCAGCTTCACTTGTAATTAAGAAACAGGGGCGACCCAAGACAGAGGAACGAATCATAAATTAGAGTAATAACTTTTTCCCCAACCACAGGTCTTGGTAGGAATTTCTCACAGGTGATCCCTGTCATCTGTCAGAGGTGGCAGCCTCATTATCAAGAAACGGAAAAGCAAAATGATGGAAGAACTCACCATCCACTCAGGCATGTGAAAAGCTGAGGTGCCCTCATTCCCGTCCCACTTCTCCATAGTGCAGGCTTGGAGAATATATGTCTTGAAGCAAAATGGAAAGCTGGTTTGGAAATGCCTGGGTTTTCCGAGTGGCCAAAAGCAGAACCAAACCGAGTGATTCAGAAGTTCACAATGTCTAGCAGAAGCTGCATCCCCTTTAACAGAGGCTTCCTATTCAAATCAAGATCACTCGTCAACTGCCTAACAAGTCCCTTACTGGTTGGCTAGCTTCAAAGCTTCTGCTTCTGATTCAAAATCAGAGCTAATGCAAGGTTCTGCACCCAGCCACTGCACTTCCTACAGGGCACTCACTGTCTAATGCTACCCAAACACGCTACCCCCTCCGCCCCGTGGGGACTTTCTGCAGCACCAGTCAGGCTTCCTCCCTTTCCCAGTGTGTAAGGCACTTGTTAATTTCCTCCCGCCCCTCAGGATACGTCACTGGAAGTGCTGATACCAAAATCAATAAGGCTCAAGGTCAAGAAGGCACTCCCATTTCTCAAGAGTTACTGGATCTGTACAGTAAATAGGCGTTTCCTTGAAATCAAGAGTTCCTTATGGCTTTCAAGTTTAAACAACTATGCAGAAGCTCCCCACCTGCTCACAGCAGGGGTCTGACACTAAGCTCAGGCACATCACAAATCAAATTCTTCTTTCACGGGAGATGGAGCCAAGGAAGATCTTACAGAATCAGAACTTATAGAAGCTTTACGAAAGTTCTGGCACTACAACTCCCTCTGCTGGCTCCCGGTGCTATGTACATGAAGGTCTAAGACCTTCAGGGGCATCAACAACATAGGTGCCAATTGTAAATTAGCAGCTTCCCTAGGGCCAGTCAGGAGCTAGCAACGTGTAGGTTCAGAGGGAGCCAGGTTTTCTGGTCAAGACTAGAGCTGCCTCAAAGTCCCAATGCCAGTTTTTACTCACAGGTCTGGTTTCAGGAAGAAACAGGATGCCAACACAGCAGCTGTACAGACTATAATCTTAAGGGACCTCAGAAGCAGTTTCTTCTTTATGCCCCATACCAGCTCCCTCCTCTCTGTATACTTCAGATGTTTGAAAATAAGACACAACCAGCAAAAAGGTGACCTAACCTATTTTACTTCTTAGTTCATTCCAATAACAGTACCATAGATTTCAGGCACAAAAGAAGCCCAATAAGATATGCCTGCTTCACTCCCCTTCAAGAATCAGGGACTTGGGAAGGGTGGAAGGGAGGAGGGGGGGTGGGATAAGAGATCAACTAAAAGACTTGTATGCATGCATATAAGCATAACCAATGGACACAGACACTAGGGGGGTGAGGGCCTGTGCTGGGAGCGGGCTGGGAGAGGTCAATGGGGGAAAAAGGGAACATATGTAATACTTTCAACAATAAAGGGGAAAAAAAAAGAATCAGGGACTGTTCACAGTGTCAATTCCCATTACAGAGAATTCTTTCTATGGAGCTAATAGTCATCCTATATAACAAAAGGTTAATATGCAAATTGACCAAACAGCAGAACGACCGGTCACTATGACATGCACTGACCACCAGGGGGCAGATGCCCAATGCAGGAGCTGTCCCCTAATGGTCAGTGTGCTCCCACAGGGGGAGCGCCACTCAGCTAGAAGCTGGGCTCATGGCTGGCTAGCATAGCAGCGGTGGTGGGAGCCTCTCCTGCCTCCATGGCAGTGCTAAGGATGTCCTATGGGGATCGGGCCTAAGCCATCAGTTGGACATGCCCTGAGGGCTCCCAGACTGTGAGAGTGTGCAGTCCGGGCTGAGGTACTCCCCCCCTCCGAGTGCATGAATTTTGTGCACCGGGCCTCTAGTAATACTATAATTAGGATTAAAGGTTCATTGCACTTTAGGGCCTTCATTGGCTAAGAGGATGGTCCTTTGGATGTGGAGAGAAGAAGGTAACATCTAGGGAAAGAGATACTGTAAGATGCCAGAGAAGGTAGAATTCAAATAACTGATTTGGAGGGCTAGGCTAGAAAGAAAGTCAAGTGAAAACAGAAGGGGACTACTGGGCCAAGTGAATGCAGAGGTGTCAAAGGATTAGAGATCCCAGGGCAGGTGGAGATCACATGCAAAAACAACAGAGAACAGCAGCCCGGCTGGTATTGCTCAGTTGGTTGAGCGTCGTTGAACCATGCACCAAGAGGTCGTAGGTTTGATTCCAATCAGGGCACATGCCTCCCCAGTAGGGGCAGGAGGCAGCCAAGTGATGTTGATGTTTATCTCTCATCGATGTTTTTTTTTTTCTCTCTCTCTCCTTTCCTCGCTTTATATATATATATATATATATATATATAATTTTATAATTTTTTTTTTTAAAGATACAGAAAGTTGGTGAAATGCAGGAGTGGTAAGGCCCCTCTGATGCTGCCAGGGTGTCAATTTTGGTAACACCTTAGCTTTCAGCAACTTCCAGTTATTGTCCCTCGGTTTTCCTTTTAATCCAAATTTAATAAAATGAGAAGTTACATCTGCTGCCTAAATTTCCAATGATAGCTTTCATCTGTAATTTTAAATGCAACATATCTAAAGCAAAAATGATTACTTCATCTTTCTTTTCCCTTCACCCTCCAAATAAGCTTCTTTTCCTCACTTTTCTACCACTGTTCCCTTAGTCAAACAGATATTAAACCTAAGCCATCATAATCACCAGTACAATCAATTTTCAATTATATTTGAGCCCTCCTACACCAAGCCTTTCATCTATCCCTCCCTGTCCATTTTCACTGCCTCCTAAAAACCCTCTATTAATCCTTTCCAGGAGGATTTCCCACTGATATCCCTATATACTAGTAAGCTCTATCACTAGGTAAGCTGTATTACCTGCTATTTCCTGAATGTGAAGACTGCATAGCATGGCAGCAAAGAGCACTAATTTTGGAATAAAACAGTCCTGGGTTGGAATCCTGGCTCTGCCACTTAACTTCTCTATCCCTCCTATTTTCTAATCTATACAGTGAGAATAATCATAACCATCTCACAGGACTAATGCATGGATTTAAAAAGTAATAAATGGGAGCTTTTCTGTATGTCATTATTATGCTACTAGAGGCCTGGTGCATGTAATTCGTGCACTTGGGGGGGGCGGTCCTCTCAGCCTGGACTGTGCCCTCTCGCAGTCCGGAAGCCCTGGGGGGATGTCTGACTGATGGCTTAGTGGGCCTAAGCCATCAGTTGGACATCCTTAGCATTGCCACGGAGGCGGGAGAGGCTCTCACCACTGCCACTG
Organism: Eptesicus fuscus; assembly: GCF_027574615.1. Taxonomy (NCBI): domain Eukaryota; kingdom Metazoa; phylum Chordata; class Mammalia; order Chiroptera; family Vespertilionidae; genus Eptesicus; species Eptesicus fuscus. Next base: position 62,604,413 of record NC_072486.1, read on the forward strand.
TGCTCACCAGCTGTGAGCCCAGCTTCTGGCTGAGCAGCGCTCTCCCTGTGGGAGCACACTGACCACCAGAGGGCAGCTCCTGCATTCAGTGCCTGCCCCCTGGTGGTCAGCATGCATCATAGTGACCGGTCATTCCACCATTCAGTCATTTGCATATGAGCCTTTTATTATATAGGATAAACTGTAGACGAGGCCCCCTAGAACCATAAGAAATGCAAAAAATTCACTGTTAACTCATTCTCGAATTGCCCCCACTTAAAATCAAATTGCCTCCCTGTGGGGCGTGTGCTGCACCTTGGGAACCATTGGGATTGACACTTTTCCTTTCTGAGCTTTATTTCTGAATACATACGTATATACCACGGGAATTGTAATCTCTTCTCCGCCTACCTCACTGGGTTGTCATGAGCAGGTTCTGAGCTAATAAACCTAGAAATGTTTCATAAAGTAAGTAATGTCTAAATGGGAAGGGATTGTTATTTTTAAGCCCACTGGTACCCTCGCAGGTAGCAGGTGCTGATTACAATAACAGTACCATAGATTTCAGGCACAAAAGATTTCAGGTGATTCCAATAACAGTACCATAGATTTCAGGCACAAAAGATTTCAGGTGATTCCAATAACAGTACCATAGATTTCAGGCACAAAAGAAGCCCAATAAGATATGCCTGCTTCACTCCCCTTCAAGAATCAGGGACTTGGGAAGGGTGGAAGGGAGGAGGGGGGGTGGGATAAGAGATCATGAGGAGGAGGGCATGATTGTTTCCTGGGACTGTAGCTATTGAAGCTTTGCAGAGGGTTCTGCAGGCCTCAGAGGGGCGGGCTCTGGCCAGCAGCCCTGTAGTGGTGGTCGTCCCTAGAGGCGCTGGCAGGTAGGGGCGTTAGTGGGGAGTGTTAGGGGGGCAGCGAGGCCGAAGGGGGAGTAACTGTCAAACCTCCCCGCTTGGCGCCATTCTTTCTTTATTTTTTAATATATTTTATTGATTTTTTACAGAGAGGAAGGGAGAGGAAGGGAGAGGGATAGAGAGTTAGAAACATCAATGAGAGAGAAACATCGATCAGCTGCCTCCTGCACACCCCCTACTGGGGATGTGCCCACAACCAAGGTACATGCCCTTGACCAGAATCGAACCCAGGACCTTTTAGTCCGCAGGCTGATGCTCTATCCACTGAGCCAAACCGGTTTCGGCTTGGTGCCATTCTTTAAATTGTATGTGGCTGTTTCGCAGCTGTACATGCTCAGGGTGGAGCTCCAATCTCCTGGAGTGGGGTGGGGTCAGGCTAGGGTGAGGCCAGGCAGGCTAGGAGGGCGGGTTTAGCCGCGCCCCCAGTGAGGTTCAGTGCGCTTCCACTGCAGAGACGGTGCTGCTGCTGTCGGGGGGCGGGGGGTGGGGTGGGGAGATGGATCTGACCCTGGGGGGCTGCATAGGCCTGCCTCCACCCAGGTCTGGAGTTGTAGGGAGGAGAGGTGTGCCCAGCCCCAGGGGAGGGGGCCCGGCAGCAGCGGGCCACAGGCCCCGGGTGCCTCAGGGGCACTGACGGGTGGTCGCTGGCGTGCTATTGTTGTGGGCACTCCTGGCGGGGTTAGCAGGGGAAGAGATCAGGAATTCAAGGTGCGGGCTGCGGCTACCCCTGAGGCTGGGTCTTCTCCCCATCCCCCCGGGGATGCAGGAGCTGGGATAAGGTGTCCATACAGGGGGATTGGAAGAGCTCCCCGTGGCTGCTTCCTTTTCCTTCTTTGCAGTCCGGGCTCCTGTCAGGCACTCTTCTCAGACCTCTGAGAACTTGGCTCCAGTCGCCCGCTCACTGCTGCACGCGCAGCCTCCTGCTGGTCTGTCAATATGCAAATTGGTCGTTACTGTGACGCCGTTAGGTCCAATTTGCATATTACCTCTTTATTTTACAGATGTTCTTTCCCACTTCAATGCCCTTTGCTCAGGTCATTTTCTCAAATTGAAATGCATTCATTCTGCCTTCACTTCCATCATCTTTATTTATTAAAATTCTTTAAGATTCAGCTCAAATGATGCTTCTGCGATGAAATGTAACTGAAAAAAGCAATCTCCCTTTCCTCTAATATTGTTCTTTGGTCACATCACTGTTTTCACTCTTCCTCATGTTATTTTTTCTATGTACACGTGTCACCCCTGGTTAGACTCCAGGCTCTTCAGGAGCTTAGCCAGCTTTTATTTGCTTACAGTACCTGGCATATAGTAAGAGCTTAAGGAATTGTCAAATTTTTTATGTTGTATGTATATCTTATAACATTCTGGGAGTAACTTTCATAATTAATATGTTTAATACATTTATGTCCATTTTATAGAATTTGGAACATTATTTTACATATACATGTTATATTACTGACCACAGCTATAACTTATTTGTGATGAGTCCTTGCTGGGGTTTTAATCCTTAATTACAACATTATTTCTGAACGTTGGGGTAGCTGTGGCAAGTTCAAGAAGACTGAAATCATATCAAGCATCTTCTCAGATCACAATGGCATGAAATTAGAAGTCAGCTATAATAAAAACACTCAGAAACATTCAAACACCTGGAGGCTAAATAGCATGTTATTAAACAATGAATGGGTTACCAAAGAGATCAAGAAAGAAGTAAAATAAATTCCTGGAAATAAATGAAAATGAATGCACAACACCCCAAATCTATGGGACACAGTGAAAGCAGTCCTGAGAGGGAAGTTCACAGCACTACAGGCCTACTTCAAAAAACAAGAAAAACTTCTAATAAAAGATCTAATCATACAACTTAAAGAACTAGAAAGAGTACAACAAGAAGAGCCCAGAGTAAACAGAAGGAAGAAAATAATAAAGATCAGAGTGGGACTAAATGATGTAGAGACTAAAAAAAATACAAAAGATCAACAAAACCAAGATCTGGTTCTTTGAAAAGATAAACAAAATTGATGAACTTTTAGCAGACTCATCAAGAAACAAGGAGAGAGGACTCAAATAAACAAAATCAGAAATGAAAGAGGAGAAGTAACAACTGACCCCACAGACATCCAAAGGATCCTAAAAAATAAAAAATTTAAAAAATACTATGAACAACTATATTTCAACAAGCTGGCTAACCTGGACTAAATGGACATATTCCTAGAGAAGTACAATCTTCCAAAAACTCAATCAGGAAGAATCTGAAAACTTGAATAGACCCATAACTACTGATGAAATTGAAGCAGTAATAAAAAAAACTCCAGCAAACAAAAGCCCTGGTCCGGCTGGCTTCACAGGGAAGTTTTACAAGAACTAACACCTATCCTCCTCAAACTATTAAAAAAAAAAAAATCCAAGAGGAAGGAACATTTCCAAGCTCTTTTTACGAGGCTAGCATTAGCTTAATTCCAAAACCAGATAAAGACACTACAAAGAAAGAGAATTACAGGCCAATATCCCTGATGAACATAGATGCTAAAATCCTCAAGAAAATATTAGCGAATTGAAACCAACAATACATTAAAAAGATCATACACCATGACCAAGGGGGATTTATTCCGGAGATCGAAGGTTGGTACAATATTCGCAAATCAATAAAGGTGATACATCACATAAACAAATTGGAAAATCACATGATTATGTCAATTGATGCAGAAAATGCATTTGACAAAATCCAACCCTCCCCCCTTTTTTTAATATATTTTATTGATTTTTTACAGAGAGGAAGAGAGAGGGACAGAGAGCTAGAAACATCGATGAGAGAGAAACATCGATCAGCTGCCTCCTGCACACCTCCCACTGGGGAAGTGCCCGCAACCAAGGCACATGCCTCTGACCAGAATCGAACCCGGGACCCTTCAGTCCGCAGGCTGACACTCTATCCACTGAGCCAAACCGGTTTTGGCCAACACCCTTTTTTTGATAAAAAAAAACTCTTAGCAAAGTGGAAATAGAGGGATCATGCTTCAACATAATAAAGGCCATATATGACAAACCTACAGCCAACATACTCAATGGGCAAAAACTAAAACCATTTCCCCTAAGAACAGGAACAGGATAGGGATGTCTGCTTTCACCACTGTTATTCAATACTAGAGGCCTGGTGTACGAAATTCATGCACAGGGCGGGTGAGTGTCCCTCAGCCCAGCCTGCCACCCTCTCCAATCTGGGACCCCTCTCACAGTCCAGGACTGCTGGCTCCCAACTGTTCGCCTGCCTGCCTTCCAGATTGCCCCTAACCGCTTCTGCCTGCCAGCCTGATCACCCCCTAACCACTCCCCTGCCAGCCTGATTGATGCCTAACTGCTCCCCTGCCAGCCTATTTTCCCCCAACTTCCCTCCTCTGCCGGCCTGGTCACCCACAATTGCCCTCCCTTGCAGGCCTGGTCCCTCCCAACTGCCCTCCCCTGCTGGCCTGATCACTCATAATTGCCCTCCCTTGCAGGCCTGGTCCCTCCCAACTGCCCTCCCCTGCTGGCCATCTTGTGGCGGCCATCTTGTGTCCACATGGGGGCAGCCATCTTTTGTGTTGGAGTGATGGTCAATTTGCATATTACTGTTTTATTAGCTAGGATAGAGGCCTGGTGCACGGGTGGGGGCCGGCTGGTTTGCCCTGAAGGGTATCCCAGATCAGGGTGGGGGTTCCCTTGGGGTGTGGGGCGGCCTGGGTGAGGGGCCTGTGGTGGTTTGCAGGCCGGCCACGCCCCCTGTCGACCCAAGCGGAGGCCCTGGTATCTGGGATTTATCTATCTTCTATAATTGAAACTTGTAGCCTTGAGTGGAGGCTTAGGATGGCAAGGGCAGGCGGAAAGCTTGGCTTCCTCTGTTGCTGGGGAAACCCAAGCCTCCCTCCCGCTCTCTGTGGCTATAGCCATCTTGGTTGGGTTTATTTGCACATTTGCTCCTGATTGGCTTGTGGACATGGCTTGTGGGTGTAGCGGAGTTAGGGTCAATTTGCATATTACGCTTTTATTAGGTAGGATAGTACTGGAAGTTCCAGCCTCAGTGATCAGAGAAGAAGAAAATATGAAAGGCATTCAAATTGGAAAGGAGGAAGTAAAACTGTCATTATTCTCAGATGACATGATACTGTACTAGAGGCTCCACCAAAAAATTACTAGATTGAATAAATGAATTTGTAGCAGGATACAAAATAAACACCCAGAAACCGGTGGCATTTTTATATAGCAACTAGAGGCCTGGTGTACAAATTAGTGCACGAGTGGAGTCCCTTGGCCTGGCCAGCAATTGGGACCAATCAGGGCTGATAAGGGCCGGCCGGCTGCGGGGAGGGACAGCAGGAGGTTGGCTGTGGGAGCACACTGACCACCAGGGGGCAGCTCCTGTGTTGAGCATCTGCCTCCTGGTGATCAGTGCACTGTCATAGAGACCTATCGAACATTCCTAACAGTTGCTTAGGCTTTTATATATATCTCTGAATGCATAATAATCTGGCCACTCAGTATATATCCTATATAATAAAAGGCTAATATGCAAATTGTCCCCTCAATCAGGAGTTCGACCAGCAGGCAGGCCGGCCAACTGCCCATGTCCCCTCCTTCTGGCCAGGCTGGCCGAACTCCACCCATGCACGAATTCATGCACCGGGCCTCTAATATATATATACATATACATATATACATATATACTAGGGACCCGTTGCAGGAATATTTCCTGCAAGACTTCTGGCGGGCTTCCCTCCCACCCCCCCACCTCTCCCGCTGCGGCGGGTGGGGCGAGGCGGGCTGGGTTGGGTGGGCGGGACGGGCGGGAGGCGCCCTGCCCATTCAGCTCCTGACCCTCTGCGCCCGCTGACACAGCTGCCTCTGTGGCCATGCGCTGCCGCCGCCTCTGATCACCCCGACCTGCTGCGCACGCTGCTGCCGCCTCCTCGGCCCTTCGTGCTGCTGCTGCGTGCCCCACCTGCCCACCCGCCCCACCACGCGCCACCCGCCTCGCCATGCCCCGCCCACAGCCACCACCGCCTCCAAGGCCACCACGGCCTCGCACACCGCCCGCCATGCCCCGCCTGCCGCTTCCACTGTGTGCCCCACCCACCACCGCCGCCGCCACCACTGTGGCTGTGTTACCGCTGCTCACACTGCCCGCCACCGCCTCAGAGGCAACCATGGCGACGTGCTCCACAGCTGCGCCGCCGCCCACCCGCGCAGCTGCCATGCTTTCTGCTTTCTTCACTCCTCCCTCCCTCAGCATATGCAAATTAACCACCATCTTGTTCGCTCTGATTGGCTGTGGGCATAGCGAAGGTACGGTCAATTTGCATATTACTGTTTTATTAGATAGGATATATATATATATATATATATATATAAATATATATATATATATATATATATATATATATATATATATATATATGTATGTATACACACACACACACACACACACACACACTGAGTGGCCAGATTATTATGCGTTCAGAGATCATAATAATCTGGCCACTCAGCATATATAGATAATGAACTCTCAGAAAGAGAAACTAAGAAAACAATCCCACTTACTATTGCAACAAAAAAAATTAAGATAGTTAGGATTAAACTTAACCAAGGAGGTAAAAGACCTGTAGTCAAAAAATACTGTGTTCATGGATTGGTAGAATCAACATCATTAAAATGTCCATACTACCCAAAGCAATCTATAGATTCAATACAATCCCTATTAAAATACAAACTGCCTATTTCACATATCTAGAACAAACATTCCAAAAACTTATATGGAACCAAAGAAGACCCCAAATAGCTGAAGCAATCTTGAGAAAAGAAGAACAACATTGGAGGAATCACAATACTAGGTATCAAGTTATACAACAAAGCCACTGTAATCAAGACAGCTTGGTACTAACACAAGAACAGGCATACAGATCAATGGAACAGAGCAGAGACCCCAGAAATTGACCATAGCCATTATGCTCAATTAATATTTGAGCAAGAGCATACAATGGAGTAAAGACAATCTCTTCAATAAATGGTGTTGGGAAAACTGGACAGGTACATGAAAAAAAATGAAACTAGACCACCAATTACACCATACACAAGAATAAACTCAAAGTGGATAAAAGATCTAAATGTAAGTCGTGAAACCATAAAAACCTTAGAAGAAACCATAGGCAGCAAAATAGCAGACATCTCTCGTAGCAATATATTTACCGATATATCTCCTAGGGCAAAGGAAACTAGAGAGAAAATAAACAAATGGGACTACGTCAAAATAAAAAGCTTCTGCACAGCAAAAGAAACCATCAACAAAGTGAAAAGAGAGCCCATTGCATGGGAGAACATATTTGCAAATGACACCTCTGATAAGGGGTTAATTTCCAAAATATATCAGGAACTCATACAACTTAACCAAAGGAAGAAAGACAATCCAATTTAAAACTGTGGCCCTAGCTAGTTTGGCTCAGTAGATAGAGCATCAGCCTGCGGACTGAAAGATCCCGGGTTCAATTCTGGTCAAGGGCACATGCCCAGGTTGTAGGCTTGATCCCCAGTAAGTTGGGGGCGGGGGGGAGGGGGCATGCAGGAAGCAGCCAGTAAATGATTCTTTCTCATCATTGATGTTTCTATCTCTCTCTCCCTTCCTATCTGAATAAATAAAATATATATATATATATTATTTATTATATATATTTTTTTTTAAATGGGCAAAGGGTCTAAATAGAGACTTCTCCAAAGTGGCCATACAGAAGGCCAAGCGACATATGAAAAAATGCTCAAAGTCACTAATTATTCGAGATGCAAATTAAAACAACAATGAGTTATCACCTCATACCTGTCAGAATGGCTATCAGCAACAAAAGACAAGTGTTGGTGGGAAAGTGGACTGGTGCAGACACTGTGGAAAACAGTATAGAGTTTCCTCAATAAATTAAAAATGGAACTCCCATGTGACCCAGTGATCTTACTTCTAGGAATATATCCTAAGAAACCTGAAACACTAATCAGAAAGAATATATGCACCACTATGTTCAAGTAGTGAAATTTATAATAGCTAAGATTTGGAAATAGACAAAAGTACCCATCAGCAGATAAGTGGATAAAAAAATTGTGGTACATTTACACAATGGACTACGCGGTGGTAAAAAGAAAGAAATCTTATCATCTGCAACAGCATGGATAGACCTAGAGAGTATTATGCTAAGCAAAATAAGCCAGTCAGAGAAAGACAAGTATCACATGATGTCACTTGTATGTGGAACCTAGTGAACAAAATAAACCCAGACACATAGAACCATGAACAGACTAATGAATTTCAGAGGGAAGGTAGGGGTGGGTTGGGTGGGGTGCGGGGGGAGAGATTAACCAGGGAACTTATACACATATATGCATAGCCCATGGACACAGACAATACTGTGGCAAAGGCTTGTGAGAAGCAGGTGCCAGGAGGAGAGGGTCAATGGGGGGGGGGGGACCCACAAAGCAGACATCTATAATTATTTTAAACAATAAAGATAAAATATATATCGCCCTGACCAGTTTGGCTTAGTGGATAGAGCATTGGCCTGCAGATTGGAGGGTCCCAGGTTCGATTCCGGTCAAGGGCATGTACCTTGGTTGCGGGCACATCCCCAGTAGGGGGTGTGCAGGAGGCAGCTAATCGATGTTTCTAACTCTCTATCCCTCTCCCTTCCTCTCCGTAAAAAATCAATAAAATATATATTTTTAAAAAAGATAAAATACATATCACTTTGGAAAACTAAACTAAATGTCATTTTAAATATTATTTTATTATTGATTTTAGAGAGAGAGGAAAGGAGAGGGAGAGAAACATCGAAGTGAGAGGGTAACATTGATCAGCTGCCTCCTGCACACCCCTTACTGGGGATTGAGCCCGCAACTCAGGCATGTGCCCTGCCCAGGAATCAAACTGGCAACCTCTCAGTATACAGGATGACACCCAACCAACTGAGCCACACCAGCCAGGGCCTAAATGTCATTTTAGTTGTGATTTTTTTTTGTTTTAATGTAGGTTTTAACGAAAATAGACTTAATTTGAAAACTGCAGACTCACTATACCTTTCTTTTTTTTTTTTAATATATTTTATTGATTTTTTACAGAGAGGAAGGGAGAGGGATAGAGAGCTAGAAACATCGATGAGAGAGAAACATCGACCAGCTGCCTCCTGCACACCCCCTACTGGGGATGTGCCCGCAACCAATGTACATGCCCTTGACCGGAATCGAACCTGGGACCTTTCAGTCCGCAGACCGATGCTCTATCCACTGAGCCAAACCGGTTTCGGCTCACTATACCTTTCTGTAACAAAACTAAGATGGCAGCTCTTTGCTGCCATGCCGTGCAGTCTTCACCTGCTGAAACAAAAGTAAAAACAGTAGCTGTTATAGAACTAAAGGTCTATTAACTGAGCAGGACTGTATAAGGCATAATGTATAGGTATAAGTGCTAGTTATAATCGTGTTTCCAGTCTAATTTCATTTTACCATAATGTACCTTAGAAGGTACAAGGGCAGGGGTGACACCACTGCACATGATTATCTATCATAATCATCCTTAACATTTAGGTGAGGAGTTTGCAACGTCATAAAAAGTTACACAAACTGCACCCACTCCTGCAGTCTTCTGCTTTATAAAAATTAACGAATGTGTGTACAGCTCAAAAGAATCACATTTTCACCCCAAGAAGAAGAACAATTTGAAGTTCTGTGTGCCAATGTGTTCCTACCAGTGGTATCTTGATAGCAGTATCATTATTAATGAAGGCAAGCCAGACTTGCCAGGGAGTATATGCTTAGAGCTGAAGGGGAAAGGACAAGAAGTTAATATTTCCAGGAATCAAAGTCAAGAAGAAACAGGCAGTGGTAAAGAAATAAGTATAATTGCAGAACAGTTTTAAACAAGAAGTGATAAATCTTCAACCTAGAGAGTCATAAGGCACAGGGCAAAGAACACAAGAATTCGATCCCGTCCTCTGTTCCTGGCCTGTTGCTAATGGTTTTATTAAACCTTGGCAAGTCATCTAATTACTTTCTTCTTCAGTTTCCTTACTATAAAATGAGGGGGAATGAGTAAGAGTGGACTGGGGAAGATCAGAACTGGTTCCTTCCAGTTTTGACATTCAACATTCCTAATCCATCTGGTTTCTCTGAGGCCATAAGAAAAAGCAATAACTATTCCTTAGTCACCTAAGTTACAGCTTACTGTAGAGGCTAAGGTTCTTAATCTCCTGAGTTCAAAGTTCCACCTGGGCATTAGGAGGCTGGCTGGAATTGCTAGGCCTCAAGTCTCCCTTTCCTCTTCAAACTTGGAAAGCTAATGCTACCAGAGCAACTGTAATTCAGTCTTCCCCTACCCTACGTAAATGTTAGGCATTCTACCTGTTAGTTCCCCAGTAATCTTAAGTTTCATATCCCACAGGTATTTTAGACTCCATATGTAGGCATCACCATTTCTGATAAAGACTACAGGGTTTAGAGTTGGATAGCCTTGGGGTTAAAGACTTGGGTTTTAAGTGCTCCATCACTTACTAGCTGTGTATCTTTTAGTAAGCTATGCAACTTTTTTTCTTAAATTTATTGGGGTGACATTGGTTAACAGAATCATACAGGTTTCAGGTATAGATTTCTATGATACAAGATCTGTGCATTGCACTGTGTGCCCACCACCCAAAGTTAAATCTTCCGTTACCATATATTACGCTATATAACTTTTTGAGCCTCTGTATCCTTAATGTAAAATAAGATAATAATATCTTCCTCACATTGATGTTTTAAAGATTAAATAACATATAGAAATACATAGAAACCGAGTATAGAGATCTCAGAGCAAAGCAAGAGACGGTCCAGCCAAAAGCCTGCAAGAATCCGAGAAGCACTACCACAAATTTGCAGAGTGGAGCTGCAGCTGCAGGAGGATGCCGCAGGCCCCACACCCTCACTAACATGCCGCTGCTGGTGACCTCGGGGGCTTTGCACTACCATCACCTAGACTGACAACTAGAAATGCATGCCCCGTCCTGAGAATTATATGATCTCTTTAAACTGCCTTTGCTCATGGATGCATGGAACAGACTGACAGCTGTCAGAGGGGAGGAGGGACTGGATGAAAAAAGATGAAGGGATTAGCCAAAAAACATATAAGTGTCACATAGACACGGACAACAGTGTAGTGATAGCCTGAGGGAAAGGGGGAGTAGATGGAGATGGGCAAAGGGGGGGAAATGGGGAAGGAAAGAGACTTTGCTTGGGGCGATGGGCGCACGATGCAGCGTGCAGACGATGTTTTATTGAGTTATTGAGTTGTACACTTGAAACCTGTATGGTTTTGTGAACTGATGTCACCCCAATAAATTCAATAAATAAAAAAGAGAGAGAGAAAAAAAGAAATATATAGAAACCCTTAGCACAGTGCCAGGAAGCTATTTTTCCCAAAACCAGGCGTAGCAGAGTAGTACCAGATTATATAGTTTGAATCTTGACTTACCACTTACTATATAACCTGAAGCAAATTACTTATCCTCCTTGTGCCTATTTTCTCATCTATAAAGAGGATATTAGGATTATCTACCTCTTTGGGGGGAACACTTTGTAAAGTATATTATTGTCTAACCACAATGCTGTACACCTGAAATTAATACAAAATAATACTGAATGTAAACTCTAATTGAAAAATTAAAAATAAAAAAGCAAAAAATTTAATGTATTTTAATAATGTAAATAATATCTAACTACAACTACATTAACAAAAAGTTAAAAAAAAAGAATATCTACCCTTATAGGATTGCTGAGAGGATCAAATAAATTAATACATATAAAGCACGCAGACCAGTGCCTGAAACATGTCGGTGCTATTTAAAATTTACCATTACTATTAATAAATATAATGGGTACATCCCCCAACACACCCAAATCCATCTTCTCTTCTTATACATAGTGAATTCATTCAATCAAACCACAAATATTTATTGGGTACCTATCATGTGCTGGGCAGCATAGAAAGACATCTCTGACCTCATAGAACTGAGTCTAGGGAGAAACACAGGCAATTAAATAAGGAATTACAGTACAAGAAAAGTATGAGGAAGTGATAAGGTAAGTACAGGGTGCTATGGGAGTATATGGCAATCATGTGTATTGGGAATGTGGCATCAGAGAAGCTCCATTTAAGCTGAAAGGTAAAGGATGAGTAGGGGCACCTGGTATGTACTTGTGAGGAGAGGGATTGAGAACATGTACTCCATAACATCTCTTCAATCTGTCTTTTCTTCACACCAGCTGTCTAAAGTCTAACCTTCATAATATCCATCTAAATCAATGCTTCTTAAACTTGAATGTGCCTACAAATTATTTGTAGATCTTGTTAAAATGCTGATTTTGATTTAGTAAGTATGGAATAGGTCCCAAGATTCTAGTTTTAACAGCTCTCAAAATAATAGCAATACTTCTGGGACTACATTTTGACAAGGGCCTAGATAATTCCATCCTTGTAAAAGACTACTTCAGTTTATTGATTTAACTTCTTTTTATGTGATTATCATCAGCACAATCATTTTCAAATCTGGATCACATTACTTCCTTGCTCAACAGCTCCCCACCATCTTCAAAACAAAATCCAAACTCCTTAGCATGAAAAATCATGACTTGCCATCTATATACCTCCTAAGCCTTCACTCTCTGAATTCCCCCACATCCTCACTCTGAAACACACACACACACAGTCTCTCTCTCACGCTCTTTCTCTCTCTCTCTCTTTCAAAATTTACCTTAGCTTAACTTTCTTAGGTACACATTTCCAGCTCCTGGTCTAGGTTAAGAAACAATTCTATGTGTTACTGACTAATCACCAAGATTGATCTCTATCATAGCACATAATGGTATCAGTTGTTTTCTTTTTAAAATATATTTTTATTGATTTCAGAGAGGAAGGGAGAGGGAGAGAGAGATAGAAACATCAACAATGAGAGAGAATCATTGATTGTCTGCCTCCTGCACGCCCCCTACTGGAGATCGAGCCCAAAACCTGGGTATGTGCCCTTGACTGGAATCGAACCTGGGACCCTTCAGTCTGCAGGCTGACACTCTATCCACTGAGCCAAACCAGCTAGGGCTGGTATCCGTTTTGACACTATAATTGATCACTTGCCTGTTTCCACACTAGAACTGCAAGCTATTTGAGGGCAAAGATTATATGTCTTATTTCTGCATTTCAAGTGCCTAATACATAGTAAACAACCAACGAATATGAGCTGAATGAAAAAATGACTTAAAAACAGCTAGCATGCCCTGGCCGGCTTGGTTCAGTGGTTAGAGTGTTGGCCCATGGACAGAAGAGTCAAGGGTTCGATTCCTGGTCAAGGGTACGTACCTCAGTTACAGGTTCCCCAGCCCAGGTAGGGGCACCTGTGGAAGGTAACCAATCAATGACTCTCTCTCACATCAATGTTTCTCTCTCTCTCTCCTCCTCCTCCTCCTTCCTCCCTTCTATTCTCTCTAGAGTAAGAACTAACAAAGCCATAAATAGAAATATGACTATTAACAAAAGTCTGCTTAGTATAGCTAAATGTACATCCTTGCCACTCATTAATCCAATCACTGTTTCTCAAGTAAACAATTAAGCAATACAGCCCGGCTGGCGTGGCTCAGTGGTTGAGCATCGACCTATGAGCCAGGAGGTCACGGTTCGATTCCCGGTCAGGGCATATGCCCAGGTTGTGGACAACATCACCAGTGTGGGGTGTGCAGGAGATGGCCAATCAATGATTCTCTCTCATCATTGATGTTCCTATCTCTCTAGCCCTCTCCCTTCCTCTCTGAAATCAATAAAAATATATTTTAAAAAAACACAATTAAGCAATACAGACACTACAGTACACTAAAGCAGGTACCAAGCCAGCCGCTTTTTCCACTCCCTCTTAAGTCCTTTAGAATCTGGGAGTGGAGTGTGGACTTAAACCCTCAATTTCCCTGAGACAGCTAATAGAGCTCCACTCAGGTCAGAGTTCAGTTTGCTGCACAGTGAGCACCTTTAGGTAAAACCATCCTCACAGAGATCAAGCTTAAACTTGGAAACTTCTTTCTGAACTCTGAAACAACCAGAATAAGAGTGAGAGGGAATTTACATTCAGGGCTCTCAGTTTTATCAAGGTTGGGAGTTAGGTGGGAAGGATTGGACAGTATAGGGTAAAATAATGAAACATAATGCCATTAAATAAATGTAGAATGTGGACTTCTTACTATGTTCTTTTATTAAAATAAACTTTTCATTGAAGCATAACTTACCTATAAAAAAAGTACACCAATAAAAAAGTTACAATTGGATAGAATTTCAAAAGTCAGCACACCTATGTAACCACTTACCCAGATAAGGAAATAGAACATTATCAGCACCAGCCCTAGCTTCATCTCCGAAATACCAAGGTTGTGGGTTTGATTGCCACTCAGGGCACATACATGAATCAACCAATGAGCCCTAGCCAGTGTGGCTTAGTTGGTTGGGCAGTCTTCCCATGCACGGAAAGGTTGCTGGTTCATTTCCCTGTCAGGACACATGCCCAGGTTGCAGGGTTGATCCCAGGTAGGGGGCATGCGGGAGGCAGCCCATCGATGTTTCTCTCTCTCTCTCTCTCTCTCTCCTCTCCTTTCCTCTCTAAAAATCAATAAAAAAATTTTTAAAAAAAGAATCAATCAACAAATGCATAAGTAAACAACAAATCAACGTTTCTCTCTCTCTAAAATCAATCAATAAAAAATTCTGAAAACAAATAAACATTACCAGCACCCTAGAACCTCCCTCTAAGTTATTACCCTCAACTGATCAGTTTTGCCTTGTTTTTTAGTTTTGCCTGTTTTTGAACCTGATGTAAATATCATAAAAGATGCACTCTTAAGTACCTGTTTTCCCCTCAGCTCAATATGTTTCTAAGAGTTATCCAAGTTTGTTGCATTTAGCAGTAGTTCATTAATTTTTATTGCCGGAAAGCATCCCATTGCAAGAATATTCATAATTTATTGAATACATTCTGTTGAAAGTTGTTTTCCGTTTGGGGGCCATAAAAAAATTGTTGCTGTGAACATTCTTGTGTATGTCTTACCCATAGGAAAATGAAAATATCTCTGTTGGATATATATCTAGGAGTGGAACTACTGGGTTATAGGGTATACATATGTTCAGTTAGGTAATATCAAGCAATTTTCCAAAGTACCTGCACTAATTTATACTCCTACCAGCAGAATATCAGTTCCAGTTACCTCATATCTTTGCCAGTGCTTAGTATTGTCTGTCTTTTTTACATTTTAGGCACTAAATAAACGGAGCTTATCTAACACACACATTTTCTCTATAAAGCATATTACAGACTCCTTTGTGCTTAGGAATACTAGACATCATTTCAGCACTACATCTGGGGGACATTTTAAATAGAGAAATCACCGTCCTTTCCCTTTGGCCAAGGCCATCAGTGGCCTTAAAAGGCTCCGTTAAATGATTTCTAGAAAACATGTAGCAAACTCAAAATCTCTTAAGACCTAACTTCCTTCCCACTCAAAAATCTCAAACCATTTATTTTGTGTGTAGAGGTTGTTCAACTAAAGGAATAAATGTCTGTTAAACTAAAACAACAACAACAAAGCCAAAACAGTGAAATCACCAAGAAAAAAACACAAAAATGCAGAAAATGTGGCAATAAGTAGAAAATGGAAAGGACACTGGATGAGAGCTCACACAGGAAGGCAGAGCTTGCCTTGTCTGACCTAAGCAGGGAATAGACACATGCTAGGTGACTCAAATTTCTGCCACTCTGTGCACATAGCCATGAATGACTATGGAAACGACTACAAGTATTGATATTGGTGTTACAAGTAAATTTTAGCAAGTAGGCAAATTTGTAAATACAGAATCTGAGAATAATGGGAATCAGCTGTGCTGTTCATCACTTGCTCTGAATAATTCCAAGACAAATTTACTCTGATTTTAAAGATTGCGAGCTAATTCTTGCCTACAGATGCTGTAAATACCTTGTGAGGTCCATAATCACCTCGATTTTACTAAGTATAATTTTCTACTAGGTAAAGATGCTCTAGTCAAAATCTCCTGCCAATAACAGTAACAAAGAATGTGGAAGATAATTCAATCTTCTTAAAGCAGTGCTGACACTGTAGTGTTAACATGAGTCTACCCCTGGGTGAGAGAGATCTTACACAATGAAGATTTCTAAAAGGCGATATTCACACATGGAAGACTGCCGCTACTAAAGAGTCATGCCTGTGCTTGGGCTGCTCTGCTGAAAACCAGCCTGGTACACAGATAGGTCAACACAACCTAGTAATTCCGCCATGTTCCCCTCCTCAGTCATTCTTCCCCTTCTCCACATCAGCTACTAAATGTTCTCTACTCTTCTCAAATACACAACTATAACATCTATCCCTGCCGAAACCGGTTTGGCTCAGTGGATAGAGCATCGGCCTGCGGACTCAGGGGTCCCAGGTTCGATTCCGGTCAGGGGCATGTGCCTTGGTTGCAGGCACATCCTCAGTGGGGGGTGTGCAAGAGACAGCTGATCGATGTTTCTCTCTCATCGATGTTTCTAACTCTCTATCCTTCTCTCTTCCTCTCTGTAAAAAATCAATAAAATATATTTAAAAAAACGAAAAAAAAACAACAAAAAAAACATCTATCCCTTACAGTCAGTACATTGCTTGCACTCCTTTTTTCACAGAGAAAACCTTGCCTGTATCAATCTCCTTTTATCTCCCTCCTGTTTTATTTTTTTAAAATATATTTTATTGATTTTTTTACAGAGAGGAAGGGAGAGGGATAGAGAGTTAGAAACATCAATGAGAGAGAAACATCAATCAGCTGCCTCCTGCACACCCCCTAACTGGGGATGTGCCCACAACCAAGGTACAAGCCCTTGACCGGAATCGAACCTGGGACCCTCTAGTCCGCAAGCCGACACTCTATCCACTGAGCCAAACCAGTTAGGGCTCTCCCTCCTGTTTTAATGGAAGAGGATTCTCTCTTCTCCTCTGTTATGGACCAAATGGTATCACCTCAAATTTGTATATTGAAGCCCTAACTCCCAATGTGACTATGCTTAGAAACAGGGCCTATAGGAAAGTAATTAAGGCTAATGAGGCCATTAAGGGTGGAGTCCTAATCAAATGGGATTTTCATAAAGAGAAAGAGACACCAGAAAAGACTCTGTCGCTGTGGCACACAGAGGAAAGGCAATGTGAGGACACAGGAAGAAGGCAGCCATCTATAAACCAGATAGGGAGGCCGCACCAGAAATGAAGCCTGATAGCTCCTGATTTTATACTTCTGGCCTCCAGAAAACACAGTGTTATTTAAGCCACCCAGTCTGTGGTATTTTGTTATGGCAGCCTGAGTAGACTAACACACCATCAAAATCTAATCCCTCCAACCAGTGCTCTGGGTCAAATTCTCTCTCACTTTCTAAGGGACTGGTTTCTATCAATGATCCCCTCACTTGTGTTTCTTCAACCTCTCTCTCACCCTCTACTGACTTCTTCCCATCAGCACAGAATGTGTTCAGGTTCTCCCATCTCCAAAAAATAAGTAAATGTGCCACCTTCCCCTTTCAGCTATTGTTCTCTGTACTTATATCAGAGAGAAACTCTGTGGCTTTCTAAGCTCACTATATCCTCAATTCTATATTTCCATTCACTCCTCAATCTACTACATTCTGCCTTCTGCAATCCACTGAAACTACTTATGCCAAAGTTGCTATGTCCTTGTTGTTAAATCTAATGGAGACTTCTCAGCTTACTTCTCAGGAATTTGACACTATTAATAACCTTTCCTTGAAAGACTCTCTTCCCTTGGCTTTCCTAACATTATATCCATCTTTTTTTGCTCTCCAGAATACCTTCATTTTTAGTTTCCTTTGTAGCTCCCTCCCCTCCGCCATTTCTGGTCCCTTAAATATAGGAGCCCTTGAAGATTCTAATCTCTGTTTCCTCTTCACTCAAAACATTCTCTTTCCTATATCCATGGCTTCATTTACTATTGCAGTAAACCCTTGATTTTGTGGACCTCAATTTAAAAAAAAATTTTTTTTAGAGAGAGAGGAAGGGAGAGGGAGAGAAACATCAATCTGAGAGCCATACGTTGATTGGCTGCCTCCTGCATGTCCCCTACTGGTAATCGAGCCCAAAATCCAGGCATGTGCCCTGATTGGGAATTGAACTAGCAACCTTTTGGTGCACGGGATGATGCTCAACCAACTGAGCCACACTGGCCAGGGCATAGACCTCAATTTAATGGACTTCAGACTTAAGGACAAAATTTCTGGTTTGGTCCCCAGTCAGGGTGTGTATGAGAAGGCAATTGATTGATGTTTCTCTCTCTCTCTCTCTCTCTCTCTCTCTCTCTCTCTCTCTCTCTCCCAACCCCTCACTCTCCCTTCCTTTCTCTCTAAAATCAATTTTAAAAAACATTTAAAATTAAATTAAAAAGAAAATAATAAATTTATTCACTAACTTATGGGGGGAAAGTCAGCTCAAGAGCTCACTCTTGTGGAGAGAGGGAGGGAAAGCAGAAGAGCTACAGCCAAACATAAATAAATATGCAACGTGTGTACAAACTAAATTCAGCATTCTAAGGTAACCTGAAGGAAATGATCAAGAACATAATCAAGACTCTGAGTGGTTGGAGCTGAGGTATTAAAAGTGTTACACACGCCCTGGCTGGTTTGGCTCAGTGGATAGAGCGTCAGCCTGCGGACTGAAGTGGGGTTCGATTATAGTCAAGGGCACAAGCCCGGGTTGAAGGCTGGATCCCAGTAGAGGGTGTGCAGGAGGCAGCCGATTGATGATGCTCTCTAATCATTGATGTTTTTTTCTCTCTCTCCTTTTCCCTTTCTCTCTGAAATCAATAATATATATATATATATATATATATATATATATATATATATATGTATATATATATGTATATATACATATATATATATATATATATATATACACACACACACATACACACACATACACACATATATATATATTTAAAAGTGTTACACACAATCCAAAGAGTTCATCCTTCAGGTCTCAACTCAAATGATACCTCTTCAAGGCCTTCCCGATCATCCTGTCTGGCCCTGCCCCCAACACTCTGAACCCATTCTTTTATTTTCTTCTATTACTTACCACTATATGAAATGACTTATTTTTTTGTTTCCCCATTCTAGAATTTAAGCTTCAAGAGGACAGAGACCTTATCTGTACTGTTCACCGAGCACTGCGGCTCGCGAGCCACATGCGGCTCTTTGGCCCCTTGAGTGTGGCTCTTCCACAAAATACCACGGCCTGGGCTAGTCTATTTTGAAGAAGTGGCGTTAGAAGAAGTTTAAGTTTAAAAAATGTGGCTCTCAAAAGAAATTTCAATTATTGTACTGTTGATATCTGGCTCTGTTGACTAATGAGTTTGCCTACCACTGACCTAGCATAATGTCTGATACATTGAGATACTCAGTATATGTTGAAAATACACAACTTCTACCATGGAAGGCATAGTAGTAGTCAGAGAAATTACAATAACAAGCAAAGAGCTGTGGGAGCACAGCTCAATGCTTGTGGGATCTGTAAAGGTTCAATGAGGAAATATTAGATTTGGATCTTGAAGAAATGTTATTTATACCTAACTCTTTAAGTTTCCAAAATTGTCATGTGCTTCACATCTTCATGCCTCTAATAACAATAAGGAAAAAAGAACTACATTTATTGAATACTTTCTACATTCCAAATACTATGTAGTTTTGGTATGTATTATCTCACATATATATAAAAAATAAAGAAATATGCTAATTAACCAGGATGCCATAACGGGTCGACCCGACAGGAGGAGGCTGCGCACACAGCGTCGGGGGCGGGGCAATAAGGGCCTCTGCGCACCTGCACTGGGGGAGGGCCTGGTCAGTAGCCACCGAGGCTGCTTCAAGGGCCGGAGAGGGAGGCCAGGCTGGACCGGCAACTCCAGGGTGGGCAGCACAGCCAGACCTGCCCCCAGGGTCCAGCTGCACAGCTTAACAGCAGACAGCAGGGCCTGCTTGGCCGTAGCCGCAGCGACCCATGAGCAGGTCAGCAGGCCGCAGGCAGCACCCAGCACTACTTGGCCATTGCTGTGGCGACCTGGGGGCAAGCAAGCGCAGCCCGAAGACAGCACCCAGCAGGGCCTGCTTGCCCATCGCCATGGTGAGGAGCAGGCAGGCCCCACAGAGAGCAGAGAACCACGGGGAGTGGGCCTAAGCCATCAGTAGAACATCCCCTGAGGGCTCCCGGATTGGAGAAGGTGCAGGTCAGGCTGAGGGACACCCCACCCCGTGCACGAATTTTGTGCACCGGGCCTGTGCACAATATAATAACCTGTGAGGTAGGTACTTTTATTATCACCATTTTATCTGAGAAAATGGAAGTATAGATAGGTTAGGTAACTGATCCAAGATCACAGCTAATAAGAGGCAGAGCAAAGACCCAAATCTAGGTACCTTTGCACTCTATCTGAAATGCCCTTATCCTCACATGTTTGTTAAATGAACTCTTATTAACCCCAAACTACCTTGTAGTAGGTAAAAAAATCCCTTCCTCTCTTAGGCCTTTTAAAACAATAGACAAAAGTAAACGCAGTTAACCCTGGTGCGATTCTGTCCTGTGTTTCTGTTCTGCAAACAAGTAGTCTTTATCTCCGTCCACCTTCTCTCCCACCTAAGTGCATGTCATCACCCCATGAAGATTCAATGGACATGAACACAAGTCCCTCTGAGGCCTCAGAACTGTCTTTTCAGTTGTGAACTGAAGGCTGACAAAGATCATCACTTTAATGTGGATAATGATAAAAATGAGCAAATCCGCAAAACCAATTCTCTTTAAAAATGGTCAGTTTAGAGGCTGGTACAAAGGATAAATTGCACATTTTTGAAGCAGAGGCAATGAATTAAGAAGGCAGTCCAATTAACCCTTTGCACTCACTTGCTTTTTTCTCGATTCCTTTATTCTACTCGGGATTTAATTTTTTAAATACCCCAGATTTTACAAAGTGCGGTAGTAGAATAAAAAACTGGAGTTTCTTTTCATACAAACTTATTTATTTGGATTTTTTTTATATTTCAAATTATTGATACATTCAATACAATTCGACATATGAGCTGCTACCGATGCTAACCGTGTCGAGTCACACTCGACATCCGAGTGCAAAAGGTTAAAGTAACACTAGCAACTTTGAAAATGTCTGTATAGCCAACAAGTTCCCTTGGTGGCTTTGAAATAACACCACCTGTGGTCTTATGGTTGAAGAGTGGTTCAGTGTGGTTAGCGGACAGCACTTAGTAGCTGTGGAGGAAGATGCAGAGTCAGAAGATGAAGAGGAGGATGTGAAACTCATAAGTATATGTGGGAAGCATTCTGCCCTGGAAGTGGTAGCAAGGTTCCACAGAAAAAATGTAAAACTTGCTGCTGATGAAGATGATGGTGATGATGATACTTTTTAAAAAAATTCTAAGTAATGGCAACCATTGTAGGAAAGGGAAGCTGTTTTTTTCTTTTTTTAATATATTTTATTGATTTTATTACAGAGAGGAAGAGAGAGGGACAGAGAGTTAGAAACATCGATGACAGAGAAACATCGATCAGGTGCCTCCTGCACACCCCCCACTGGGGATTGCCCGCAACCAAGGTTTATTAATATTTTTTATTAATATTTTAGAGAGAGAAAAAGGGAGAGAAACATAGACTGGTTGCCTCCATATGCACCTCGATGGGGGACTGAGCCCTAACCCTGGCATATGCCCTGACCAGGAATCGAATCCATGACCTTTCATGTACGGGACGACGCTCCAACCAACTGAGCAACACTGACCAGGACAAGATGATGATTTTGATGAAGAAGCTGAAGAAAAGGCTCCAGTAAAGAAATCTGTACAAAATACTCCAGCCAAAAATGCACAAAAACTAAACCAGAAGGAAAAGACTCAAAACCATTAACCAAGATCAAAAGATCAAGAATCCTAAAACAAAAAAGGAACAGGAAAAAAAACCTCCTAAAACACCAAAAGGATCTAGTGCTGTAGAAGACTTTAAAGCAAAAATGCAAGCAAGTATAGAAAAGGTGGCTCTCTTCCCAAAGTGAAAGCCAAGTTCATCAATTATGTAGAGAACTAGAGGCCCGGAGCATGAAATTCGTGTACAGGGGGTGTGTCCCTCAGCCCAGCCTGCACCCTCTTCAATCTGGGACCCCTTGAGGGATGTCCAACTGCCCATTTAAACGGGCAGTCGGACATTCCTCTCACAATCCAGGACTACTGGCTTCCAACCGCTCACCTGCCTGCCTGCCTGATTGCCCCTAACCGCTTCTGCCTGCCAGCCTGATCACCCCCTAACCACTCCCCTGCCAGCCTGATTGATGCCTAACTGCTACCCTGCCAGCCTGTTTGCCCCTAATTGCCCTCCCCTGCAGGACTGGTCCCTCCCAACTGCCCTCCCCTGCCAGCCATTTTGTGGCAGCCATCTTGTGTCCACACGGGGGCAGCCATCTTTGACCACATGGGGGCGGCCATCTTGTGTGTTGGAGTGATGGTCAATTTGCATATTACTCTTTTATTAGATAGGATTGATTCTAGATGACTGACCAGGAGGCTAATCAAGATCTCTGGAAGCAGAGAAAGTCTCTTTAAGAAAATAGTTTAGATAGTTTGTTAAAATTTCCAGCTGTCCTTTTTAAATTCAGAATGAGAACTTTGCTTAGCATGTCGGATAAATGTCCAGGTCCCATTGCCAAGGATGTGTTGTCCAAAATGCCTAAACAGTTTTTAAAGATGGAAGCCCACCCTTTGCTTGGTTTAAGTATGTATGGAATGTTATGATAGGACATAGTAGTAGTGGTGGTCAGACAAATAGAAATGGTGGGGAAACAAAATTATACATGTGTCATAAACTCAATATTTTAATTTTAAAAAGTAAACACAGTTGAGAACTGTATAGATTTGGGATAAATGATTCTGAGTAAACTAGGTTGTGCAACAGTGTGAATAATCACATGTACAACTGACAAAGTGTGCAGAATGAAGTCAAATAAGTAGTTCATAATTATAATTTTTGAAATCAGCCAGTAACAGGTAATGGTCAATAATGTTCAAAGCAATTCTTAGTATAGAACTACAACTCACAGGTTATTACATCCACTTTTCTCTTTATCTACTTTTCTTCCTTATCCGCAAAACAAAGCAGAGGAAAGTCCTTGAGAAGGAAGACATTTAGAAAAAAAAATTTTTTTAAAGAAAAAAAAAAGAGAGAAAAGGAAGACATTTACAGAGACATCACCTATGTCTCACAGAACCACCAGAGCACATTATTCTATTTTATAGATGTACCAATATTTATTCAACCAGTCCACTTTCAATGGACATTTAGATTACTTCCTATCTTTTGCTATTTGTAAATCACCATGATAATACTGTAACGACTATTATTCTATATATGTTAGTTCACACATGTGGAGAACATCTATAGAATAAATTTCCAGAAGTATTAGTTATCATTCTTTTTGGAAAAGATGACTTTTGCCATTACCCTCCCGCCAAAAATCCATGTACAATAAAAAAGGAGGATTGAGGATAGCATATCCACCAGCCACAAGCTAGACAATTATTGCACCTTAGTTTTACAGGCTCTTTTGTATACATGGGTATAAACCAATACCCTTTTCCCTAGAGCAGTGGTCGGCAAACTGCAGCTCTGTTGACTAATGAGTTTGCTGACCACTGGGATAGGGGCTTAATCACAAGGAACAACAGCCGCCTGTAATTATTGGAATCAAGAGTCTAGGTCAGTGGTCGGCAAACTCATCAGTCAACAGAGCGGCAAACCGCGGCTCGCGAGCCGCATGTGGCTCGTGAGCTGCAGTTTGCCGACCACTGCCCTAGAGTATTAGCTCAGTGATTTCAAGTTTAGACTAGTACTCCTGAGTTATCTGACCTGTCTCCATGCTATTTCTTATTACAGCTGGATGTTCTTTTTACAGATGTTTTTAGAGCCGTTTTAGGTTCACAGCGAAATTAAGCAAAAAGTGCAGGCAGTTCTCATATATCCCCTGCCTCCTAATACACATAGCCTCTCCCACTATCAACTTTCTGCACGAGTGGTACATTTGTTACAGTGACAAATCATTATCACCCAAAGTTCATAGTTTACATCAGGGTTCATTCTTGGGGATGTGCATTCTATGGACTTGGCAAATGTATAATGACATGTATCCATCACCATTATACTATCATACAGAATAGTTTCACTGCCCTAAAATTCCTCTGTGCTCTGCCTATTCATCTCTTCTACTCCACCCCCACCCCCATTCCCCCACCACTGATCTTTTCATTTTTTCACTGTCACCTTCGTTTTGCCTTTTACAGAAAGCCATAGGGTTGGAATCACATAGTATGTGGCCTTTTCAGATTGGCTTCTTTCACTTAGTAATATGGACTTAAAGTTCTCCCATGTCTTTTCATGGCTTGGTAACTCATTTCTTCTTAGAGCTGAATAATATTCCATTGTCTAAATGTACTACAGTTTATCCATTCACTTACTGAAGGACATCTTGATTGCTTCCAAGTTTTTGCAATTATGAGTAAAGGTGCTATGAACATTCATGTGTGGACATACGTTTTTAGCTCATTTGGGTAAATACCAACAAGTGCAATTGCTGGATTGTATGGTAAGAGTATTTTTAGTTTTGTAATGAACTACCAAACTGTCTTCTAACACCCTCCCTCCCTCTCTTCCACTCTCTCTAAAAATCAATGGAAAAATATCCTCGAGTGAGGATTAACAAATTAATTAATTAATTTAAAACAGCTCACCTAAAACAAATACTATCCTAGTGCCCTCTAGTGGGGATAAACTGTAGGGATATACCAAATGGAGAGAGATGGGCTAATAAAACATTGTTCACAGGAATACTGAATAGTGACAAATGATTTTCATTTTTTCTCCTCACTCTTTTTAAAACAAAAAATTAAAATAAAAAGGAAACTATTTTTCTATCTTAAGCTATTTTAATCAAATGTGAATGCAGTGAAATAGAAAATTGGTTAGAAAAACAAAACAGGTGTTTGGAATTTGTATTCCCATAGTATACTTCCCTATACAGAGGAAATGAGAACCAGAAGTCAGAGGCAAAGAGAAAGGATTTTACATAATTGATTGAGCAAGGATATAAATGAAGTGGTTTAAGATATGTAGTTTAAATACACTGTCAAGATTATGTATATGTTGAGATATATTTTTATATAATGCAATACATAATAATCTATAATAATAAAAGTGTAATATGCTAATTAGACCAGACACCCTTCCAGACGACCTTCTGGATGAAGCTGGGGCTGTGAGGAAGCTGGGGTCCTGGGTGCCTGCCGGCGGCTGGAGGGAAGCCAGTGCTGGCAGCCGGGGGAAGGCAGGCCCTACTCTTACACAAATTTCGTGCATCGGGCCTCTACTGTATAATATCAGATGCATACACACAACCTATTTTTCTGGAATGGAGCACAAGAAGCTGTTGACAATAATGATTATCTGTGGGGACAAGGAGTGAGTAGGCCTTGGGAAAGGAGGATTTATATATTTTAAATATATGTAATAAATGCACTTTTAAAAATATAGGTTGCCCTAGCTGGCTCAGTGGATAGAGGGTCGGCTTGTGGACTGAAGGATCCTGGGTTCGATTCCAGTCAAGGGCACATGCCCAGGTTGTGGGCTCGATCCCCAGTAGGGGGCATGCAGAAGGCAGCTGATCAATGATTTTCTCTCATCATTGATGCTTCTTTCTCTCCCTCTTTGAAATCTATAAAAATATATTTTTTAAAAAAGGTGTAGTTCAGTCACTTTAAAACAGCAAAATGAAATTTTATATTCTTTTACATGAACCCCTAAAATACATGGGAAGTGAATAATATTTATTCAGAACAGTCTGTCTCAGTAGTTGATTATAATTAACTAGAGGCCCGGTGCATGAAAATTCGTGCACTCGGGGGGAGGGTCCCTGGTAGTCAGTGCACGTCATAGCGACCAGTAGTTCTGCTGTTAGGGTCAATTTGCATATTACCTTTTATTATATAGGATTCTTGTTAGGTACCACAGGGTATAGAGCTACATTATATGCCCAAATTCTCAAACACACAAAAGGAGAAAACCAATCAATTTAAAGTACTTTTCAGTATCAATTTTGCTCAACAATTTAATCCTTTAAATATTTCCATGTCCCCCCAAAGCTTCCAGGATCTGAAGAAATCCAAAATGTCTGCTCTCTGCATAACTAATTATTGAGCAGGTTCTTGTTCTGCCATTAGCTCTAAAGTCATTTTTCCAAATGGTGTGTCAAAAATTTCCAATAGGTCTAGAAGAATGTCCTGCTGAGTCTCAAAGTCTTTTGCTAATTCTACATATACCTCCATCTCTGAGGAGTCCCAGCCTCACTAAGCTAATGAGCCTTCTTATTAGAAGACTGAGATTATGGGAAGTTCCCTCATACTTTAATAATTATTTTTTGGTATATTCACCTAGCTTTTCCTTCTTCCTTCCTACTTTAAGGAAGAGCTCAGTCTCATATCTTCAAACTACCTCCCTTATACTTTTGTGTTATTATTTAAACAAATTTTAATCTCACTATTTAGTCTAGTCACTTAGGTTGAAAACTTGAGTCATTATTACTCTTCCTCTCCTTCTAAAAATGTTCTTTGTTTCTTCTTGATACTACCTTTGAGTTAACTCAATAGGGAGAAGGACTCTAAAAAGACTCTCAGGTTACTACCAGCTGATAGGTAGTAACAAGGTCCAGTAACAACCATTATTTTTATTATAAGGTCCTCCCATATACTTCTGCAAATGCCTTTTCTGTCTCCTTTATCTGTATTCTTTACTCTTTTCTATTTACTTTCTATTTGCCTTCCTTACTTTATTCTAATGCCAAAGTGTATGCTACTTCCTATCTGAAGTTTTACCTTTATAATCCATTCTTATCAATTTCTGTTAAGTTTTTTTGGATTTTTATAAGTTTAGCCAAACTTTGTTGTAATTATTACCTAAGCCAATTAACTGGCTTATGGCCCAGGCTCCTTTACATTGCCATTCTTCCCTTTAAGCACCCGCTAGATCTTTGGAACTGTTGGTAAATTCTCAAGATTATAGGCAGATTTCATAGTTCTTATTTCCACTATCTTATCCAAAATGTTTTATATGATAATTATGAGTGTGTCAATACTACTCTAGAAATTCATAGAATTCTATAAGGGCACTTTAGGGACAATGACTTATATATACTCAGTCTTCCATTTCCATCCTCATTGGCCCCATCACCACCAACACCACTGCTGACACCACATACCTCCCTTTCTTCCCATATCTCTTTATCTCTCTGGAAAGTGGTACCAAAGAATTATATGCTGTGCTTTTAGTTAATTCTATCTGTAAGGGTAAGTTGTAAAAGTAATCTGTATTTCCAAAAGTATGAAGTAGTAAAACACTGAATAAGAGTCCCACTGTAAACAAATAAATATGTAGCATAAACACCTATTTAAATTTATTACTTGGTTGGCCAAAAGTTATGAACTGGCAGGGCTAAAAAAAGGAGAAAACCCAAGTAAAAACTGTTCAGCTGAGCCATTCCCATAAATCTGACCCACAAAACTACAAAGTAAAATGATTGTTTAAAACCTCTACATTCTGGCTTGGCTGGTGGGGTTCAGTGGTTGAGCATCGCCCCATGAACCAGGAGGTCATGGTTCGATTCCCAGTCGGGGCACATGTCCTGGTTGGGGGCTCAATCCCCAGTAGGAGCGGTGCAGGAGGCGGCCGATTGATGTCTCTCTCTCATCATTGATGTTTCTATCTCTGTCTCCCTCCCTCTCTGAAATTAATAAAAATATATTAAAAAAAAAACAAGCCGAAACCGGTTTGGCTCAGTAGATAGAGCGTCAGCCTGCGGACTGAAAGGTCCCAGGTTCGATTCCGGTCAAGGGCATGTACCTTGGTTGCGGGCACATCCCCGGTAGGGGGTGTGCAGGAGGCAGCTGGTCGATGTTTCTAGCTCTCTATCACTCTCCCTTCCTCTCTGTAAAAAAATCAATAAAATACATTTTAAAAAAGCACAAATAAAAACAAAACAAAAAACAAAACAAAATAACCCTCTAAATTCTGACAGTAATTTGTTTTTTAATATATTTTTATTGATTTTTTACAGAGAGGAAGGGAGAGAGAGAGTTAGAAACATCGATGAGAGAAAAACATCGATCAGCTGCCTCCTGCACACTCTCCACCGGGGATGTGCCCGCAACTAAGGTACATGCCCTTGACCAGAATCGAACCTGGGACCCTCGAGTCCGCAGACCGACGCTCTATCCACTGAGCCAAACCGGTTAGGGCCTGACAGTAATTTGTTATATAACAATCCCAACTGTAATAGGTATTACACAGTAGTGAACAAAATCTCCACTTTATACTATTTGAAATCAGTATGGAATCTTGAAGACATCTCTGCTTCACTTCTATTTCTTCTTGCCCTAGAATTTCAGAGAGATTTTTTAAAATTCCAAACCACTCTTTCCTTAGGTGTGGAAACTTAGGTGTGATTTCAGATAAATGAAATCACAGAACTAATCACAGACCAAATTAGTAACAAAATATAGATCAATAGCCCTAACTGGTGTGGCTCAGTTGGTTAGAGCGTCATCCAGTGCACCCAACAGTCTCGATTCTATTCTGAACTGGTCAGGGCATATACCCGGGGTTACAGGTTTGATCCCTTCTCCAGGTGCGTATGTGAAGCAACCAATCAATGCTTCTCTCTCTCCCTCTCCCTTCCTCTTTCTCTGGAATCAATGTGAAACATATCCTTGGGTGAGGATTTAAAAAACAACATTTATGCTTCTAAAAGGCCTCCAATCCCTGAACTCCATGCTTCTCCATACCATATTAGCAGACTGCTGTACTAAGAAAGACTGTGTCTGCTCAGCATAACTCTCTTACTACATACAGTACACAATTCAGCTTTAAAAAAATTATTTTTTCAAATATTGAGTGGTTCTTTTATGGTCTTTTAATGCTTCTAGAGGTTTTGCTAAGATCATTTTGAAACTGGCTTGGCAGTGTTCCAGGGAACTGTCAGACCAACATGGGCACTCATTGGGCCCCCTGTGCCCAAACCCCATTTGTCTTTCAGATTCTGTTGCCAGGTGAGTCAGTATCAACAACAATCTACCGTACTTTCCGGCGTATAAGACGACTAGGCGTATAAGATTTTCCTGGGTTAAAAAGCCGTTTTATACGCCTGAAAATACGGTATATTGGACTATATTGATGGGATTAGATATAATGGATTAGATATATTGGACCACCGTATTTTCCAGCGTATAAGACGACGTGTTTTTTTTGTGTTTTTTTAAATATTTTATTGATATTTTACAGAGAGGAAGGGAGAGGGATAGAAAGCCAGAAACATCGATGAGAGAGAAACATCGACCAGCTGCCTCCTGCACATCCCCTACTGGGGACGTGCCCACAACCAATGTACATGCCCTTGACCGGAATCGAACCTGGGACCCTTCAGTCCGCAGACCGACGCTCTATCCACTGAGCCAAACCGGTTTTGGCTAAGACGACTTTTTAACCCAGGAAAAATCTTATACGCCCAGTCGTCTTATACTCCGGAAAAATACAGTAAGTGTTAACTAGTTTCATTGAACTCTCACCGCTGATTATAAGCAAGTAGGTCTCTCACTTGCTTAGGTAACTTGCTAAGATTACTAGACTTAGGTCTTTGTATTAAATAATGAGATCTCTTGGTTTGGAGATGCACCATTTGGTAAATAATTAAACTTAAGTCTTTATATAAAGTCATTACACCTTTTTGTTTTGCAAGTATATCATTTGATAAATATTTTTACCATAAACCTTCTTATTCTCCTGTTGTTTGCTATTGTCTACATGTACAAAGTCTTGTTCCATGTGCTTTTGTTTTGTTTTGTCTTTTTCTGTAAAAAAATAAAAAACCAACAAAAAACAAAACCATTGATGATTTCCAAGGTAGTGCTTTTCCCCCTAACTAAAACTATTTTGTATCTTCTCCTTCCTTTCTTTATTCCACTCTTTTTCCTTGTGGCAGGATAGTCAGAGTAATACCAATCAATTATCCATTTGTACTTCCTTCCAAAGAGCTCAGGCTTATGTACAATTCAAGGATTTAAAGAGCATTTCCTAGTCAGGGTGAACCTCTAGCCTTGTAAGATGCCAGCCTTCTGGGGCAGTTGATAAGTATGTATGAATTATCTCCAATAGAATGCAAATTTGTTACCAAGTGTATCTTGGTAAGGAGGTAGGGGCAATGACAGTAGAAGGGCATTACCTGAGTAATAAGACTTACATAGCTTCCAGCAAGGGAGACAGCAGGAGTCCATTCCTGACTTAGACTGAAAACTGCTATGCTTTTGTGGCTGTAATATACAAAGGTCATTTCATTTACAAGTCTAACAATCTATACCAGTGGTCGGCAAACTCATTAGTCAACAGAGCCAAATATCAACAGTACAACAATTGAAATTTCTTTTGAGAGCCAAATTTTTTAAACTTAAACTATATAGGTAGGTACATTGTTATTAACTTAATTAGGGTACTCCTAAGCTGGCCTTTGCTAAAAACTCAAGGGGCCAAAGAGCCGCATGTGGCTCGTGAGCCACAGTTTACCGACCACTGATCTATACTAATAAAAGGGTAATATGCAAATTGGTCAGGACGCCCTCATAGTAACAACCGAACTATGCTAATAAGAGGAGTTTAAAGTTCTTAAATTTCAGCTTAAAACTATTTGAAACCACTCAAATGTCCAGCAACAGGGTTGGTTTTGATTATATAAACTGAAGTACGTTCAAACAATGGAATAGTAAAAAGAGGAAGCTTTCTTTGTATTCACACATGAGGTTCATATTATGGGTCCCTCTTATGTAAGAAAGGGAGGATAAGAATAAATATATGTATTATTTATATTTGCATAAAGAAACAAGAAATAAAAACTAAGACATGAAAGAAAATTTCTGGCTATTTACATGTAAATACTTATTTAACTTCTTTCTTTGCTAATCCTCACCCAAGGATATTTTTTCCATTGATTTTTAAATATGTTTTTATTGATTTTTAGAGAGAGGCAGGGAGAGGGACAGATAGAAACATCAATGAGAGAGAAACATTATTGATCGGCTGCCTCCTGCATAGCCCCTACTGGGGATGGAACTTGCAACCCAGGCATGTGCCCTGACCAGGAATTGAACTGGGGACCTCTTGGTTCTTGGGTCAATGCTCAACCACTGAGCAACACTGTCCAGGCTCCACTGATTTTTAGAGAAAGTGGAAGGGAGAGGGAGAAAGAGAAATGTCAATGTGAGAGAGACATATTGAGGGGCTAGGGATTGAGCCTGCAACTGAGGTACATGCCCTTAACCAAAATCGAACCGAGACCCTTTAGTCTGAGCTAACTACTGAGCAAAACCTGCCAGGGCTAACTTTTGCTCTTTCCTAGCTAAGAGGTGAACTTGACCATCTAGATGGATTTAGTGTGGGTTTTTTAACTATATTTTATTGATTTTTTACAGAGAGGAAGGGAGAGGGATAGAGAGTTAGAAACATCGATGAGAGAGAAACATCGATCAGCTGCCTCCTGCACACTCCCCACTGGGGATGTGCCCGCAACCAAGGTACATGCCCTTGACCAGAATCGAACCTGGGACCCTTGAATCTGCAGACCGACGCTTTATCCACTGAGCCAAACCGATGAGGGCTAAATTTAGGTTTATATGCCACAAAAGAGTGAGGATGGAGTATATGACATTGATTGATTTCCAAAGTTACCTCAGATCAGAGAAGAGATGACTTTTTCTCCATATCTGGACTAGATGAGTAATGGTAACACTCACTTTTTCTCTCCCCACAATAATGTTTCAGCCTATAATACATCACTAACCCCTAAACAATATTTACACTAATAAAAGAGAAACATGCAAATTAACCATCACTCTGCTACACCCACCAGCCAATCAGGAGCGAGTATGCAAATTAACCCAACTAAGATGGTGGTGGCCATGAAGTGAGCACGAGGCTTGGGTTGCCCCCAGTGATGGAGGAAGCCAAGCTTCCCGCCTGCCCTCCTCTCAAGGCTACAAAGTTTCAATTATAGAAGATAAATAAATCCCAGATACCTGTTTCCAGCCAGCCCTGGCCTCCACTCAAGGAGGTGCTGAAAAATAGAAAAAAAAAGAAAAAAAGGAGGGCCTGGGAGCTTGGGTCGCCAGGAGGCGTGGCCAGCCTGAAAACAGCCATCAGCCCCTCACCCAGGCTGGCCAGGCACCCCAGTGGGACCCCTCAACTCTGAAAGGGCTGTGGCCAGCCTGAAAATAACCCTCACCCAGGCTGGCCACACCCCCATGGGGTGAGGGTCCCCGCTGGGGGGCATGGCCAGCCTGAAAACGGCCCTCAGCCCCTCACCCAGGCTGGCCAGGCACCCCAGCGGGACCCCCACCCTGATCCGGGACACCTTTCAGGGCAAACCAGCAGGCCCCCACCCATGCACCATACCTCTATCTATACTAATAAAAGGGTAATATGCTAATTAGACTGGGAGACCTTCCAGACGTTCTTCTGGACAAAGCCATGGTGGCAGGGCCAAGGTAGAGGCGGTTAGAGGCAAGAGGAGAGGGCAGTTGTGGGTGATCAGGCCAGGATGGGACGGCAGTTGTGGATGATCAGGCTGATGGGGGGTGGGGCCACTGGGGGCAAGCAGACCAGCAGGGGGGCAGCTGGGGGCAAGCAGGCCAGTGGGGAGGGAAGGTGAGGGTGAGCAGGCCAGCAGGGGGGCAGTTGGGGGTGAACAGGCTGGCAGGGAGGGCAGTTGGGGGCAAGCACACTGGCACGGGGGGTAGTTGGGGGTGATCAGGCTGGCGGGGGGGGCATTTGGGGGCGAACAGGCCAGCAGCGGGGGGAAGTTGGGGGCGAGTAGGCTAGCAGGCAGAGTGGTTGGGGGCAATCAGGCAGGCAGGCAGGCAGGCAGGTGAATGGTTAGGAGCCAGCAGTCCCAGATTGCAAGAGGGATGTCCAACTGCCGGTTTAGGCCCTATCCCTGTAAACTGGCAGTAGGATATCCTTTGAGGGGTCTCAGACTGGAGAGGGTGCAGGCCGGGCTGAGGGACCCCCCTGCCCCGTGCAAGAATTTCATGCACTGGGCCACTAGTAATTTAAATAAACACCTTACTATCTAATTCCAAGTACTTACCTAGTTTCTGTGCCATGTGTTTTAGGCTTCAGCTGTTATCATCCATCCAGTTGTAATTTTACATGCTTGTATATTACTGACCAGCTCGCTACATGTAGTCTTTGCATACTGCCTCTATGCATATTTAATTAGAAGCTCTGGAATGACTTTTTTATGCCAATCTCCAAAAGTGTAACACTTTATAACCAAAAGTCAAACCCTATGCCATGCTCTACACCCATTCATTTTCCTAGGTTTTCCAACATGCAAACAAATAGAAAGACAGCTTAGAATCTATTAATTCCACCCCAAATAGTGACAGTTTCCAATATGCGAACAAATAGAAAAAAGGCTATTAGTCAGCTACATTTAAGCTGCTGGGAAAAATGACTAAGGACCAACACAAATAGCTATAGGTAACATATTATAATCAGAGCAAGAATCAAGACTAGGACTGTAAACACTATATCAGTGATGGCGAACCTATGACACGCGTATCAGCACTGACACGCGTAGCCATTTCTGATGACACGCGGTCACTGAGGCGGCCGCATGCCGCGGATGAAACATTTGCTGCTCCTGAGGATGAAACATTTGCGACTAGACTCCAAGACTCTAGTCGCAAATGTTTCATCCTTCCCTATTAGACACTCTGTGCCGGAGGTCTGTAGGCCAAAACAACAGAAGTCCGGCACAGAGCGTCTAGTTCTGGGACTTCCGGTTAAGCCGGGATCTTTGCCCTCACTTCCGCCGGCAGAGCAGGGAGCAGTGGAACGCAGCGGGGGACGCATCTCTGGGGGCCTTGCCATTACCAGTAACCAAATAACAGTTAACCACAGCAACCATTATCTAAATGGTTCTGGGGTGTCATGGATTTCTAATCCATCATTACTGAGATAAGTGAGGGGGAGGCTGGGAGAGGTGAGGGTTTGTGGCGTGCTATGGGTGCCGTTTCCTGCCATTAGAAATAGCGGCAGCCATTTTAATTCACATAAGGAACACCATCTTGCTCCATAGTGCAGACTCCATTTCACCACTATTACTGTTGTGCATCCTTATTAACCCCTATTTCTGCTTATTACCCCTGCCCTTTCCTAAAAGACAGTTATATGCACCATTTTGTCGTTAGTTAGGCTAGTTAACCCCTAATTGCTTGCAGGCCTAACAAGCTATCTATAATTCTATCTTCTGTCACTGCCCCCCTGATGGAGAACCCAAAAAATAAAAAACTAAGGTTAAGTAAAGGAAGTGGTAGTAGCAGTGGCCAACCCTTTCAAGAGACATGGACCGAGATGTATGGCTTATAGAAAAAAAATGGCAGATCATTTTGTGTTCTATGTACTGAAATGGTAGTAAGCAGAATGTGGAATATAAATAGACATTTTGAAACTAATCATTCCCAGCTTTTTTAAAAAAGTGAGGATGAAAGGAAGGAATACATTTCCAGGCAGCTACACCTTTATAAGAGCCAATCTAATTCCATCCTTAAATTTACGAAAGGCTCTACAAATTTAACATCTGCAAGTTTGAGCATTGCTCACTCTATAGCTCAGCATGGAAAAGCGCTCAGTGAGGGAGAATTTATTAAAGAAACTCTCCTAAGATGTGCACCAGTTCTATTTCACGATAAGCAGAATAAAGATGCAATTATTAAGAGAATATCTGAGTTACCACTCAGTAGAAATATCATAAAAGACCGAATAATGAGACTGAACACAAACGTACAACATCAATTAAAGAGAGACATAAGGAAGTGTAAATATTTTTCGATCTCTCTTGATGAAACTACTGATGTCACATCACATGCTCAGTTGGCCATTATTGGTCGATATTCTGATGGTCTCACAATGAGAGAAGAGTTGATAAAGTTAGTATCAGTGTCAACAAGTAAATCAGGAAGCGAAATATGTAAGGTTGTTATACAAACATTTCGTGACCTAAGCATTGATATCTCTAAAGTTGTGTCAGTGATGACAGATGGGGCACCAAATATGGTGGGGGAAAAAGTCGGATTTGTCAAATTGTTTACAGAAGCCACTGGACATCCGATTGTGCCTTTTCATTGTATTATCCATCAGGAGGCTTTATGTGCCAAGGCAGGATTCACCGACTTAAACGACTTAATGTCAGTTGTTACAAAAATAGTTAATTTAATAGCTGCTCGCCCCCTTCACAAGCGAGAATTTTCGGCACTTTTACTGGAGGTTGATTCCACCTACAGTGGACTGCCGATGTACAATAATGTAAGATGGCTGAGCCGAGGCAAAGTTCTTGAGCGCTTTGTGGAGTGCTTTGAAGAAATTAAGGTATTTCTTGACGATAAGGATCTGGGAAACTTTCCTCAGCTTAATGATGATAAGTGGGTCAACACCCTGATGTTTTTTACAGATCTCTCTGTTCATATTAATGAACTGAACTTAAAGTTACAAGGTTTTGGCAAAAGTATTGACGTTATGTTTGGATACATAAAAGCTTTTGAAAGTAAAGTTAAAATTTTCAAGCGAGATGTAGAAACTAAAACTTATAAAGTATTCTCCTCGAGTAACAAAGTATTTTGAGAAGGCCAGTGCAGCTGTACAAAATGAAATGGAACTCTTGCATATGAAGTACCAGCATGTTTTAGACTCGTTACTTGACCAGTTTAGTGATAGATTTAGTCAATTTAGAAGTCTAGAACAGACCATGAAAATAATTAAGTATCCTGATGTAGTAGTCTACAGTAGTTTGGAATTAAATGGTTTCCAATGGATGCAAATTGATGATTTGGAGATGCAACTTGCAGAATTTCAAGACAGTATCTGGGCTCAGGTGTTTGTCGACTTGAGGTCAAAGCTTGAGAATCTGGAAAGGTGCCGCTTGGAGAATCAAGAGGAGTGCCACTACAAACAGGAAATTTGGAGTGCCTGGAACCGACTACCAGGCACTTTTAGCACCCTGAAAAATATAGCAATGGCTTTACTCACAATTTTTCCCTCTACATACTTTTGTGAGGCCTTATTCTCAGCGTTAAATAATATCAAAACCAACAAAAGAAACAGATTGACAGATGAAGTTAGTAGCGCTTGCTTGGGCCTGAAGTGTACAAAATACCAACCTTCAATTGAAGATTTAACCAATGAAATTCAGCAACAAAAAAGTCACTAATAGGCAGGTTAGTTAAAGAATTTCCCCTCCCCCTCACTTATCTTAGTTCACGGCACCCCACACAAGCTAAATAATATCAAGACCAACAAAAGAAACCGACTGATGGATGAACAAAGAAGTCACTAAGCAGGTAAGTTAAATATTTAGTTTTTGGTTTATTAAATACAATTATATATAACAATTATACATTTATGTTATTTAAACTATAAATATCGCGAAATAATGTTTTTTCCTCAAAGTGACACACTATCCGCGTTATGCTCAGTTTTTTGGCGAAGTGTGACACACCAAGCTCAAAAGGTTGCCCATCACTGCACTATACTCTCCTCCCTCAGTTTCTACCCTTTCTTCTTGTTCTCCTCAATTACTGTCACCACTTCCTCTAAGAAGCGAGGTTGCAGGGAACAGCTGTTTTACTCACTAAGCTAGCTTTATTTGGTTTACATGGCAACAGAAATGCACAAAAAGTCAGGCACAAAAGAGAGCTATTTATGATTCGTTCAAATTCTTTTCACCCAGGTAAAAAAAAAAAAAAAGACCATTAAACTAACAAAAAAGAAAAGAACTGAGAAAAAGGAGAGGTAAAAAAGGATTTCCTAGTGAAAAGCAAAAGAGATGGGCCTTGTGAATTGCTAACTGTGTGAATTTCTAGGTACTGTGCTTCTTCTGGTTTCTGAATCTTGTTACTAGTGGCCATGGCCCCAGATCTAGGGAACAAACTGAGTAATGGTTACAAGGTTATCATTTAAAGATCTTTCAACTGTTCACACGTTCAGATCTCAGAATAACACTGCCATTTCAACCTTGTAGTTTTTATAAACTAGAGCCAAGAGGAAATTACAGGCAACATTAAGAGTGGACACACCCAAACTTAGAAATATATCTCTGTTCAGAAACAGAGGGGAAGAGGAAATGATTATTTTTTAATCCACCCCACCCCTCTGCTATGAAATGAATATCTTTTTAAAAACTTTAATAAGCCTTGGCCAGCATGGCTCAGCTGGTTGGGTATCGTCCTGTGCACTGGAGGGTTGCTGGTTGGGGCACATATTCAGATTGTGGGCTTGATGCCCAGGTTTCGCGCTTAATCCCCAGTAGGGGGTGTGCAGGAGGCAGCCAAAAGATGTATTGTTCTCACATCGATATTTCTTTCTCCCTCTCTAAAAGTCAATAAAAAGTTTAAAAAACCTTTAATAATAAGTCGCTTATGTCCACTGTGGAAAACAGTAAACAAAAGACAAAAATCAATCATAATCTCAACCTTCAACTGTTATCATTGTTGACATTTTAGAATATATCCTTCTGGTAAATTTTATATGCAAAAAATAAGACCATGTTATAACCTTTTTTATGTAATATATTATTACATATTTCATGTCCATTATATCATTAAATACTGTAACATGTCCATTATATCATTAAATACTGAGAGCATGAATTCTGAAGTCAGATAGACATAACTGGATTCCAGCTCTTCAACTTACTGTATGATTTTATTATTTTTAAAAAATATTTTTGTATTGATTTCAGAGAGGAAGAGAGGGATAGAAACATCAATGATGAGAAGAATCATTGATTGGCTGCTTCCTGCATGCCCACACTGGGGATCGAGCCTGCAATCCAGCAGGGCTTACTGTATTATTTTAGACAAGTTATTTAAGCTCCCTTAGTACTTGAGTTTCTTTATATATAAAATGGAAATAGAAAGTGCTTACCTCACAGGCATAGTATTCTAAGGATTAAATGAGATAATAGATAAAAGAACAAAGCAAGTACATAGTAAGCACTCAACATCATAACCTTTTATTATGTGGCTAGTATCCACTGAATAAATGTATTCTAGTTTATTAAAAATCCTCTATTTTCAAAATAAAGATGTTTCAAAATTTATATTATAAACAGCAATGCAAGAAACACTAGATCTAAATCTTTACATCTGTGATTTTTTAAAAACTAAATTCTTAGAAGTAGAATTCAAAGTCAAAAGGCACTTCTATTACCAAAGTGTCTTCCAGAAAAGTCATATCAATTTATATTCCCATCTGCATATATAAAAATATTCATTGCCTCACTTTCATCCACAGAGATTAAAAAATATTCTTAAAATATTATGCATGAATTTTTATAGCCTGTGTTTTAGATTTATAAACTATAAAATTCTGATAGAAAATTCCATCACTTCAGAACTGTTGGAAGTGAAAGTTTCCCTTGCTTTAGTTTTATCCCTATTTGGAGGTTAATTTTTATGAGGTTAAATGTATTGCTTTTATGAATTCTGGGATTTATGTCACACTTACTAAATAATCACTAATGGCTTCTTTCAATAACTACAGTCTTTTTATCTACGTATGCTTAAAATATAGAAGTTATTCATTAATGTACTTATTAAAAATTCAAACAATACATAAATATCCTATACTAGAAGCCCAGTGCACAAAATTTGTGCACGGGTAGGGTCCCTAGCAGCTGCCAGCTGCCAGCTGCCAGCCAGGGCCTTCCTTTGCACCTGTCTTGGCCTGTCACCGCCTGCTCACCTGCTCCACCATCCCGCTCCAGTCTCGCTCTCGTCAGGGCCCATCGGGGTGGCAGCACCTCCACTGCTGCCCCGCTTCCAGAGCCGCGTCCCCGACACCCACCATGTTCCACCCCACCCCGTGGTGGTCAGTGCACGTCTAATTCCTAGGTGAACTCCCACCCGTAGGGACAATTTGTATATTAGCTTTTTATTATATCTACATATATAAAACCCCAATATGCAAATAGACCAAACAGCAGAACAACCGAACCAAACAATTGGTCGCTATGACGTGCACTGACCACCAGGTGGTGCGTGCGGAACATGGTGGGCGTCGGCAGCAGAGCACAGAACATGTGGGACGGTGGAGCAGGTGAGCAGGGGCACCAGACCAAGGCGGGGCACAGGTCGCTGTCATCGGGGCAAGCCTCTGGTGGTTACTAATTCTTTGCTCCTGCACGCTGCGGTCCTGCCTGGCACTTGCACCTGCTGCTGACTCTGGCCCCGCTCGCACCGACTGCCAGCGCCTGAGCCACCGCTCATACCTGCTGCAAGTGCCGGTCCTGATCGCTCGACGCCATCAGTGGCTGCGAGAGGTGGCTGCTGGCCCCAATCGCCCCTCAGGGCTTCTCCACCTCCCCCTGCTCCTGAGGGGTGATCGGGGCAGCAGCTGTTGCTCGCACCCACTGACGGTGCCAGCCCTGCTCACACCTGCTGCTGGCGCTGGCCCTAATCGCTCCGCGCTTTCAGCGCATGAGTGTGGGGCCTGCACTGTCAGCTCATGGGAGCAGTGGCAGGAGCAGGGCTGCCAGCAGACAGAGGACTAGGGTCTGCAGCAGGAGGGGCCAGGTGGGGGCACAGAGGATGGACCGAAACCCGCCCCTGTGCCTACCACAGCCTCGTGGCCCACAGTTCCTTTCAAGGTGCACGAATTTGTACACTGGGCTCCTAGTAGGATAATAAAAGCCTAATATAAAAATTGTACCCTCAGGTGGTCATTCAACCGGGAGTTCAACCGCTCACTATGACATGCGTTGACCACCACGGGGCGGCGCGGAACATGGTGGGCATCGGCGACATGGCACTGGCAGTGGACAGCAGTTGAGACACTGCCAGCTTTGATGGGCCCCGATGAGAGCAGGACCACAGTGGGATGGTGGAGCAGGTGAGCAGGCGGCGCCAGGCCAAGGCAGGTGCAAGCAGGGGCCCAATTGCCCTGCTGATCACCCGCAGACGGTGACCAGCGGTGGTGATGGGGGGTGGGGCTGCCGCCCAACTCCCAGGCGCTAAGGGAGCTGGGCCCGATCAATTGCCCCACAGGCGGGATGGTGGAGCAGGTGAGGGAACGGTGCCAGGCCAAGGCGGGGCACCAGGCGGGGCTGCGAGGCTGCAAAGCTGGGGGCATAAACTGGGGCTGCAAGACTGGGGGTGCAAGCTGGGACCTGATCTCCACAGGCCACCCTGAGGGACCCCATCCATGCAAGAATTTGTGTACCAGGCCTCTAGTATTTAATAAAAGGTGAAATCACCCTTCACTTTTTCCCAGGAGTGACTGTCATGATTAATTTAAAGTTCATCCTTCCAGACCTTTACCTATGAATTTAGAGACAGATTTTTTTTTTAAAATAAGGTTTCCAATCACATTAACCTTGCTTTAAAAAAATATATACATATACATATGCATATATATATATATATTTATATATATATATTATTTCAGAGAGGAAAGGACAGGGAGAAACATCAATGATAAGAGAGAATCATTGATCAGCTGCCTCCTGCACGCCCCTCATCGGGATGGAGCGTGTAACCCCAGCCACGTGCCCTAACTGGGAATCGAACTATGACAACGTTCAACCACTAAGCTACACTGGCCAGGCCACACACAGCTTTTTAAAAATAAAAATCAAATCAACATGTTGTACACCTTAAACTTACATAATGTCATACGTCAAATATATTTCCATAAAAAAAAAAAACACATGTAAAAAGATGTTGTCCTAACCGGTTTGGCTCAGTGGATAGAGCGTCAGCCTGCAGACTGAAGGGTCCCAGGTTCGATTCCGGTCAAGGACATGTACCTTGGTTGCGGGCACATCACCAGTAGGGGGTGTGCAGGAGGCAGCTGAATCGATGTTTCTCTCTCATCAATGTTTCTAACTCTCTATCCCTCTCTGTAAAAAATAAAAAATATATATTTTTAAAAAAGATGTTTATAAGAAAAAACTTTATAGTCTATTTGAAGCAAATAAATAAGTAAAATTAAAAGGTACCGTGAAATAATCATATATGTAGAATAAAATGTATAAAAATAATAATACAAAGGATAGGATGGAAAGATTGACATATGTGAAGTGCCATAATATCACATCAATGCAGTCTCTGATAAGTTAAAGATATACACTATAACCCCTGAAACAACCACTAAAAAAAAGAAGAAAAAAGGAAAAAAAGAAAAGAAAAGAAAGAGCTATAGCTAATAAGCCAGTTGGGAGATAAAACTGGATGATTAAAATATACTTAATACAGCCCTAGCTGGTGTGGCTCCGTTGGTTGAGCGTTGTCCCGTGCACCAAAAGGTTGTTTACTCGATTCTCAGTCAGGGCACATGTCCAGGTTGCAACTGATCAATGTTTCTCTCTCTCTCTCTCTCTCTTCCCCCCTCCTCCCCCTCAAATCAATAAGAATTATTTCTCTCTCTTGTTCCTCTTGCTTGCTTGCTCTTGCACTCACTTGCTCTGTGATCCAGACTAGCCCACCACGTGGCCCTAGAAGCTGCATGGCCCCACATGTAATAGAGTACAGCTGGGAACACAAGTTAAACTAGCCAGATGCTGGACTGAATTGTGCTTTGATATGGAGCAAAGACTCTGGGTCTGGCTTTAATCCTAGCTCTGCTAAAGAAAGACAAAATGGGACATTTTCCATGGTGGGATAAAGGGAAATGGGACTCTGGAAGGGAAACCCCTTAACTTTACATCATCAGTAAGGCTTTCCACAATACCTCATCCTCCCGGCGGGGCCTCAGGAAATCTTGTTCCTATGGCACTCCAAGAGCTCCTCTTCCACCAGTGATGGGTGGGGACACAGAGGACACCCCACCGATAAGAAAGGTCCTGCATAAAGTCTCCCTCCCATTCTCGGGCAATTATTCTTGGATGGGGGGGGGATCTGAGAGTTGTAAATTCCTTTTATCAGTCTAGGTATTTTAACCTGCTTTCAGTAAATACAGAAACTAGAACACTCCTCCCTCAGTAAATGTAACCAAATGATTATTTCAAGTCCTGGCCAGATAGCTCATTTGGTTAAGAGTCCAGATACGCTAAGGTTGTGGGTTCAATCCCTGGTCAGGGCACATACAAGAATCAACCAATGAATGCATAAATAAGTGGAACAACAAATCGATTTCTCTTCCTCTCTCCCTCTCTCTCTCTCTAAAATCAGTTTTAAAAAAAAATAGAGGGAAGAGTTAGGTCAGCTGTTGAAAATGGGGTCCAAAGGTGTGAAGGCAATTCCATCTATCTTTAGTAAAGTGACATAACCCTTAAATCCTAAAATAATCTATCATCAGGTCAAACCATTATTTCAAAATACTCTCTATTATGTTACTTTTTCAAAAAGTGTACATATTTCTTTTACAATTAAAATATGGTTTCCTTTTTTTAAAATAAATTTTTAGAGAGAGAGGAAGGGAAAAAGAGAGAAAAAAACATTGATGTGAGAAACATTGATTGGTTGCCTCCC
The DNA here is from genome assembly GCF_027574615.1 of Eptesicus fuscus. Lineage (NCBI taxonomy): Eukaryota > Metazoa > Chordata > Mammalia > Chiroptera > Vespertilionidae > Eptesicus > Eptesicus fuscus. The sequence continues at coordinate 62,647,038 of NC_072486.1, forward strand.
ATACACACCACAACTGGGGATTGAACCTGCAACCAAGATATGTGCCCTCACTGGGAATCAAACCCATAACCTTTTGGCGTACAGAATGATGCTCCAACCAACTGAGCCACCCAGCCAGGGTTATGGTTTCTTTTTTTTTTTTTTTAAGTTGAAATGGCAATATTAATATAAAGTATATTTCAGAGCAAAAAATATTACCAAAAATGAAGGATGTCATTTCTTAATTATAAAAAATTAATCAAAAGGACATAATTCTAAGTGGTTCTGTATCTGCTAAGCTTAAAAATTAATGAAACAAGCACTGATAGAAATGCGATGAGCAAATCCACAATCCTAGCCAGAGATTTCAATGCCCCTCTCTTATTGTTAGAACAAATAGACAATCAGAAAGATTATAGAAAACTTAAAAAATACTATCAACCAACTTGATCTGACATTTATCAAAAACACTCAACCCAACAAGAGCAGAAAATACGGTACATTCATTTCAAATGCACACAGAATATTTAACAAGATAAAGCATATTTTGGGCCATAATGCAAAACTAAATAAAGAATTTAAAAGAATTTATGTCATACCCAGTTCATTCTCTGACCACAATAAAATTAAACTAGAAAACAGTAACAGAAAGATGTCTGGAAAATCCCCCAACAGTTGGAAATTAAATATAACACTTCTAAATATCCTGTGTGTAAAAGAAGAAAAAAGGAAATTAGAACATATTTTAAATAGCCTGAAAACAGAGCATATTAAAATTTGTCAAGTCGGGCCCGGGTGAGGCCACGCGCCCCCTGGGTCTGGGTGAGGCCACGTGCCCCTGAGTCCGGGTGAAGCCGTGCCCCTGGGTCCGGCCGAGACCAAACCAGAGGGAGTCGGACCTCCGTTACCACCATTTGTCCACCATCCAGAGCTGAGGGGTCAGTGCTGATATGTACACATAAGGAACTGGTGGACATTGAAATTGGGTCTCAAAAGAACTGTTGGTCCAGAAAGAAACTCACTACAGACTGATTCATTTGCCTGTCAGCATAACTATTATTGCTCGTCTCACATTCAGTTCTTATAAGTATATCTCTAGTGACACATGATCTCGCTCATCTAGGGGAAATGATGAACAACATAGACTGATGAACAAGAACAGAACCAGAAACAAGGAGGCATCGATCGGACTATCGGGCCTCAGAAGGAGGATAGGGGAGAGTGGGGGGAGGGGGGAGAGATCAACCAAAGGACTTGTGTGCATGCATATGAGCCTAACCAATGGTTAAGTTCAACAGGGGGTTGGGGCATCCGTGGGGAGGGGTGTGGGATGGGAATGGGAGGATGCGGACAAATATGTGACACCTTAATCAATAAAGAAATTAAAAAAAACAAACAAAAAAACAAAAATAAATAAATAAAAAAAAAAAATTTGTCAACTCAAAAACCTCAGTTGTCATCTTATGAAATTAGAAAAAAGAAAAAAAAAAGAACTAACATAAACAGAAGAAGGGAATAATAAAGTCCAGAGCAGAAAGCAATAAAATAGAAACTTGGTAAAGTAATAAAGAAGATTAATAAAACCAAAAGCTGGTACTTTGAGAAGATGAATAAAATAGATAAACCTTTAGTCAGATTGATGAGGAAAAAGGAGAAGATCCAAAATAACAATATCAAGAATGAGAGAGGTGACATCATTATAATTCTACAGATATTAAAAGAAAAAAATTCTATGAACTTTTGTTTTAATAAATTCAACGAATTCCTTGAAAAACATATAGCTCATTCAAGAAGAAACAAATAAACCTGAGTAGCCCCATATCAATTAGAGAAATTGAATTTGTGGTTAAAACACACACTATAAAAACCCAGGCCCACATGGCTTAACTGGTAAATTCCACCAAATATTTAAAGACAAAATAATACAAATTTTATACAAACTTTACAAAGGCACAGTAAGAGAAGAAAATTATATAAGATTAATGTTTCTCAATAATGCTGACCAAAAAAATTATATATATAAAATTGATTTCAGAGAGAAAGGGAGAGAGAGATAGACAGAAACATCAATGATGAGAATCACCGATGGACTGCCTCCTGCACACCCCACACTGGGGACAGAGTGCGCAACCTGGGCATGTGCCCTGACCAGGAATCGAACCATGACCTCCTGGTTCATAGGTCGATGCTCAACCACTGAACCATGCTGGCTGGGCCTGACCAAAAAATTCCTAACAAATTTTTAGAAAATCAATTCTAACAATATATAAAAAGAATAATCATCACATTATCCCATAATGGAAGATTGGGTGGGCACATGAAAATCAATGTTATTTACCATATTAATAAATTAAAAAAGAAAAACACATGATCACCTCAAAAAGTGTAGTAAAAGCACTATATACAAATCTTTATGTGTACATATGCTTTCATTTTTCTTGGGTGGGTTTCTAGGAGAGTAATAGCTGGAATATAATTCTGCCCAATAAGATACCATAACAGGTAACTTTTATGGAGATTGGGAACTCCCTATCTGTCTGGTTGAGAATTTCTCAATTGTGCTGTGGTCTGAGGCTCTTTCTACCCAGCCCTTCCTTCTCTGTCTTCCTTCACAAGTGTCAGACTTGGATCACAGTCTGAAAGCTCTGCCTATTCCCGGCTCCTCTTCCTTTAAATAGTTCACAGGTACTTCTCTAACTCTTGAACCTCTAAACTTATCTTGACATCAGCCTCCCAGAAGTCTATACAGACCTAGGGAGCAGAAGATAATTTAATTGAGAAGAAAATCAGCTATCTGTTTAAATGGGACCTGAGTTCACATTCTTTTTTTTTTTTTTCTTCTAAATCCTCACCTGAGGCTATATTTAGAGAGAGAAGGGAGAGAGAAGAGAGAGAAGAGAAGAGAAGAGAAGAGAAGAGAAGAGAAGAGAAGAGAAGAGAAGAGAAGAGAAGAGGAGAGAAGAGGAGAGGAGAGGAGAGGATACATCCATTTGAAAGAGAAACATCAACTGGTTGCCTCCTGCACACACCCCAACCGGAGATGGGACCCACAACCTAGGTATGTGCCCTGACTGGGAATTGAACCCACAACCTTTTTGGGGTACTGGACATGCTCCAACTAACTGAGCTACCAGATCAGGGCCAAAAAAATGTTTAATCTCAGTATACTATGGTCTATTTTATAATTCTTTCACTTGAACACTTAAAACACATTTGCCACCCTAACCGGTTTGGCTCAGTGGATAGAGCGTCGGCCTGCGGACTCAAGGGTCCCAGGTTCGATTCTGGTCAAGGACATGTACCTTGGTTGCGGGCACACCCCCAGTAGGGAGTGTGCAAGAGGCAGCTGAATCAATGTTTCTCTCTCATCGATGTTTCTAACTATCACTCTCCTTTCCTCTCTGTAAAAAATCAATAAAATGTATTAAAATAAATAAAAATAAAACACATTTGCCTCAGGAAACAGAGCTAATTCTAAGTAAACCACCATCTTTTTCCTTGTCCTGTCTTGAACTAAGAAATAACTCAGAGATCTGGCCAGCAGTGAAGGCAATGGTACCACTATCTAGCATTTAAAATGTCCTAAAGAACAAATATGTTATCAGCCCAAGGCTTCTTCGTTTCCATCACCAAAGAAAATCTCAACCCAAGGATAGATGTAATGCCATCTTATGACAGGCAACATTCATTTAAATAGGATTTTATTTGTATTTTTTAAGTTAACATTTTGTTTATTTCTACCATCGTTCTGCTCCAAAGGGATAGTTTCATGAAATTTGCCAAAGTTTCTAAATTACTGAAGCAAACTGAGAATATATAAAGCCTATAATGACCAGTGGTTTTACTTTAGAATCTCAAGAATCATGTTGCCTTGTTGTGTATAGTGCTCAATATACTGTGTGTGGCTAATACAATACTAAACCAATCCTCCATAACCTGCCTTCCAGGACAAAAGCTCTCTTGAGTGATAAGACCAAAATACTCCTCAGCAAATTTTCAACGGAAAGAGCTTCTTAAATCTTACCTTTTGGCCTTACAGCTTCACACTATAAAAAGTTCTTAAGGGTGAAGTTGACACCATTATCCAAAATCTGTATCAGGATATTCTTTTTAGAGAGGCATAAATCTGCCTGCCCTTAGTTTCACCTTCTTACAAAGTTCCCTCGTCCAGGCTAAATAATTCCTCTCTTGTTCCAATGTTAACACCCTTCAGATATTTGGGAGTCTCTTTTTCTCTCCTGGATCTTATAGTTGCCAGAATTCAGTCTAGCCTGCATGCTTAAAATTTTTAACTGATCTTCATAAGTTCATCTATTTATCCCTTTCAGCACTACAGTTGCTCACAGAGCTTACCACCTCCTGTTTCTATTTTGCTGACACTGTGCTAAACGTAATACTCCCTCCCAGTGGGCTCTTGCCAACTCCCTATGCTATGGCACAATTCTTCTTTGTTCGCTGCCTAGAATAGCACCGGCTTTCCTTTGACTATCAGATCATATTTCAAGCCCAAACCAAGTTTGTTATCTGTCATTACTGTCAAGTCTCACTTGCCCTCTGGGGTTTCATTCTCTCCTCCCTCTACCCCGCCCCCCACCCCATCAGATCACTTGTATCTCCTCTTCAGTTTCTGAAATAAGAGAATTGTGTCCTAATGCTAATTTCCCAGACAAATGAATATTGTTCATATTTTGGCCTGATATTAGTACTAGAAATTGCTTACTGACAATTTTCATACTGTGTTTTTTCCCTTTGTTGTTTTCCTACCTAAGATCTTTCCCTGTTAAATCTCCACTCAAACCTATGTCATCCTTCTAGTAATGGTTTTAATTAAAACAGAATAGGTTGTATACTATCTGTAGTTCCTTTAGTTCAATAAACCTTTACTAAGCACCCACTAGATGCAGGTGTTGTGAATAAAAATAAATCTATTGCTTAATCATGTAAGCAATGAACAGGTTAAAGAAATACAAAAGAAATATATGACCAGTGTTTCAGAAGAATAACTCAACATAAGTGTAGAGAAGAAAAAGAAAGGAGGGGGGACAGAAGGAAGAAAATCAATCAGGTGTCAGCGGCAATAGTCCAGGTGAGATGTAATTAAATATAACAAACTTTAAATTTGAAAATTTTCAGGAGGAAAAAAAAAATCAAGATAGCTATTTTCAGGCTTTCACTTACTGAGCATCAACTACGTGAAAAGTGCCGTATTATGTGCTTTTCATATTTTATCTCATTTAATGGTTACCATAACTCTGTCAGGTAGATACTAGCATCTTAAATCTAACATATGAGGAATCCGAGGCTCAGATTAAACAAACAAAGCTAAAAAATGTAACTAAATAAATCAACCACAAAATAAGTCAAATTTAGTAAAATGTCCTTTGTACTCCCAACTGTGTGTTTTAGAACACTATTCTAAGTATACTCCCTTAACAAGTCACAGACAGTCTCACAGTCTCTATTTCAATTCATTTATTCAGCAAATAAAAACCAGTAACTAGAATGTGCTAGGACTGTACATAATACTAGTCAATGAGTTTACAATCTGGTGGAAGATAGATATGACACAATCACACAATAGAATCTATGATTAGAAATTAATAAATTATAAAAGAAAAAATACAGAGTATGATGAGAAAACGTAAAAGACGTTAATTTAGACTTGAGGGAAGGAAATATAAGAGACAGTCTCTTGAGAAAGTGACATTTGAGACCTGAAGGATGAGTAAGGATGGTGACCTGAAGGTGAAGCTGTTCTGATCAACCCTTCTCTGTGCTGCTGTCACCTGCTACCTCTAGTCACTTCATCTCATTTGCTGAAAACTCTCACAACTAGCTCATGACTCTGGGTCTTCAAAGTTCACAGGCATGACATATATAGTCAGATGCCTGACCTCAGTTCCTTTTTATCTTCTTTAATGACCTCACACTGGCAACCTTGGCAGTACCTGTAACTGCCACAATTTTGAAATCCAAAATTTTTTTTAAAATATATTTTATTGATTTTTTTACAGAGAGGAAGGGAGAGTGATAGAGAGTTAGAAACATCGATGAGAGAGAAACATCGATCAGCTGCCTCCTGCACACCCCCCAATGTGGATGTGCCCGCAACCAAGGTACATGCCCCCGACCGGAATCGAACCTGAGACCTTTCAGTCCGCAGGCCGACGCTCTATCCACTGAGCCAAACCGGTTTCGGCTGAAATCCAAAATTTAAATAGCATATTTCATAAAATCTAATTAATTGGAAGACTCACCACTATTTCACATACCAATAAGAAAAAAGTGTTACCAATTAAACGGACATCTCAACTTCAGAGATGTTAAAATGGGGAAACAATAGTCCCAAACTCAACAAATCATGGTATCTTAACTAATGACATTAATCCTTTTATCAGTCTCTTGCTCTATTTTTTTTTCCATTATATCGACTCTTTGGCCTCAACTATACCTCCAGAAACTTGACCCTTTTATACTGTCCCAATCTGTTAGCTCTTGCCAGTTAGCAAAAAATGAGATTGGAGTTTAGATACATGAATTTACAGTAGTGAAATTCTATAATTTTATAGAATAGACAGAAAGAGAGAAGGCAGATTATAGGAGTAACCCAGAAATTTGGGGACTAGTAGAGGATAAGAGCCAAGGGGTTGAGGTATTTACAGGTGACTAACTGAAATGATCAACCATTTGTAACTATCAGTACTTGTAATTTAATGCTTTAAAATACTTACCTCCATAACGATGACCATAGAACATCACTGAAATTGTCTGTAATGATTCACACCAGCCTGCCAATATCATGTGGCCCTTGTGCCCTAGCACCAATCCACATGCCCTTCACCACAGCAAATTATTCTTCATTACAATAATGGTTTATTTTTTAAAATCACTTTAGTCTACAAACCAACCTCAGTTCTCAAACATCTCCCACCTGAAACAATTTGTTTCTTAGCCCAACAACCCTTTCATGCTGATAGCTGTAAGATCAGTCCCGCATTTCTCAGGCGACAAAGGAGAGAACACACGAGTATGAGTCAGTTTACCACTAGACCTCATGTTGTTAACATCTCAGGAAATTGTGCTGTGAATATTTTCACGTTTTCTGCTTTTGTTGCTGCTTATTATTAAATTTTTGTTTTTTACTGTATATTTCCTTTCCTTTTGGTTACATTTTCATTTACATTTCACGTCCTTTTTGTTTTGAAAGTGTTTATTTACAGATTAAACAGTATATTAAACATATACTGTATATAAGAAAGGTAAAAATAGGCAATCATTTGGGGATGTGGAATGGAGTAATCCAATTTACATTATTTCTAATGGGAAAAAATTATTCCATTTTTGAATAGCCTTCTGGAACAAAGTAAGTTCAAGAACTGAAGTTCCACTGTAATTCCATTATCTCAATGTTTCTAGCTTTTAAACTCATAAATTATCTTCTACATATATAATTATTCACTAAAACATTCTTTAAAATTATCATTCTGGTGTGTTTAATTTAAATTATCTAAACTGCAGAAATATAATAAAACCAGAACAGATCAGAGTCCATTTGTATTCTATAAATACAAAGTTGAATACGTCTACATTATATGCGTACCACACCCACCTGACAAATCATAAGAGCAGGAAAATACTCCTAAAAGTTGGGAAATTTTCTTCTAGACTATCACCCTCATCAGGTATAAGAACTTATCAGTGGATTTTTAAAATGTTTCTGGATATAAAGCTGGTGTCAGCTAACTATGGCCTACAGACCAAATTTGGCACACTGCCTATTTTCATGTAACCCACCAACTAAAAATGGTTTCTATATGTTTTAATGGTAACAAGAAAAAAAACAAAAAACACGAAAAAACAAAAACCTTAGAAAGCCCTGGCTGGTGTGGCTCAGTTGGTTGGAGTGTCGTCCAGTGCACCGAAGGGTAGCTGGTTTGATTCCCAGGTCAGGGCACATTCCCAGGTTATGGGGTGGATCCCCAGGAGGCAGAGCTCGATGTCTCTCTCGCTCTCTCTCTCCCTTCCTCTCTCTCTAGAATCAATGAAAAACATAGTCTTGGGCAAGGATTTTTTAAAAAAACTTAAAAAGAATAATATCTCATGGTGCACTTAAAGTATATGAAATTCAAATTTCAGTTTCCATTAATTAATAAAGTTTTATTGGAACACAGCCACACTCATTCATTTACGTATTGTCTATGGCTACTTTTATGCTACAACAGCAGAGCTTAGTAGTTGCAACAAAATTGTGTGGCCTGCAAATACTAAAACACTTACTATCCGACACAATAAAAAAGTTTGCTAAGCCATGACCACCCCCAAGTCTTTTTTTTTTTTTAATTGATTTTAGTGAGGAAGAGAGAGATAGAAACATCAATGATGAGAGGGAATCATTGATCTGCTGCCTCCTGCATGCCCCACACTGGGGATGGAGCCAGCAATCCGGGCATGTGCCCTGACTGGGAATCGAACTGTGATCTCCTGGTTCATAAGTTGATGCTCAACCACTGAGCCACATTGGCTGGGCTCAAAATAGTCTTATTTTACTGTGTAATTCAGTGATGGCAGTAACAATTATTTCTAAATGGGCACAAGATCTTGAACCAAGAGCAATTTAGAAAATGACTTTAAGTCAATTAGAATTAACAAAGCTTAAACAGTTTAACAAATTAATTAGTCTTAATTCAATTGGTAGAATGACAGATATTGAACATACTATTTCAAATATGCTACTTTATAAGGGTTCATCGCTTAGGTTTAGTTACTATAAGCCCCTTATCCTGCATCTCTTCAATCATTCCCCAAGCAACCTTTAGTAAGAACCCTTCAAAACTCTAAAAATTTTAGGAAAAACTATAGAAAGCTATAGTCTTTAGTCACTGCAACCCTTCCTAGATATCTTTCAAAGCTGTCATATTTCCATGTTTCAGGAAAACAAACAAAAAAGCAAGTGTCCTCATGAAATGTTAAGTGAATTGTGGCCAGTAGGTGGAGACAGTTTCTAACCATACTAGAGAAACAAAATTAGATTCCAGGTTGAAGTGGAAATTTAAACTATCTTCAGATCCTTATCTTGAAATATTTAGTTAACTACTAGTAGATAGGACAAAGTGATTTTTTTTTCCTAGTTCAACAGTAAAACTAGGCTACCTCACATTTCCTAAATCAGATTTCATTAAGGGATCAGAAATAAAAAGGCTGGCTGTTGAACACTACTCCATTCCCTATAGAACACAAACCTATTTTTATCGGCCAGAATATATCAAGGTTTTTCTTCTCTTGCCAATACAAAAGGAGTATTTTCCGATCATTTACTCTCAGTAAGGTCTTTCCTCTCAAATCAAACTTCAGGCCTTCTTCTCTAATACTGTCTAGCTACATGATTATATAAACTGGGAATAACTGATTATTCAGCAGGTAATGATTTTGGTAATGTTCTAAGATTTTATGCTCCAAATCACCATATCAAACACTATTAACCTTCACTTGCAAAAAAAATCCTTCTCAAAGATATTGCTCATTTTATAAAAAAGAAATAAAAAAGTTTTTTTATATATATTGCAAATGATAGGAACAGAATTGTGCTTCTAATTCCTAAGTTTAGGGCTATAAGACAATTTCTAGCAGTATGCGGGAGGAAGCAGGCTGTTTCTATTAGGCCTTAGGCAAAAAATAAAAATAAATTCTAAACCTCCTATCTCAACTCCTGACACTTCTGCTACCCAAGCACTCAGTGCCCTGGAGCTGTTCACTAGCTTTCCAAAGCTCCCAACAGGGGCTTTTCTTTGGGGTTGGTCTATCCTACACTTTTTCAGTAACTCTAGCTTTTCAGCAGTATGCACAACTCAGCCAGGTTTTAAGATGAAGCTTATTTCAAGGTAAAGCATACTAAGTGCAAAGGACTCACAGGCAACCTGTGCCACCATCACTACCGGGAGATATGTGCAGTACACTGGAATGAAAGAACAGTGATATCTTCCAGAAACTCCCTCTCTTTGGAGCACCCACCTCTCTACCATCTTTTCCTGTCGTATCCTCAACCACCTTACTTATAGTCACACATAGTGCTGGGGAAACAGGCACTCATGTGCACAGTCTGAGAAATTGTCTACCTACTTCAAAAAGGTTGACTTATCTTACACTAAATCTTAGACCACAAAACTAAAGCCTCTAAAAATTCTAGCTCAACAACCCAGGATAAACTCTAATTTAGCAAGTTGAATTTAATATAAAAATACACATTCATTGCTTTTATAAAGGCTGTTTCCAAAAACCATTTCTTTTAAAAACTCAAAAGCCCCTGAAATTTTTATTTTATTTCAGGTTATGTGAAATATAGGTGTAAGCATCCTAATCTTTTCATTTTAATAAACCCCAGGCATTTATTCTCTATCGATTACATGGATCACTTTAAGAAGCCAAACTATTTAAGTACAATGAAAGCCAATATGGCACCAGAAAATAATTTTATCTTTTCCCCCTAGATGTTTCTGATCTTTTGAGAAAGGACTTAATTGGGAGGAAAGTCTGTGGTTGATTATATATTAAGGAGTAAAGTGGCCCTTCATTGGCTCCTTTAATGTAGACTCTCCTCTACTGCTCCTCTTATTTTCTTAATTTTCTATTTTCAACCAAATATCTGTTCTGAGTAATCCTAAATAATTCCCCCAAAATGAAACTCTCACAACCACAATTCCAAGTTTCCAGTTTCTTTATTTTATTTCTTTATTTATTTTTCAATCTATTTCTTTAAATAACACATACTGGAAAAGATAAGATTGCAGCAACAGAGCCAAGAGGCTGGCTTTAAGATTCCAGGATCTAAAATCAGCTATAATTACCCAAAATCAATTCAGCAATAAAACAACAGTATGAATGTAAAGAGCCTTTAGAAAAAGGGCCTAATCTATTTTTATCCTGACTTTGGCCAGATCTTTCTAGTTAGAGACAATTTGAGTTGCTCCAGGGCACCAGGTAACTCTCCAGGTATGCCTATAGAATCTCATTTCAAATTATTTCTCTGGCCATTCATCATCTTCACTGTCAGACAATAATTAGGAATAATTCTTTGTTTTTACTAAACATTCACACACTTATTTATTGTGTGCCTCCTATGCACTGTGTGTAGTAGTTGCAGTTTCCTGTCTCAACCTAGGGATATAGACTGACTAACATTTTTAAAGCTGCTGCTCTGCAGTGCACATCCCTCTAAAACCTCAATCACAATAAATTTAGTTAAATCCTTTAAAAGCAGATTGCTCTAACTTCACAGAACAAGTCTGGCTGCTCAGCTTCAAGTCTCTGGCAAGAAGAGAGAAGCTCCGCTCTATTATGAAACCAGCTTGCCTATCAAATTCCTTTTCAGAGAAAGAAGTCAAGGAGAATAACTGCTGTGCCATTTTTCAATTCTTCTTTCCAAGAAATAACTGTGATTGACAGATGCTATTTCTTTGAGTTCAATGGCCTACATAACATTTATCAAGGGCACACAAAGTAATTGTTCTACCAACTAAACATATATTTGAAAGCCGGCTAGCGAGCCACATGTTTGCCACTCTGTTGACCAATGGGTTTGCCGACCACTGTAATACACCATTCACTCTCCCAATAAAGAAAAGCTGGCCCAGCTGGTGTGGCTTAGCGATTGAGTGTCGACCTATGAACCAGGAAGTCATGGTTGGATTCCCCATCAGGGCACATGCCCGGGTTGCGAGCTGGATCCCCACCCATGTGGGTGTGCAGCTGATCAATGATTCTCTCTCATCATTGATGTTTGAGCTGAATTAGTGTTACTTAAACTACAAAATAACTGGTTAGATCCATACAAAGAGAATATAATATGAACATTAATCTAAACAATCCTCTTTATGCCGAAACCGGTTTGGCTCAGTGGATAGAGCGTCGGTCTGTGGACTGAGGGGTCTCAGGTTCGATTCCGGTCAAGGGCCTGTACATTGGTTGCGGGCACATCCCTGGTAGGGGGTGTGCAGGAGGCAGCTGGTCGATTTTTCTCTCTCATCAATGTTTCTAGCTCTCTATTCCCTCTCCCTTCCTCTCTGTAAAAAATCAATAAAATATAAAATAAATAAATAAATAAATAAATAATAAACAATCTTCTTTATTACTACCAAACACATTAAATGGGATAAAGCACATTTAACAATAAACGTATAACCATGTTGACTGAAATAAGTTCCTAAAAGTGAATTAACAGCCTCTAAGTTAATTTCTTAGTTTAGAACAAATGACATCTGAGTCTTATTCTCACTACCATATAAAAATTAATACTAAGCGAACTCTTTCCTGGTATTATACTATGTTTCAACAGATAGTTAAGACAATTACTATTTTTTATTTTTTTTTGTAATCCTCACCCGAGGATATTTTTCCCATGGATTTTTTTTACAGAGTGAAAGGGAGGAAGAGAGAAACATCAATGTGAGAGAGACACATCGATTGGTTGCCTCCTGCAGATGCCCTGACCTGGGCCAGGATCGAACCTGCAACCCAGGTACGTGACCTTGACCCGGAATCGAACCTGCAACCCTTAGGTGTGCTGGCCAATGCTCTAACCACTGAGCAACACAGGCTAGGGCAAGAGACAATTATTATAAATACTTGAACAACTCAAGATGTTAAACCCCTGGCCTATAGAAATTTAATTTGCTCCTGCTGTTTTTATTGTTTTTGTTTGAAAAAAGTTTTTTTTTTGTGTTGGGTTCCCTCAGACAGGTTTTTTAAGAATTATTACTTTTTTTTATTCAGAGAGAAAGGGAGAGGGAGATACAGAAACATCAATAGTGAGAGAATCACTGATTGACTGCCTCCTGCACCACTGGAAGTAATGTGCCCTTACCAGGAATCAAAAAGTAACCTCTGGGTTCATAGGTCGACACTCAACCACTGAGCACACTGGCCGGGCCCTCAGATAGATTTTAATGCTGTGGTTATAATCAATCCATGGCTTCTACTAGAACATTTTCAAGGCCATATCCAGACACTGATATTGATTGAAGGGGCATACATATATTTGTGTATAAATTATATGTGCTGCAGGAGTATTTTTTACCTCTCAGTCTTGGGAAATAAGCATATATTACTTATTATACTAAATTTAGCAGTTATTTTTTTATTTCTTGGTTTCCATTTTTTTAATATATATAACTCTTTACCCTATTGTCTGTGTCCATGGATTATGCATATATGCATACAGGGTCTTTGGTTAATTACCTCCCACCCACCCACCCTCCCCCACCTTCTCTCTGAGATTCCTAAATCTGTTCCATGCTTCCATATCTCTGGATCCACTCATCAATTAATTTTGTTACTTAGATTCCACATAAAAGTGTGATCATGTGATACTTGTCTTTCTCTGACTTATTTCACTTAGCATGATACTCTCCAGGTCCCGCCATGCTGTCCCAAAGGGTAAGAGATTATTCTTTTTTACTGCTGCATAGTATTCCATGGTATAAATGTACCACAACTTCTTTATCCACTCATCCTCTGATGGGCACTTAGGCTGTTTCCATATCTTAGCTATTGTAAATTGTGCTGCTGTGAATATAGAAGTGCATACATTCATTCTGACTGGTGCTTTGGGTTTCTTAGGATATATTTCTAGAAGTGGGATCACTGCGTCAAATGGCAGTTCCATATTAAATTTTTTAAGGAACTTCATACTTTTTCCATAATGGTTGCACCAGTCTGCATTCCCACCAGCAGTGTACTAGGGTTCCCTTTTCTCCACATCTTCGCCAGCACTTGTCATTTGTTGATGGTAGCCATTCTGACAGGTGTGAGGTGATACCTCATTGTCATTTTAATTTGCATCTTTCTGATGATCAGTGACTTTGAGCATTTTTTCATTTGTCTCTTGGCCATCTGTATGTCCTCTTTGGAGAAGTGTCTATTTAGGTCCTTTGCCGATTTTTAAATTGGATTGTCTTCCTTCTGTTAAGTTGTATGAGTTCCTTACATGTTTTGGATATTAACCCTTTATCAGATGTATCATTGCCAAATATGTTCTCCCATAAAGTGGGATCTCTTTTCACTTTGTTGATTGTTTCTTTTATATTGATGTAGTCCCATTTGTTTATTTTCTCCTTAGTTTCTTTTGCCTTAGGATAGATGTATCCATAAGCATATTGCTATGACAGATGTCTGAGATTTTGCTGCCTATGGTTTCTTCTAGGATTTTAATGGTTTCACGACTTACATTTAAGTCTTTTATCCATTTTGAGTTTATTCTTGTGTATGGTATAAGTTGGTGGTCTAGTTTCATTTTTTTTTGCATGTATCTGTCCAATTTTCCCAACACCATTTATTCAAGAGACTCTCTTGACTCCACTGTATGCTCTTGCTTCCTCTGTCAAATATTAATTGAGTGTAATGGCTTGGGTCAACTTCTGAATTCTCTGTTCTGCTCCATTGATATATATGCCTGTTCTTGGGCTAGTACCAGGCTGTTTTGATTGCGGTGGCTTTGTAGTATAACTTGAAATCTGGTATTGTGATTCCTCCAACTTTTTCTTTCTCAAAATTGCTGCAGCTATTAGGTGTCTTTTTTGATTTCATATAAATTTTTGGAGTATTTGTTCCAGCTATGAAATATGCTGTTGGTATTTTAATAGGGATTGCAGTGAATCTGTAGATTGCCTTGGGTAGTATGGACATTTTAATGATGTTGATTCTACCAATCCATGAATATGTTTATATCTTTTTTATATCTTCTATCTCTTTTTTCAACATCCTCTAGTTTCCTGAGTACAGGTCTTTTGCCTCTTTGGTTAAATTTATTCCTAAGTATCTTAATTTTTTGTTGCAGTGGTAAATGGGCTTGTTTGTTTAGTTTCTCTTTATGATAATTCATTATTGGTATATTAAAAAGCCATCAATTTTTGCATATTGATTTTGTATTCTGCTACATTGCCAAATTCATTTATTAAATCTAGTAGTTTTTTGGTGGAATCTTTTCTTGGTTTCCTTTTTAAAAAATTCCTTTTCCTCAACTGTTAAATCTGAGCTTCCCCAAACTAAAGTTTCAAAGATGAAAAAAAAACAAAAAACTACTAGATGTCTTTGCTATATGAGTTTGAAGTGGTTAAGCAATATGTTTTAAAAGTAATGTTTCTCAATCTACAAGTTGTAAACTGTGTCCCAAATAACTTATTCCTAATACATAAATACCTTTTTATGAATATATTAAATTAGATTAAAGGTAATCCCTATTAATGTCACTTTTCTTCTCAACAGTAGTTTCCCTTTATCTGTGGGGGATACATTCCAAGACTCCCAGTGGAGTCCTGATACAGCAGATAGTACTGACCCTATTTATACTATGTTTTTGCCTGTACATACATACACTTTACGGCTTCTCTTTGGCATAGCCAAATTGCCAGTAACTCTTGAGTTTTCAGGCCACTATTAAGTTTAAAATAAGGGTCACTTGAACACAAGCAGTGTGATACTGTGACAGTCAATCTGATAAGCAAAGATGTCTACTAAGTGACTAATGGAAGGGTAGCAGGTAGCATCTATAGTGTGGATACACTGGAGATAGGAATGATTTATATCCCAGATGGGATGCAGTGGGACAGCTCGAGATTTCATCATGCTACTCAGCACGGCACACAATTTAAAACTTATGAATTGTTTTTATTTTAATATTTCCATTTAATGTTGTCCATGAGTAACTGAAACCATGGAAATCGAAACTGCAGATAAGGGGGGACTACTGTATTATTCAATTTTACTGAGTGGGAGGGACATATAGCGAGTCAGCAAGGAATTTTGCATAATCAGCAGACTCTATTATATATGCTACAGCCTCAGCTGTGACAATGATTGATTATTATACTGGTTGTGAGTTATTTTTCTCTTTATCATGCATAAATTCATAATAATGAAGTAAGGAGAAATGAAGAAAATAGGACAAATTCCTTTTTAAGGCTCATGTATGAGAATGCTATGAACATGCTAGTAAACACAAAAAACAAGTTATAATTACCTAACCAAAGAAAATGATGGCAAACAAATTGTTACACTGCTTCCACTAAAAATTTTAACATTTGCAAATTACATGAATTCTTTTTTTACTGTAACACTGAAGATAATAAGAACTTATTCTTTAGTAGTTCATACATACTATATGCCTTAATATTTACCTATGAAATGACCTAGGGCAAAAATTAAGATTTGTTTTTCTGGGAATAAAGTTTCCTTAAAAGAAAAAAACTGCCTTAGCCATAATTACTTATAAAATAACAGATTTTGTGACACAAAATGAGTATAATTTTATTATACTATGACCATAAAATCCTTTTATGAACACCAATCCCATCCTACAAAGAGTCTGTAGTAAAGTCACTAATTTAATAGTTCTGGCTCTGGAGAAAGAATGCACAGCATTGAATCCTGGCTCTAACATTCACTAGTTGTGAAACCTTAGGCAAGTTACATAATCTCTGCATCTCAATTACTTCATCTATAAAATGGGAAGGATGAAATGAGATGAAATGATCCTACCTACTTAATAAGGTTGTGGTAAGAATATGTATATGTGTGTGTGTGTGTGTGTGTGTGTGTGTGTGTGTGTGTATCCAACAGTGCCTAGCATATTGTAGGTACTTAAAGTTAGTTTTGCTTTATTTCCCTGCAATAATTTTTTTGATTTGATTTTTATAAAATAAATGGATAAACTCATGGGGAACATGTGTGTGATAATGTGAATGTTTCTTGCCATTTTTATTAAAGGAGAAAAGAGCAGAGGTGGGGGCTGCTGGGGAGGATGCTTTCAAATGTTATTTATCTTATAGCAAGAAAGTAAAAACAGCCCTGGCTGGTTTCTCTCAGTGGTTAGAGCATCAGCCCTCCAACACAAGAGCACATACCTCAGGTGCAGACTTGAGCCCTGGCCCCTGTCGGGATTGTGCAGGAGGCAACAAATCGATGTATCTCTCACATTGATGTTTCTCTCTCTCTCACTCTTTCTCTCTCTTCCCCCTCCTCCCTCCCCTCCATTCTCTCCAAAACAAACAAACAATAACAACAACAAAAACAACGGGAAAAATAGCCTCAGGAGAGTATACAAAAAAAGTAAAACCAAAGATTCGAATTTATTCCTTTGAACAAAAATGTAATGAAAAGATTCACTGGAAACAACAGAATAAACACTCCATGTCCGCCAACAAATAGCAATTAAGTAAAACTCACTTTTAAAATGCCTTTTGCCCTGGCCAGTGGCTCAGTTGGTTGGAGCGTTGGCCTATGCACCAAAAAAAGATTGCAGGTTCGATTCCTGGTCAGAGCACATGCCTAGGTTTCAGGTTCGATCCCTGGTCGAGTCACATCCAGGAGGCAGCTGATCAATGTTTCTGTTTCTCTCTCTTCCCCTCTTCCTCTCTCTCTATAAATCAATAAAGACATCCTTGGGTGATGATTTAAATAAATAAATAAATAAATAAATAAATAAATACACACCTTTTTCTTTCACATTCACCCAGAATATTTTTCACTGTTATATCAAACTTTTTTCAGATCAAGAAAGGAAGCCATGCTTGACAGTGTTGCTCTGTCATGCCACTAAAATGAATTCATATTTTTAAATGCTGCTCAGAACATTCATTCATTCAACAAACATTTATTGGAAGCCATGCACCTGACACCAGGAACATAAAGGTGACTAAGACATGCTCTCGTCTTCAAGCTTAGTCTATTAGAAAAAACAAATATGTAACATTACTAGAGAAGGAATAATGTATAATAATAGCAGCAAAGAAATGAAACATTTTTAAGTGTTTAAATCTAGGACTTCATAATGATACCAAAAATAAAACAAAAACCCTAGTTGGTGGAGAATGCTAATGAACCCAATTCATTATTTTGAAAATTGGTAAATAAAAGGAAAGAATCAAGCAGTCATCCTGATTTTCCTACTGGAACCATACCACTGGGTAATCAAGTACTAGATGAGAAGAAGTTTCTCTTTACAGACATACTAGAGGCCCAGTGCACAAAATTTGAGCACTCAGGGGGCAGGGTGTAGGGGTCCCTCAACCCGGCCTGTGCCCTCTCGCAGTCTGGGAGCCCTCAGGGGCTGTCTGTCTGACAGCAGGGGAGTGGGCCTAAGCTGTCAGTGGGACATCCTTAGCACTGCTGCAGAGGTGGGAGAGGCTCCCACCACCGCCACTGTGCTCACCAGCCGTGAGCCCGACTTCTGGTTGAGCAATGCTCCCCCTGTGGGAGCACACTGACCACCAGGGGGGCAGATCCTGCATTGAGCGTCTGCCCCCTGGTGGTCAGTGCATATTATAGTGACGGGTCGTTCCACCATTTGGTCGACTTGCATATTAGCCTTTTATGCCTGCAGGATCAGGCTGAAACCCGCTCTCTGACAACCCCCAAGGGGTCCTGGATTGTGAGAGGGCGCAGGCCAGGCCAAGGGACCCCACTGGTGCATGATTGGGGTCAGGGAGGAACGCGGGAGGTTAGACAGCCAGGGAAGGACCGTGGGAGGGCTCCAAGGCATGTCCAGCCCATCTCACTCAGTCCTGATCGGCTGGACCCCAGCAACAAGCTAACCTACTGGTCGGAGTGTCTGCCCCTGGTGGTCAGTGCACATCATAGAGAGCAGTTGAGTGGCCTTAGTATATCAATAGCATATTATGCTTTGATTGGTTGAATGGACTATGGGATGACTGGACACTTAGCATATTAGGCTTTTATTATATAGGATTCCATCTAATAAAGAATAACAGATTGGAATATCACCACTTTGCAGCTCTTCATGATTTAATGAATCTAAGTAAAGATTGTCAATAGCTACTGATATCACAAAGAGAAAGTTAGATATTATACACCTCCTGATGGAAGTACATACCACTCATGAAGACGTCTGAGCAAACTCTAAGTCTTAAGTACCAATTTACAGGAAATGCAGAGGACCAAGGAATATGTTAAAAGATACCACAGACATGCAATCAGCAAAATCCAGACTCAAAGAAACTCTACAAGACAAATGACTCAGTTTCTACAACAAAAAAATCACGAAAAAAAACAAAAAGAATCTTTTTTAAAATTTTATATATTTTTTAATTGATTTCAAAGAGGAAGGAAGAGGGAGAGAGAGATAGAAACATCAAAGAGATGAAGAATCTTAAGAGACAAATTAACAGACTACACTGTACAACATTTACATGTATGAATGACATAATCACGGAAATGCATACACTCACTGGGTTTTTGATGCTATTAAAAAATTACTGTTGCCCAGCTAGCTGTGTGGCTCAGTGGTTGAGTGTCAACCTATGAATCAGGAGGTCAGGGTTCGATGCCCAGTCAGGGCACATGCCCGGGTTGAGGGCTCAATCCCCAGTGAGGGGCATGCAGGAGGCACCTAATCAATGATTCTCTCTCATCGATGTTTCTATTTCTCTCTCCCTCTCCCTCCTTTCTGAAATCAATAAAAATATATTTTTTAATAAATAAATAAATAAATAATATTTTTTAAAAATTACTGTTACTTTTTTCTTAGGGTGATAACAGAATTGTGGTTATTTCCTTAATTTTTTTAATATATTTTATTGATTTTTTACAGAGAGGAAGAGAGAGGGATAGAGAGCTAGAAACATCGATGAGAGAGAAACATCGATCAGCTGCCTCTTGCACACCTCCTACTGGGGATGTGCCCGCAACCAAGGTACATGCCCCCGACCGGAATCGAACCTGGGACCCTTCAGTCCGCAGGCCGACGCTCTATCCACTGAGCCAAACCGGTTTCAGCTATTTCCTTAATTTTTTTTAAAAAATATCTTTATTGGTTTCAGAGAGGAAGGGGGAGGGAGAGATAGAAACATCAATGATGAGAGAAAATCATCAATTGGCTGCTTCCTGCATGCTCCACACTGGGGGTTGAGCCCACAACTCGGGCATGTGCCCTGACCCGGAATCGAACCGTGACCTCCTGGTTCATAGGTCTACGCTCAACCACTGAGCCACGCCAGCCAGGCTATTTCCTTAATTGTTAAAGGTGGGTGATGGGGTACATGCTTGACATTTTCTATTATAAAAAACATTAAAAGAAATAGTAAAGATCAAAATAATCTTCTGATCATTTTGAAAGAATGCAAAAGCACGTAGCCTG
This sequence comes from Eptesicus fuscus, assembly GCF_027574615.1. Lineage (NCBI taxonomy): Eukaryota > Metazoa > Chordata > Mammalia > Chiroptera > Vespertilionidae > Eptesicus > Eptesicus fuscus. The sequence continues at coordinate 62,667,160 of NC_072486.1, forward strand.
TACATCACAAGTACTAGTTATAATTATTATAAAGCTTAATAATCATAAACAAAAAAGCTTTGTTTTTTGTTTTTTTTAATGGCTCCATTGTAAAAGCGTTTAAAGATATTAAAATGACCTCACAGGTACTTTTCAAGTCTGAAAATCTAAAATTAAAATTATATGACTAGATTATCTTTAAAGGTCATTTTTATCTCTAATATTCTTTGATTCTTCCCCAGGGATCTGGCTCAATTTTCTCCTCCCACTGGTTAACAAAACACTAAATAACAACTACTTCTAAAAAGCACACGGACTGGGATTGACGCCCAGTTCAGTGCTTAGAGATGTCACCTATACCACCCACTTCAATTCTGGAGTCTGAGTGTGATACTGCTTAATTATTATCCTAAACAACCAGTATTGATTAGACACATGGAATATTTTGCTTTACCCAATGGTGACAACTCTTGTGTTTCTTCCCCCCGCAACCCCCCAATACCACACACACAAATAGTTTGAGAATAGTGGTCCAGATCCTCTGGAGGTAAAGAGATACTTTCAGGGAGTGCTTGGGATCAAAGTATGTTCATGATAATACTCAGATGATATTTGCATTTTTTTTTACTCTCATCAGTGTACAGTGGAGTTTTCCAGGGATACAGGATCTGTGGCAATGTACCAAATGGAATGCAAAAGTAGATATGAAATCCAAGCTGTTTCTAATAAGGCCAGATATCAAAAGATTTGCAAAAATTATAATACAATATCTTTCTTCCCAGTAAATGTTTTGTTTTGAAAAAAAGTTATTTTTCATGAAAACATTATTTATATTTTCAAATAAAATATATTTGTTAATTTCTCAGTTTTAAATAAAGCAACACATGTTCATTATTTTTATCTTAAATAAATTTAAATTGTTTTAATTCCTAATACAGTAAATATTGATAGATATAAACTCACATGCAACAAAGATCTTTGAGATCCTCAAATTTTAAGTGTACAGGATCCTGAAACCAAAGTTTCAGAACTACTGTTCTAGAATACACACAACTCTGTCTGATTATGTCTGTGATAATATCACCACACATTACCGTTACATTTTATGTTATATAACCTCAGTTCTCTCATTTTTATTGTGCTCTACAACTAGTTGGTTTGATATACCTAGAATTTAGTTGGGGGAGGGGGTGAACTGCTCTAAAGAAAGAGAGAATTACTGCTCACAAATAAAAAAATAATTTTTTAAAATTTATTTTTGTTGATTTCAGAGAGGGAGTGGGAGGTAGAAACATTAATGATGAGAGAGAATCACTGATCAGCTGCCTCCTGCACACCCCCTACAAGGGATTGAATCTGTAACCCGGGTATGTGCTCTGACAGGGAATTGAACTGTGACTTCCTGGTTCTTCGGTCAATGTTCAACCACTGAACCACACCAACCGGGCTATAAAAATAATTTTAATCACATGGATTCTACAAGATCAGGAGGAGCATTACCCTTTGTTGTTTTAAAAAATATATTTATTGTTGAAAGTATTATAGATGTCCCTCTTTTTCCCCCATTGACCCCTTCTAGCTCATACCTGTCCACAGCATGTCCCCTTTGGAGAGAGGTTGGAATTAAATTCAAAGACCTGAGTTCTTTCTTTTGTGAGCTTTTTGCCTTTTTATTAAGACTTGCCAATACTGGAAGTTAGAGTCCTCGATCCCAGTTCCCTGACACCATTGGAAGACTTCGGCAACAATCCTTCCTGGTCAGGGTAGGAAAGTTGGTCATCTCAGGACACAGAGCTGTTCATTTCCTCCAAAGGAATCTCTATGCACTGATCTGCCCGATTCTTCTAACACAAACTTGAAGTTTAATTCAGTTAAACAAACTTGGGTGAGCTCTTAAAGGAATGACTCAAGGAGGCTACAGACGGGACAGAGATAAAAGAATGCAGCCCTAAACATAGCTGATGCTAGCTATAAACACATATACATACATATATACATCAGGGAGGCTACATACAGAAATATATCAGGGAGGCACAGGCGGGAGAGAAAGAAAAGAAGATAGCCCTATATAGCTGATGCTAGGAGTAAACACATACTTATAAACATACATATAAATGCAAACACATACAGTTGGTTATCCTATCCTAACTCCTGAGCAGCACTGGATCCTTCTGTATCATGTTTTCTAAACTTTTATACTCCAAGGCATTTTAACTGAATTTCACATTTATTATATACTTTTCTGCTTGGAAAAAAAAATCTCTAAAATAATTTTCATTCCTGCTCCTTTTCAAGTAATCAACAATTGCATATTGAACATAGAAAAGAGAAGCAAGAGTGCAAGTGACGAGTTAGAATCCTCCAAGAGGATCTTCTACTCAGAAAGGTGAGAATCGCATTGCCTCAGGATGGCTTCCCAGACACCTATCCCAAGCCTGTTTCCTCCACCTAGAGGTTGAATTTTCCTGTTCTTCACTAATATCAGATGACCCTGCTTCTTGTCTGAGAACACTAACAAACTCATCTTAACTTCAGAATCACTCTCTACTCAAAAATCAATACCTATTTTGTATCTTTTTTTCCTTTATTATTTCCATCAACAGAATCCATGTCCTTAGCACTTCCCTTATTCAGCTAGAACACAGTCTTCCTGCCCCAGGAAATCTTACAAATAAATTATTTATAATAAAATACTATTCAAGTTAAATAATTCATTAACTAGGCTTCTTTTGTTTTTTTTGTTGTTGTTTTTTTAATGGCCCCATTGTAAAAGCGTTTAAAGATATAAAAATGGTTTTAATATTTGGATCTTCGTTTTGTTTTTTAAAGCCTCAGGATAGTAAATGTTTCTTTATTCTATTCCTGGGAGGTTTCTTTCCTGATGTCACAAGATCAAATCAAACCAGATTAGTAGGCTGGTTATAAAGTAAAAAATGACCACCTGATGCTATTTGGAAGCTATTATGAAACAAGATAGTGATATAGAGCTCAGGTCTCAGGGCATGTAGTACAAGAAGTACTGTTCTATTCATACAATCACAGAACATAATAAACCTCTTTGTTTTAAAGATAACCACTGAACTCTGCTAGAACAAAGCAAAAGGAATTACCTAAAAAAACAACCAAAATATAAAACTTTAGTCTCTCAAAATGTTTGAGAAGAAGGTAAAGTTTATTTCAAGTCTAGAAAATTCTAATAACTACCTTTGAAAAATATACCTGTTTGGTTTATGTATTTATCATGAAACATTCTAAGCACATAAAAAAATATGGAAAATAGGGACTTTCACTTCCAGCCAATATGGAGTAGCAGGTATAGGACTTACCTTCCTATCTGAAACAAACAAGTGAAAAAACAGACAAAATATATGAAACAATGGTTTTGAGGACCCTGCTCAACAGGCAATCAATAAAGGACAGTGATCCCTGAGAGACAGGAAATGAGGTTAAGTTCTATGAATGCCTCAGCCTACTGCCTTGAGACCATTTCCAGGGCACAGTTCAGGGAGGAGGAAAACAGGTAGAGCCCAGCAGACTATCTTAGTTGAGGAGATGGAGCTGGGAGTCAAGGGAGACCAAGACAGAGTTTACAGGACAGAGTGCTGGAGAAGAAAGAGTTATACAGATAGACTCTGGAGATGTGTGACAGGCACCCCTCAAGTATTCATCAAAGTACCGATCAGCGACTGCATGTAAGGAATCATTCAAAGGGTTAGAAAGAATACTAAATGGCACTCAAACAGAACAGGAATAAAGTCCATTCTTATCAACCAGAATGGAAAACCCCATAATTTACAGAGTACAGGGTAGCATATTCACAAAGGTCTTGGGAAATAATTACCATAAATGGAAAACTTCTCTGGCCCCACATAACAAATCTTAAAAGCAAGACCAGAAAGGGTCAAATTATATTGCTAACTTAACTATAATGGAGGAGGAGGAGGAGGAGGAGGAGGAGGAGGAGGAGGAGGAGGAGGAGGAGGGGGAAGAGGAGGAGGAGGGGGAAGAGGAGGAGGAAGAAGAGGAGGGGGAGGAAGAAAAGATCTAGTACACAACAAGGTAAAATTCACAATGTCTGGAATTTATGAGACAAATAAAGAAGCAGAAAAATATGATATATAAAGAGTAAAAAAATTAATCAGCTGAAATACAGAATTGACACATATGTTAGAATTAGCAGGCAAGGGCATTAAACAGTTATATCTGCTTGAATATAGTATTCTATATTCAAAAAAATAAATAGAAACAAGAGAGATATTAAAAAAAGGCCTAAATCAAAGTTTTAGAAATAAAAAGTATACAATGTCAGAGATGAAAAATAGAATGAACAACAGATTAGACAAAACAAAATAAGAGATGAGCAAACTTGAAGACACAACAAAAGAAACTATCCAAAATGAACCAAAGAAAAAAGGGGGAAAAAAGACCATCAGTGATTTGTGGGAATACTTTAAGCAGCTTAAGAGATATGCAATTTGAGTTCCTTTAAGAGGGAAGAGAGACAGAAATTTATTTTTAAAAAATAATGGTCAGATTTTCCAAATTTGATAAAAACAATAAACACATAGGTCCAAGATGCTCAATGAACCCCAACAACAAGAACACAAGAATAATTATGTCAATAACATAATAATCAAATTGTTCAAATCATTAATTATAAGACAATCTTAAAAGCAGCCAGAAAAAAAAAAAAGACACATTATGTATTGAGGAGCAAAGACAAAGATGACAACGGATTTCTCATCAGAAACAATATAAACAAGTTTTAAAGTCATAGAAAAAATAAAACTGTCAACCTAGAATTCTATACTCAGCAAAAAATATCTTTCAGAAACAAAGGTGAAATAAAGACATTTTCAGATACACAAAAGAATTCATTACCAGCAGGCCCACACTAGCAGAAATGTTAAAATAAATCCTTTGGCCAGAAGGGAAACACCAGATGAAAACCTAAGTCTGCGCCCTACCCTTAGTTTTGTGAATATACCAACATGATTTTCATCCGCCTTGAGTAGTTATCCAAAGAAACCTATGACTTTATACATTCGATTTTATAAAGAACAGCTACCCATATTTAAAGCTCAGAAACCAGATGTGAGAAATTCAGAACTAATTTTTAAAAGTCACAGAGCTATGGAGGGAGCTTCCTGATTTGGAGAGAAAAATATATGAAGATGCTTACAGAGCAGACTGGCAGACATACAAAGAGAGAAACAGAATTCAAGAACAACTAACTCCAAGTCTGAGGGTATATCTGAAAGAAGGAATTACGTAAAAATGTTTAAAAAGAAAGTGATACCCTAGCACAGTGATGGCGAACCTATGACACGCGTGTCAGCACTGACACGAGTAGCCATTTTTGATGACACGCGGCCGCAGGCCGAGGATGAAACATTTGCTGCTCCTGAGGATGAAACATTTGCGACTAGAGTCTTGGAGTTAGTTTTTTCCTCAAAGTGACACACTACCCGAGTTATGCTCAGTTTTTTTGGTGAAGTTTGACACACCAAGCTCAAAAGGTTGCCCATCACTGCCCTAGCAGGTTTGACTCAGTGGACAGAGCATCGGCCTGTGGACTGAAGGGTCCTGGGTACAATTCCGGTCAGAGCACATGCTCAGGTTGTGGGCTCAATCCCCAGTGTGGGGCGTGCATGAGGCAGTAATCTATGTTTCTCTCTCATCATTGATGTTTCTCTCTCTCTCTGCCTCTCCCTCTGAAATCAATAAAAATATTTTTTTAGCCCTAGCTGGTTTGGCTCAGTGGATGGAGCGTCGACCTGTGGACTGAAGGGTCCCAGGTTCAATTCTAGTCAAGGGCATGTACCTTGGTTGTGGGATATCCCCAGTTGGGGATGTGCAGGAAGCAGCTGATCAATGTTTCTCTCTCATTGATGTTTCTAGCTCTCTATCCCTCTCCTTTCCTCTCTGTAAAAAAATAAATAAAATATATAAAAAATATTTTTTTAAAAAAAGAAAACAATAATAAAAAGAGTTAACACTATTGAAAAACTAAAAAGGCTTATAACATTTTTATATTTGAAGGCTTCCAAGAAGCCTCGGATGGTACAGCACAGTTAAAGCTGAAGACTGTAAATGAAAACAGGAAAAATCTCCCTAGTTCTCAGAAATAAAGTATATATTCAATTTGTTGAAGATGATAAAATTTGTTATTATAATGAAATCAAATCTTGGGAAGAACAAATGGTTGAAGTTGGACGAAATGACCTTCCTTGCAAAGTGAAAACCCAAGCAAAAAGCACTGAGTAGTATTAAATAGAAGACTGATTTATGTTCATAATGTTTAGACATAAGAAACCAATTAGATCTCAATATCTGAAACTGTTATAAAATTAGTAGGATAGAGTTGGTAAACATTTTATACTTAACTAGAGGCCCGGTGCACAAATTTATGCATGGGTGGTATCCCTTGGCCTGGCCGGCCATCGAGGCTGATCGGGGCTGGCCAGGTTGGGGGGTGGGACCATGGGAGGTTGGCCAGCCACAGGAGGTTGGCTGTGAGAGCACACTGACCACCAGGGGGCAGCTCCTCCATTGAGCATCTGCCCCTGGTAGTTAGTGTGCGTCATAGTGATCGGTTGACCGGTCGTTTGGTTGTAATGGTCGCTTAGGCTTTTATATATATAGATTCCTTTTTCTTTAGCCCATGGACTCTGCCAGTTCAATACGTTTTGTTTGGTATCTTGTTTTGAAAAACTCAAACATATAAAAATTCATGTGAAATTTATTTTGTGTTTAGAAACTGAGGTTCAAAATAATCCATTAAATGTATTAGTAATCATTTTACCTTTGATAAAGGTGAACAAGATTGTGAAGGTTTTTTATAATACTGAATGACTGTAGAAAGAGTATTTTTGTTTCCTTATATTATGAAGGCAGGAGATTCCTACTTGGAAGTGTCCCAAATTATAGACCCCTATGTTCTATAATTAATTGTGCATTTTTAAAAGAGCACCCAGACCCTGGCCAGTGTGGCTCAGTTGGTTGAGCATCATCTCATGAACCAAAAGGTCATTGGTTTGATTCCCAGTCATGCACATACTCAGGTTGTGGGTTTGAGCATCGGGGTGTGTAAGGGGGCATCTTGTTTATTGTTTCTCTCTCTCTCTCTCTCTCTCTCTCTAAATCAATAAAAACATTTAAAAAGGTTTTTAAATAAAGAGCAATCAGAACTCATTTAGGTAAATTCCAATTCCTAGGCGATTGTACAGGCAAGGGCTTTCAGGTTTCAGTTGCAACTTTTTGTACAAGAGATGAAGAGATTTATAAACCTCTTTCTCACTGACTTTTTCCTAAAGTAAAAACTAAGAAATTATACCCTGGTGTCATCCTGCACACTGAAAGGTTGCAGGGTCGATTCCCAGCCAGGGCACATACCTAGGTTGTGGTTTCAATCCCTGGTGTGCATACAGAAAGGCAACCAAGTGACTGACTGACTGACTCGTTCTCTCTCTCTCTCTCTCTCTCTCTCTCTCTCCCCCCACCCTTCTCTTTCTCTCATCCTCTTCCCCTCTCTTTAAAATAAATAAGCATATCCTCAGGTGAAGATTAAAAAAAACCTCTAAGAAATTATGTAACAAATCTATGTGGTGATATATTGCATTGAATAAAATTTTTGTGTTTCCTAATTATATGTTTAAGGTGAAACATTTGTTTTACAGCTCCTTTCTTTTTTTTTTTCTTTTTTCAAGTAGAAATTTGTATTTTGAATTATTTTTTCTCATGTGAGTATATTTATCCACAAAGTAGAGAACCTGTCTGGTAAGTTTTAAAACAAGAGATCCAAAAACAAAAGTCTCGCCCTAACCAGTTTGGCTCAGTGGATAGAGCGTCGGCCTGCGGACTGAAGGGTCCCAGGTTCGATTCCAGTCAAGGGCATGTACCTTGGTTGCGGGCACATCCCCAGTATGGGGATGTGCAGGAGGCAGCTGATTGATGTTTCTCTCTCATCAATGTTTCTAACTCTATCCCTCTCCCTCTCTGTAAAAAAATCAATAAAATATATTTAAAAAACAAAAACAAAAGTCTCCAAACTTGGAACCTGTAATTTTAAAATATTTTATATAAGTGGCCAAATCCAGCCCACTGACTGCTTTTCATGGCCTATTAGCTAAGAATTATATATACAATTTTAAATGGTTTTTTAAAAAAGAATATTTCAAGACACATGAAAATTAATATGAAGTTCAATGTCCACAAATAAAGCCTTATTAAAATACAGCCATACTCATTCATTCATTTATTATATATGGTTGCTCCTGTACAATAAAGACAGAGTTGAATAGTTATTTCACAGACTATATAGTCTGCAAAGCCTAAAATATTTGCTTTCTGACCCTTTACAGAAAAAAGTTTGCCAACCCATGGTCTACAGTATAGTGTAATGTGACAAGTGTCCCAATGAATTAATATGTTGAGATAGGTTTTTTAACTGATTCAGAGGTTCTTGTTTTAGAATCTTTGTTATTGTTGCCTTAAGAGAAAAAAAGGTCAAATCACAAAAGAATAATAATCTTCTTTCAAATTATGTTGTAGTGTAATAAAAAAGTTCCATCTAGTGAGGAACACGTAGATATTTAACAAAAAGGAATAAAAGCATATGTCTATACACACTTGTACACAAATGTTCATAGCAGCATTATTTATAATAGCCCCAAACAGTAATATTCCAAATGCCTGTGAATAGGTAAAAGACAAAGTGTGGTCTACCCACACAAAAGACTACTACTAAACAACAAAAGGAATAAAACGTTGACCACTCAACATGAATGAATCTCAAAATAATGATGCCAAGTGAAAGAAACATAACACTCCCCCACAAAGAAAGAGTATATACTGCATAATTCCATTTATATAAGATTCTAGAAAATGTAAACCCATCTATTATAACATAAACAGGTTGGTGACTGCCAAGGGATGAGGTTAGGTGGTGGAAAGGGCAGAAGACTTCAGAAGTGATGGACATGTTATCTTAATTGTGATGACAGTTTCACGGTTATATACCTATGTCAAAACTTTTCACATTGTACATTTTAAATATGTGCAATTTATTGTATGTCAATTATACCATTATAAAACTTTTAAAAATCCCATCTGTGCTCTTTTATATTGGGTAGATTTTTACTTACTAATTCAATATATTTAATGATTATAGGTCTAGTCAAGTTGTCATTCCTTTTTGAGTCAGTTTTGGTAGGTTAGCTTTATTTCTAATTTTTATCTTTATTTTTCTTTAACCTATGAGTTACTTAGAAGTGTGCTACTAAATTTTCAAATATATAAAGTTATTTTTATCTTCTTTTGGTTTAATGTCAATCTTAACTGAATTGAAGAAGAGAGCAGACTGGTCAGTATGCTCAGTGGTTGAACGTTGACCCATGCACCAAGAGGTCGCCAGTTCGATTCCAATCAGTGTGCATGCCTGGGTTGCGGGCTCAATCCCTGGCAGGCAGTATGCAGGAGGCAGCCAATTGATATTGATGTTTCTCTCTCATCAATGTTTCTATATCTCACTCCTTTATCCCTCCCTCTCTCTAAAAATCAATAAAAACCTGTTTTTTTAAAAAAGAAGAGAATGGCCCTGCCGGTTTGGCTCAGTGGATAGAGCGTCAGCCTGCGGACCGAGGGGTCCTGGGTTCAATTCCAGTCAAGGGCACATACCTGAGTTGCAGGTTCAGTACCCATTTCCAGTGGGGGTGAATATGGGAAGCAACCAACTGATGTTTCTCTCTCCCCCTTTCCTCACCCTTCCACTCTCTCTGGGAAAAACAAAACAAAAAACAAAACAAAAAACAATGAAAAAAATATCCTCACTCCTCCAGTGAAGATTTTTAAAAATTACCCCAAAAGTTAGTGGCAAACAATTATCATTTTATTATTGTCATGATTCTGTGGGCCAGAAATTCTAGCAGGGCAGAGCAGAGACACTGTGTCTCTGATCCACAATGCCTGGAACTACAAATGTGACGATGACTTGAATAGATGAAGATGACTGGGATGTCTCAACAGGAGCTATGTGTCTGAGACCTCAGTTCTTCTCCAGGTGGTGTCTGCTAGAGCTGGACTGTCCAACATGGTTCCTTCACTCACATAGCTGACAGTTAGTTGATGCTGGCTATTTGCTGGTAGCTCATTGGGGCTATCAACCAGTGCCTACATGGGTCCTCTCCATCTGGCTTGGGCTTCTCACAGCATAGTGGCTGGGTTCTGAGAGTGAGTATTCCAAAAGAGAGAATTCCAAGAGGCACAGGAGAAGCTGCAAGGCTTCTTATGACCTAGCCTCAGAAGTCCCAGAAAGTCACTCAGTTGGTCAAGCAGGTCACTAAAGCCAGCCCAGATTCAAAGGGAGGAGAGAAAAAGATTCCACCTCTGAATGGCCACTTTGGAGACAAGTTACCACATACCACCCCTCTGGTCCCAACAAGTTCCTCCCACATGCAAAATACACTCACCCTCTCCTAAGACCTTCAAAAGTCTCATCTCATTATGGCATCAGCTTGATGTCCAGAATCTTGATATCTAATTCAGGTCCAAGTGTGATTGAGGTTCCTTAGATGGAGTTCATCAGGTACTGCTACTGGAGTACAGTTCCTTTTGATCTGAATAAAGAGACAAATTATCTGCTCCCACACACCCAACAAACAATTGTATAATAGTGAGACTGACTCAGGATAACTACAATAGACACTCATTCAAAATATGAAGAAAAGGAGGCAGGAACAGGAGACACAAAGCAGTTATTGGTCCATAGAAATTCTGAAATTTAATCAGACACATGTCAACAGTTCCTTGATTATAACCGAGTCCTACTCTCTGAGAGTGATTTCCCAAAACTCTTGGCTCTACCCTCTAAAGTTATCATTCCTTTTACATAAGAGATGGTTAACATCTGCAATGGAATAGTCTTCTCAGTTTGCTTCCTGCCTGTAGATGATAAGAAGCCCAAAGACCTATTTCTATTTTTTACTGTTTCTGTTCCTTGTAATCCAAGCTAAAGCTGCCTCTGTTAGTACAATTTATTAAAAATCTTCTAGATTTCCTATGAGTCTAATAGAGTTTATTTCAGTAGAGAGAGCCACACCCACCTTCTCTATCTTAAGTTCTGTGTGAGGCTACTCTAAGAAAACACCCTTAAGATCCTTAAAAGCCCTATTGTGTGATAATAAGGATCTAAGAAGTGTTCCTTTAAGATCTTTGGAATCTTCTTAAGTATCTGAAGGGTTCTATGAAACACTGCCACAAATCTTTCTGAAGTTTTAACAAAGGAATTTACAGTTGCACCCTTGACATGTTTACTTTGAGGCCAAGTTATTATATGATTTATTAATTCTATTCTATTATAACCCTCTGAAGAATCTACTATACTTTATTCAGCTTTGGATGCACCTCCTTCCCCACCATTCCTACTTCAGCATCTAGCTCAGTATCATTATTAGACACTCAAATATATGAGTGATTTATCAAGATTGGGTTAACCTGATAAAATTATGTCCAATATGTTACCTAGAGTTCTGTGAGATGACACTTTACTTCAGGTTGTTCCAAGGTTGATTCTTTGGCATTTCCTTTGATTCTGTGAATTACCCCTATTATCCTTATAATACCCCCCACCCCACCTCACCCTACCCCTTTCCTTTTTTTCTTAAATCAATTTGCAACCAAAGAAACCTAACTGATAAAAGCTGGAAAAATTTGTAACTGCTCAGTAGATATTTGCTTATTGAGCAAAATAGTGTATAAATGCTCTGAAAGGCAGTTAAATGAGCAATGAGAAGGAAGAAAAGGATACAGAAACGAAAAATACATTGAAACAGAAAGATATTGATTATACCTATAGTAGGCTGCTGTACCAATTATAATTATCCTCATTTTGGACAACTTTCCCTATTGCTCTGGCTAAAGGCTTTGAAATCATCCTTAACTTCTCTCTTTCTTTGAAACAGTAATTAAATTAGTTAGCATATCCTGTTTGCTGTACTTTCAAAATATATGCAGACTCTAAACACTTCGCTGCTATCATCTAGTCCAAACTATCATCATCTTTCATCCAGTTATTGCAATAACCTTTTAACCAGTCTTCTGGCTACCAACCGACTTTCTTCAGTTTACTCTCAACCTTGAGCCAGAATGATCTTGTTAAAATTTAGGTCAAACCTAACCAGTGTAGCTCAGTTGGTTGGAGTATCGACCCTTATGCCAAAAAGGTGGGGTTCGATTCCGATTAGGGCATATACCCAGGTTGTAGGTTCAATCCTCAATCAGGGCACATGTGTGAGGCAACCAATCAATGTTTCTCTCTCACATCGACGTTTTTCTCTCTCTCTCCATTCCTCTCTAAAAAAATCAATAAAAAGTAAAATAAAATTTAGGTCAGTTCACATCACTCTGCTCCAAACCTTCCAATGGTTTCCTATCTCATTTAGAGCAAAAGCCAAGGTCTAAAATCCTTAATATGAGCTATTAAAACCATATGTGATCAGTCTCCCTTTTACCTACTGGCCTACAACTCCTACCTACAACTTCCTCTCTTTCGTATTCTACTCCAGTCACACTAGCCTCCTTGATACACCTTAAAATCAACTAGTATACTCCCCTCTCAGAACCTCTGTACTTACCATACCCTTTGCCAGAACACTTTCTTCACTCTCTTATAAAAAGCAGCACCCTTTGAGGTCATGTGATTCAACTATTACTCTCTTCCCCTCCTGGTTACTACCATCTATTAAATTTCTCTCTCTCAGATTCTAGTCACCCTAAATTCCATTAACCTGGGTCTATCAAATGAAAGGTAAAAAAGTGGAAGTTGTTGGGTAAGTCTTCTGGGAAAAGTTCTTTTTTGCCTTTTGCCCTTCTTCCTTGCTGGTTATAATTCACACATAATGCTTTGAGCCCTAGCCATTACTCAGTGGTTAGAGCATCAGCCCTCAGACTGAAGGGTTGCAAGTTCAGTTCGGTCAAAGGCATGTACCTCAGTTGCAGGCTCCATCCCTGCCCTGGTCGGAGTGCGTGCAGGAGACAACCAATCAGTGTGTCTCTCTCACATCAATGTTTCTCTCTTTGTCTCTCCCCCTCCCTTCCACTCTAAAAACCAACGGAAAAAATATCCTTGAGTAAGAATTAACAACAAAAAAGAAATAATGCTTTGAGTTCTAGCAGTTACCTTGAACCATTAAAAGTGTCCCTAGTAATGGAAGCAACAACATACTAAGAATGATGGAGCAAAATGATGGGAGTCTGGGTCCCTAATCTTTATGGAGCTATCATACCAACCTTGTAATGCTTATCTCTGTATTTCTTTATATTTATACTAGAAGCCCTCTCACAATCCGGGACCCCTTAGGGGATGTCAGACTGCCCGATCCCCGCAGGCCAGGCCGAAGGACCCCACCAGTGCAAGAATCCGTGCACTGGGCCAGTTTTGGCCCAAACCCTGCAGGCCAGGCCAAGGGACCCCACCGGGGCACAAATCTGTGCACTGGGCCTCTAGTATGCATATAAGATCTTTGGTTAACCTCTTCCCAACCTACCCCCTTCCCTCTGAGATTCATCAGTCTGTTCCATGTTTCCATGCCTTTGTGTTGAGCATCTGACCCCTGGTGGTCAGTGCGCATCATAGCTACCAGTCAAATGGTCGAATGGTCACTTAGGCTTTTGTATACATAGATAATACTGTTGAGTAGAGTTGAGTAGATCATGTATATAACTTACTCAGAATGTACTAAAAACAATAAATGCTGTAAAAGATATAAAAGGATGCATTTATGTCAACAAAGAACATATTTTTTGAGAAAATAAACCCATGTGCATATAAACCATTGTTATTGGAAGCTACTGTCATATGCAGTTTTTCCAGTGCACATTGCCCAGGGTTATGTTAATAAGGAAGAAGTACAAACTGGATAATGTGTATATAACTAGAATTTCTGTAACACTGGGTGATTTCAACAATGCATATGGGTGGCCCATGAAGACCTTGGCTTCAAGTTTCTTCATCTCATTTCAAATGGTGTTCTCCATTCTACCTCAGCTAACCACTACCAAGGCCACAACCCAGATCTTATTATCACTAGAAACTGTTCCATCTCCAAAATAACAAATTTGTGTAGCCTGCTCTCTGACTTCTTTTTCTAGCTTTCTTGTTTAATTACTCCTAATATGATCTCACAGTGACTTTAGCTCACTGATCCTTTACTTTTATCTCCTACCCACTCCTTTTATTCCTTTTCCTTCTTATCCATTATTTTTTACCCTTACATTCCATGAATTATCATTTTGATAACTTTTTAACATCCTTTGAGCTCCATACCACTGTATCTAATTTGTCTACTAGTTATCTCCATTTAGATGTTCCACAGACACATCAAACTGAACATGTCTAAAATTAAGATGTCTTCTCCCACCACCTATTTTATCTCCTGTGTTGGTGAATGGCACCACTATGCAACCAAATGTCTCAAACAGCCATAACTCGCTTCCATCTCTTTCATTCCTCCCCACAATAATCAGGACCTGATCTTACTTCTGTAGTAACTCTAAAAAATCTATCTACATCTTTACAAACCTCTAGTTTGTTCTTCCACTCACCATTCTTTCTTCATAAGGAACTAACTGTTCTTTCTGCTTCTAATCTGATGCATTCTCTCCATTCTCCATACTGCATCCAAAGTAACCTAAAATGCAAATCCAATCATGGCACTCTTCACTTAGGAAAATTTCAGGAACCAGGGCAGCACAAGGGAGTACAGAGACTAAGCTTCCCGGACATTTTCTGGCCTCTCCTTTCTCTGTACACTACTAGCTTCATTCCCTCAGGTTACTTTGAGTCACTAGAAACATGGTCACCAATAGCTACAGGGTAATCCCCAAACTAAAGAAACAAAATTTGATGCATGTAAATAGATTCCTTATTATTAAAAACTAGAGGCCCAGTGCACGAAATTCGTGCACGGAGGGGGGTTGTCCCTCAGCCCAGCCTGTACCCTCTCCAATCTGGGACCCCTTGAGGGATGTCCGACTGCCCGTTTAGGCCCGATCCCTGGGCCTGATCCCTGGCAGTCGAACATCCCTCTCACAATCCAGGACTGCTGGCTCCCAACTGCTTGCCTGCCTGCCTTCCTGATTGCCCCTAACCTGCTTCTGCCTGCCAGCCTGATCACCCCCTAACCACTCTACTGCCAGCCTGTTTGCCCCCAACTTCCCTTGTCTGCCGGCCTGGTTACCCCTAACTGCCCTCTCCTGCAGGGTTGATCACCTCCAATTGCCCTCCCTTGCAGGCCAGGTGCCTCCCAACTGCCCTCTCCTGCTGGCCATCTTGTGGTGGCCATCTTGTATCCACATGGGGGCAGGATCTTTGACCACATGGGGGCAGCTATATTGTGTGTTGCAGTGATGATCAATCTACATAGTACTCTTTTATTAGATAGGATAGAGGCTTGGTACAGGGGTGGGGGCCAGCTGGTTTGCCCTGAAGGGTGTCCCTGATCAGGGTGGGGTTCCCTTAGGGCGTGGGGCAGCCTGAGCGAGGGGCCTGTGGTGGTTTGCAGGTGGGCCACGCCCCCTGGCAACGCAAGCGGAGGCCCTGGTATCTGGAATTTATTTTCCTTCTACAATTGAAACTTTGTAGCCTGGAGTGGAGCCAAGCCTGGGGCTCCCTCCGAGGCTGGTAGCCATTTGTGTTGGGGTTATAATTGAAACTTTGTTGCCTTAAGCGGGTGGGCCCGGCCAGGGTGTGCGGAAAGCTTTGCTTCCCCTGTTGCCGGCAGCAACCCTGGCCTGCTCTCTCAAGCTCCATTCTGCCGCCATTTGTTTGAATTTATCTTCTATAATTGAAACGTTGTAGCTTGAGTGGAGGCTTAGGCCTGCAACGGCTGGCGGAAAGCTTGGCTTCCTCTGTTACCTAGGAAACCTTGCTCTCTGTGGCTGTAGCCACCTTGGTTTGGGCTAATTTGCATACTCGCTCTGATTGGATGGTGGATGTGGCTTGTGGGTGTGTCTGAGGTATGGTCAATTTGCATATTTGTCTATTATTAGATAGGATATTCACTGCCCCTCCCTGGTGGAAGTTTAGATATTCCTGCCCAATTGATGTCAGGCTTGGCAATGTAACTTGCTTTCGCCAATGAAATGTAAGCAAATGACATCCCACTCTGAACAGAAGCTTTCAGAGCAATGATATGATTCTACCATATCTCATTTTCTTCTACCACCAGGAGAATGTCTCAGATAGGAGCTGCATCTCTAGCCTGGGTCCTGGAACAGAGCCACATGATAGATATGTAGCATGAACAAAAAATAAACTCTTGTTAACATAAACCCCTGAAATTGGGAGATTGTTATCACAATATAACCTAGCCTAGTCTGACTTAAATAGTACATCCTAAGGAAAAACCCTGAATGGTCTGGTTTTGATCATATCCCCTACTTAAAACCACTCAATGAGCCCTATTAGTGTGGCTCAGTTGGTTGGGCATCATTCTGGGTACTGAAAGGTAGCAGGTTCAATTCCCACAGGGACATACGCTCGACCTTGGTAGGTGGGGTGTAGGAAGCAGCCCTCTTTCCCTCTCCCTCCTCTCTAAAAATCAATAAAAGTTTTTGTGGGTTTTTTCTTACACCCTTTAATGATACTCATGTGCCCACTAGAGTCCAAATTCTAGCACAGTATAATGGCCCTTTCTGTATAGTCCTACGTTTCTTTCCAGCCTCATTTCCTGGGACTCCATTTTATATTCTATATTCCAACCATACCACATTATTTTATTTTATTTTTATTTATTTTTTAAATATATTTTATTGGCTTTTTACAGAGAGGAAGGGAGAGGGATAGAGAGTTAGAAACATCGATGAGAGAGAAACATCGATCAGCTGCCTCTTGCACACCTCCTACTGGGGATGTGCCCGCAACCAAGGTACATGCCCTTGACCGGAATCGAACCTGGGACCCTTGAGTCCACAGGCCGACGCTCTATCCACTGAGCCAAACTGGTTTCGGCCATACCACATTATTTTAAAATTTCTTAACATGCCATGTTGGTTGGGCATCATTTATTTGCACATCCTGTTCTTCATAGAACAGGAAGGCATGTTATTCCTCCAATCCTACCCCAATCCACTCAAAATATCTATACTTTCTTTAAAAATCCACTTAAATAGAACTTCTTCTGTGGAAGCTCATAAAAACCTGCCCATTAAATACAACTGGTTGTTCTTTCCTCAGTACAAAGGTTTTCTTAATATCCTCTATTAGCCTTTATCTTGCTATTCTGCAAAAATTTATGTGAATCTCTCCAACTATGTTGTGACTTCTTTGAGAGAAAACACCATGCCTTACTCATATTTGGAGCCTAAGAATCTAATGCAGTGTTTGGTACATAATAGAGAATCAATGTAAGTTTATGGAAAGTGCTAACATACAGAGTCTTTTTCTAGCATAGTTGGATACAAAAAGATGAGATAGGCCCTCCTATCATGTTAAAAAATAATATAGAAAATCTAGCCTATTCAACTCTTATTTTGCTTCCCATTTTCTTTGTTAAGAATAATCTTCCAAATTTGAAAGAGGACACAGATTAAGAAGTTAACTATTAACAGAGGTTAAGAGGAAATTGAAGCCTGAGAAAAATTGAAGAAAGGTAACAAAAGAGCCTCCAGAAGCTTTTTAGTATGTTCAAATTTCAAGGACCATATAAATTATAGCCTAAGACACAGATCTCCATGCTATCTCATGGAAAATGGAAGAGAAGCTAGAAGATGAGAAATAAGAAAATTATATTTCAATGTTTTCAATTTCAAATGAAAAAAAGAGACTTGGTTCTGGAAACTGTAGATTGAGTTCAACAAGAATTCCCAGCAAAATTCTGTCAGCCTATGGTAGTGTAGGGGAGGACCTAAAATTAGGTTAGCATGATTTTTTTGTTTCTTATTGAATCCACCAGAAGCCAAAATGGATTCAATAAGAAACAAAAAAATCATGCTAACCTAATTTTACTTTTGCCAAAATTACTAGACTGAGAGATCAGAGAAATAACATAGAGTAGATCAGATAAAATTGGTTGAAATCAAGATAAAGTATCTTATGCTAGTTAGGTAATAGAGAATTGGTTGACATCCTTAGATTTTTAAAAAATTTTTATTTATTGATTTGAGAGAGAGAAACATCAATTTGTTGTTTCATTTATTTATGCATTCATTGGTTGCTTCCTGTATGTGCCCTGACCGGAGATCAAACCCACAACCTTGGCATATCAGAGGATGCTCTAACCAACTAAACTAGCTGGCCAGGTCCATTCTCAGATTATTAGTCAATGACTTAATATCAATCTAGGTAGAAGGCTCTCATGTTGTCACAGGACTCTGTATTTTTGGCCTTACTTTAGTAAATATTATCAACACCTTGAAGATTTAAATGGTAGCTTATAAATTTTGTTGGTGGTAGAAACCTGGGAAGATTAGATAATACCATTGAAGACATAGTATAAAAAATATCTGAACAAATAGAAACAATAGGCTGAAAATACAAAATGAAATTTATCAAGAATAAATGTAGCCCTGGCTGGTAGCTCTGTTGGCTAGAGCATCATCCTGATGCATAAAGGTTATGAGTTCGATCATCAGTCAGGGCACATACAACAATCAAGCAACAAGTGCATAAATAAGTGGTAAAACAAATCTCTCTCTCTCTCTCTCTAAAATCAATAAATAAAAATTTTCTAAAGAAAGTATACTACTAGTAAGAAATCAATTTTAATATTAGCTGATTAGTTGAGAGTTTAGTTGGCTGTAAGCTAAAGATAAGCCTTCAGTGTATTGTCAGCTTAAGAAACTTGCATAAATTCACTAGCGCTGGCCAGATAGCTCAGTTGGTTAGAGTGTTGTCCCGATATGCCAAGGTTGTGGGTTCAATCTCTGGTCAGGGCACATATAAGAAGCAACCAATAAATGCATAAATAAATGGAATAACAAATCAATGTTTCTCTCTCTCTCCCCCTTCCTCTAAAATCAATCAATCAATAATAAAAAATTTAAATGAAACTAAAATGCGTGCATAAATTCAGGTAATAAAATAACAGTACAGTGACCTGAACAAAGAAGAAAATTGCTACAGATGAGGCAACTCCTGAGAATTATAATTTGGCATATGACCTCTTACAAGTAACACTGATCACATATAATAAATCCAGAAGAGGACAACCATGTTGGTGGTAACGGAGTGGGCAAACTAAATCATATGAACAACTAAGAGAATCAGAAATGATTTCCACAGAGCGAAGATCTGAGGTAGGAAAAGTAGCATTCAGAGCTGTGTTTCTAAGTATTTGAACAATTGTTATATTGAAGAGCAGAAATTACAATTTTATACATTTTATACTTATTTCCCATGCACACAGTTCCAAGTTTTACATATAATAAATGCTCAAGATCAACTCACCTGTTGATGACTAAGCCAACAAAGACATTTGTCATACAGATCATTTGTCATGATCTGAACGACAACTCAACAAATGAGTAATAAGTTTGGAGGAAGAAAACTTAAAAACCGAAGTAAAAACATTTAAAAGCCTTAACTGAGCAAGCTATTTAGGATATCTGAGGCATATTACCCTAAAATTTAGAATTTCTTTCTTATATCAGATGATATTCTTGGCCATACAAATAGTGATATTTTAGTCCCTTTTGTAAATATTTTCCCATAATAGAAAGTCATTGTACCCAGTGAGCCCACTTCTAGGAATATATCCCAAGAAACTAGAAACACCAATCAGAAAGGATATATGCACCCCTATGTTCATAGCAGTACAATTTACAACAGCTAAGATTTGGAAACAGCCTAAGTGCCCATCAGCAAATGAGTGGATTAGAAAACTGTGGTATATTTACACAATGGAATACTACGTTGAGGTAAAAAGGAAAGAACTCCTACCATTTGCAACAGCATGGATGGACCTGGAGAGTATTATGCTGAGCAAAATAAGTCAGTCAGAGAAAGATAAATATCACATAATCTCACTCATCTGTGGAATATAATAAACAACATAAACTGATGAACAAAAACAAATCCAGAGACAGAGAAGCATCCATCAAACCTCAGAGGGAAGGCAGGGGAGAGTCGGGGGAAGGAAGAGAGATCAACCAAAGGACTTGTATGCATACATATAAGCATAAGCCATGGACACAGACACTAAGGGGGTGAGGGCACAAGTGGGGGTGGGTGGGGAGGAACAGGGGGTAAGGACACATGTAATACCTTAATCAATAAAGAAAAAATAAAGTAAGTCATTGTTTTCTCGAAGAGAAAATTGAGGATGATGGAAGCTATTTGTTTAGCACTATTAACAACATGACAATGGTTAACCCTGGATAAGAACCTTAAGCTTTTCACTCACAAGCTCTTTGTTAAAATCACTTAACTCATTAGGAAAGTAAAAAATAAGCACAGTACGAAACCCCAATTTGGTTTCACTCTTATTATTCCACTCCAGTTATCCAATTGCTAAATCCACAAAGAGTAAGCCTCCACTGAAACTCTAAAATTTACATATGGAAACGTTTATTGCTTAAAGCTTAAAAATTAAAACAAAAAATTAAGATTTGAAACCAAGGATTTGTCTCTTTCATGCTGCTTAAAGAGTAGCATAGGCACTATCAGTTCTACCATAAGCTAAATCTTGGCCAACAGGGTATATACTAAGCACACACCACAGTGTTTCTGCGGAAACCTAAGTGGTTTTCTTTGTGCATCAGAGATTTGGGGCAGGGCTGCAGCCATGTCAGTGCCAAAAGGCAGTGAGAAAAAAGTAATGTTAGTAAAGATAAAAGAGGCCATTATGTGTATAAAGACGATAAGCACATCTGGAGATTAGTTTTGTTTTATACACAAATTAAAATGTGGTGTTAGCTTCTGAAAAAAACTAAAAGAAGGCTGGAGTAGCACAGAACTCGATGGTGTCTAAGGAGCAGCTACACCAGGTCTGTAAAATAGCAAAATGCTAGTCAGCTCTAGTTGTAAAAGAATGCCCTAACAAGTGTCCACACTCTCAATTTCCTTCCCAGTGAGACTCATTTACATTATAATGGTTGCCAAGGTTACTTTAATTGGTTACAGCTCCTTTCTCCAGTAGCTAATCTGAAGCACCACCTGGGTGGTATAGTTAACAACCAAAAACCTCAATTAAGGATAACTCAAAATTTAGGCTACTAAAAAATTCATGATCTAAAAAAAGATTAATTAGTTCTAGTAACAAAGATTGCATCAAGGTAGGAGCTATTTGTTTCCTATACTCTGTTCTACCCAGATCTTACACTACCTCAGGGAACTCTCTAGGAGTCATTATTTTTTTTTTTTTTTGAGTCATTATTTTTATCTGCCCAACAGAGATTCTTATAAGAGAAGCAAGTTAAATAACATAAATTTTATAAAGGGTAATGGCTCAAAACAATTATTACTTTATTCCAAGTATATTTCCCCTTGCTCTAATCAAAAAAGGACATTACATAAAAGGACACTGAAAAGTCTCTTACATTACTCATCATTATCTTCTTAGAATGAAAACATATAGTGCTAGCTATACTAGCAGTACATAAACCAGACATATACAATGAGGCTAGTATATTCCGTATAAAAGCAACAACCAAACAAAACATTCTGTAAGTAACAAAAAAAGACTTAATAAAGGTAAAAAAAAATAAAGAGCAAGCTTTCAGAAGCATGAATACCAAACATTCAATTTATAGTTAGACTAGAGGCCCGTTGCACGATGATTTGTGCAAGAATAGGCCTTCCTTCCCCTGGCTGCCGGCACCGGTTTTCCTCTAGCACCTGGGACCCAGGCCTTCGCTCTGGCCACCACCTTCAGTGTTTGCTCTGGCCGGAGCGCTGCTCCTGTAGCTCCCTCCGCCCCCGCCCTCTCCCTCATAGCAGGCATCCTGCCCCATCCTGCCAACCTGTGCCTGCTTATGCAAATTAACCTGCCATCTTTGTTGGGTTAATTTGCATACTCACTCCTGATTGGTTGGTGGTCTTGTCACAGACATACAGTCAATTTGCATATTTCTCTTTTATTAGTGTAGATTAAGAAAAAAAAAGTTCCAATGATAATTTACCAGAATTTTTATTCCCACAGGTAGCAGCAATGGGAGATACAGGGATACTGGTCTGTAGATGTCCTCCCACTCATGCTTTAAAGATCACCTCAGTGGAGAAATGAAGTTTCACATTTACCTATTTTCATTCTTTTATCCCCACTCCCATCATTCCTCAATTTAAGCCATTACTGTAATATGTTTAATGTGTTTACATGTTTTCTTGCAAAGTATATAATGTGTTTTAAATATACTTTAAAATGTACATAAATATCATGTTACATATCTCATTCTGCTTCTTTCTGTTTTTAATCAGCACCGTTATTAAGATCCATCATGCTGCCATGTGCACATCTAGTCCATTGTTTCAAATTGCTACATAGTACTCTAAAATATAAATCTATCACAATTTACCTGAGATAGTTGGGGAAAGTGTATAGACAACCAGATTGTTTTTCCACAAGCACAAATAACATTGCTATGGACTCATATAAGAATTTCTGTCAGCTATACACTGAGTGGTCAGATTATTGTGATCTTTGAACGCATAATAATCTGGCCAGTGTGTGTGTGTGTGTGTGTGTGTGTGTGTGTGTGTGTATTAGAGGCCCGGTGCATGAACTCATACATGGGTGGGGTCCAGCCAGCCTGGCCAGGGGGAGGGGACATGGGCCATTGGCCAGCCTGCCTGCTGGTCGAACTCCTGGTGGAGGGGACAATTTGCATATTAGTCTTTTATTATTATAGGATATACCTGAGTACCCAGATTATTATGCATTCAGAGATCATCATAATCTGGCCACTCAGTGTATATACCTAGGAAAAGAAATGCTGGATCAAGGGTGTACCTAATGTATAATCTAATAAAGTACTACCTCCTCCCCACCCCAGTTTACATTTCCTCCAACAAGAACTACTGTAACTGAATAGCCACCTACCAGGCACTGGGCACTTTTTCTCAGATCTTTTTCTCCAAACCACCTCATCCTTTTTAGCTAGTCTATGTCTCTTTTGCTTTTCATATCAGCTGTCACCTCATCAGAAATGTGAAGGCAAGGAGTTCCTCCCTTGCTCTTCCCTGACCATCAAACTCCCTATTTTACTGCAACAATGCCTTAGGCTGCCAAGGCCTCTACTAACCATGCATTATAAAAACAAAATCAAACAGCAAATGTTATTTTAAAAAGGTTTGATTCCCAAAGTCATTGAAGTGTACCTATTACAAAGGGCATTAAGGTATTAATTCTGGGCCTTAGCCAGTGTTGCTCAGTGGTTGGAGTGTTGGCCCTCGCACCAAGAAGTCTTGGGTTCGATCCCGGTCAAGGGCACATACCTGGGTTGCCAATTTGATCCCTGGCCCCAGCCAGGCACGTGCAGGAGGCAACCAATTGATGTGACTCTCTCTATCCCCCTCCTTCCCTTCTCTAAAAATCAATGGGGAAACCACATCCTCAGGTGAGGATTAAAAAAAGAAAAAAGAAAAAAAGAAATTCTTTCTACATACATTCTATAGCCATTCTTATCCTTTTCTGAGGATTCTACAGAGTATCTTCTTTCTACTTTTTGGGAGGCCTTGGAGGAACAGCTCCACCTCTTTGGAACTCTACTACAAAAAAATAAGAAGAATCCTATCTAATAAAAGAACAATATGCAAATTGACCATAGCTCTGCTACACACAAGCCACGCCCATCAGCCAATCAGGAGCGAATATGCAAATAAACCCAACCAAGATGGCTATAGAAGATAAATAAATCCCAATACAAATGGCAGCAGCCACGGAGCTGGAGAGAGCAGGAGGCTAGGGTTGCCCCGGGCGAGGGAGGAAGCCAAGCTTCTGCAGCCCTGGACAGCCTAAGCCTCCACTCCAGGCTACAAAGTTTCAATTATAGAAGACAAATAAATTCCAACAGAAATGGCTGCCGCCATGAAGCGAGCAGAAGGCTTGGCTCAGCTCCAGGCGACAAAGTTTCAATTGTAGAAGATAAATAAATCCCAGATATCAGGGCCTCTGCTTGGATCGCTGGGGGGCATGGCCAGCCTGCAAACCACCACAGGCCCCTTGCCCAGGCCACCCTACACCCCAAGGGAACCCCCACCCTGATCCAGGACACCCTTCAGGGCAAACCAGCTGGCCCCCACCCATGCACCAGGCCTCTCTACTATCTAATAAGAGTAATATGCAGATTGACCATCACTCCAACACACAAGATGGCTGCCCCCATGTGGACACAAGATGGCCAGCACAAGATGGCCAGCAGGGGGGGCAGTTGGGGGGGGACCCAGGCCTGAAGGGGAGGGCAGTTAGGGGTGACCAAGCCTGCAGGGGAGGGCAGTTGGGGGGGACTCAGGCCTGCAGGGGAGGGCAGTTAGGGGTGACCAAGCCTGCAGGGGAGGGCAGTTAGGGGTGACCAGGCCTGCAGGGGAGGGCTGTTAGGGGCAAACAGGCTGGCAGGGGAACAGTTAGGCATCAATCAGGCTGGCAGGGGAGTGGTTAGGGGGTGATCAGGCTGGCAGGCAGAAGCGGTTAGGGGCAATCAGGAAGGCAGGCAGGCGAGCAGTTGGGAGCCAGCAGTCCTGGATTGTGAGAGGGATGTCCGACTGCCCGTTTAGGCCCGATCCTACCGGTAGGATAGGGCCTAAATGGGCAGTCGGACATCCCTCGAGGGGTCCCAGATTGGAGAGGGTGCAGGCTGGGCTGAGGAACACCCCTCACCCGTGCACGAATTTCGTGCACGAATTTCGTGCACTGGGCCTCTAGTTAGATTATAATCATTGTTTTTGATCTATACTCTGGAACCCTAGGGGCTCCCCTGAGTGGCTCAAGAGAATCATCTCAAGGCAAAAGGAGTTACCTACCCCTCTTCAATTAGAACAGCACAATACAAAGAATAGCACAACAAAAATTCTTTTGTCTTCTTGAAGATTCAGTTTGGAAAATCCTATTTAAGAAAAAGTTTATTCACACATTGCTAGCTGAGAGTGGTAACAGGTATAACCTCTATTGCATTTGGCAATATCCACAAATTTTAAAAATATACCTTTTGAACCAGAAATTCCACTTGTAAGAATTTATTCTATGGACATTCAAATACATGTTCAACATATCTATACAAAGATATTCATTACAGCACTGTTTGCATGGACAAAATATTAAAAATAACTTAAACAACCATAAATAGCCAGGCAGTTACTGCACATATATGGTACATCCATACAATGGAATATTAGATAGACTTTAAAAACAACAAAGCAGCTCCAAGATACAGTTAAGTGGGGAAAAAGTAAGATGCAAAATGGTGTAGTGTTATGCTACCCCTTTGTATAGAAAAGTGCCTGCTATATGATATGTTAACTATTACTATAACTTATTTTATTTTCACATTACCATCAGTCTAGTACAAATCCTTACTATCCCTCCCTTGGATGATTTTTTAAATATTTACTTATCAAACTGATTGGGGTGACATTGGTCAACATGAACATACTAGAGGCCCGGAGCACGGGGTGTCCCTCAGCCCAGCCTGCACCCTCTAGAATCGGGCATCCCGATCCCGGTAGGATCGGGCCTAAACGGGCAGTCAGACATTCCTCTCACAATCCAGAACTGCTGGCTCCCAACTGCTCGCCTGCCTGCCTTCCTGATTGCCCCTAACCGTTCTTCCTGCCAGCCTGATCACCCCCTAACCACTCCCCTACGAGCCTGATTGCCCCTAACTGCCCTCCCCTGCAGGCCAGGTCACCCCTAACTGCCCTCCCCTGCAGGCCTGGTTCCCCCCCCCCAACTTTCCTCCCCTGCAGGCCTGGTCCCCCCCAACTGCCCTCCCCTGCAGGCCTGGTCCCCCCAACTGCCCTCCCCTGCAGGCCTGTTCCCCCCAACTGCCCTCCCCTGCAGGCCTGTTCCCCCCAACTGCCCTCCCCTGCAGGCCTGGTCCCCTCCAACTGCTCTCCCCTGCAGGCATGGTCGCCCCCAACTTCCTTCCTCTGCTGGTCTGGTCACCCCCAACTGCCCTTCCCTGCTGGCCATCTTGTGGTGGCCATCTTGTGTCCACATGGAGGCAGCCATCTTGTGTGTTGGAGTGATGGTCAATTTGCATATTACTCTTTCATCAGGATAGGTTTCGTGTGTGGGTTTCTATGTTACAAGATCTGTATATTGTACCATGTGTCCACCACCAAAGTCAAATCTCCTGTCACCTTATATTAGGACTCCCTTCTCTACCCACCCCCTTCCCTCTGGCAAATACCACATTGCTGTTTGTGTTCACAAGTTTCAGTTTTATATCCTACATGACTGAAATCATATAGTTCTTAGCTTTTTCTGACTTATTTCACTTAGCAAAATGTTCTCGAGGTCCATCCAGGTTGTTGTAAATGGTGCTATTTCATCCTTTCTTATGGCTGAGTAGTATTCCATTGAATATATGTACCACATCTTTATCCAGTCCTCTATCACAGGACATTTTGATTGTTTCCATGTCTTGGCCACCATGAATAATGCTGCAATGAACACATATCTTTGCCAATACAGGATTTGGAGTTTTTCGGGCATATACCCAGGAGAAGGATTGCTGGGTTGTATGGTAGCTCTATTCTTTTTTTTTTTTTTTTTTTTTTTAATATATTTTATTGATTTTTTACAGAGAGGAAAGGAGAGGGATAGAAAGCCAGAAACATCAATGAGAGAGAAACATCGACCAGCTGCCTCCTGCACACCCCCCACCGGGGATGTGCCCGCAACCAAGGTACATGCCCTTGACCGGAATTGAACCCGGGACCCCCCAGTCCGCAGACCGACGCTCTATCCACTGAGCCAAACCGGTTTCAGCGGTAGCTCTATTCTTAATTTTTTGAGGATTGCCAGACTGCTTTCCATTGTGTTTGTTCCCACCAGCAGTGAATGAGGGTTCCCTTTTCCCATAACCTCTCCAACACTTGTTATTGCCTGTCTTATTGATAATGGCCACCCTTAACAGGTGTAAGATGGTGTCTCATTGTAGTTTTGATTTGCATTTCCCTAATTGCCAGTGAGGTTGAACATCTTTTCATACATCTATTGGCTGTTCATATATTTTCTTGGGGGAGGTGTATTTTCAGGTCCTCTGCCCACTCTTTGATTGGGTTGTTTGGTGTTGAGTTTTATGAGTTCTTATATATTTTGGAAATTAAACCTTTGTTGGAACTGCTATTTGCAAATACCATCTCCCATCTGGTTGGCTGCCTCTTTGTTTTGTTGTCAGTTTCTTTTGCTGTGTAGAAGCTTTTTAGTTTGATAGTCCCATTCATTTATGTTTGCCTTACTTCTCTTGCCTTTGGGGTCAAGTTCATAAAATGTTCTCTATGACCAAGGTCCGTAAGTTTGGTACCTATATTTTCTTCTATGTAACTTATTTTTCAGGTCTTATATTTAGGTCTTTTTTTCCATTTTGAATTAATTTTTGTACATGGGGACAAATTGTAATCCAGTTTCATTCGTTTGCATGTGGCTTTTCAGTTTTCCCAGCACCATTTATTGAAGAGAATATCTTTACTCCATTGTGTGCTTCTGGATCCTTTGTAGAAAATTATCTGTTCATATACATATGATTTTATATAGCTGCCATTTTAATTAAGAACTTTATGATAACTTTCCAAATTACTTATTGACTCCCTCCTCTAATTTCCAGTCTGACTCCAGTTCTATCTACAAGACATCTTCATTTAAATGTTATACTAACATTTCAAACACATGATAGAAACCTGTGTTCTTATTCTGTAATACTTTAAACAAGTGCTTATATTATGATTTAGTCAAATAAGCATTTTGTTGAAATTTTATAGAACATGAATTCAAGTTCAATTTTTTACCTTGTGCTTGATTTGCCTAACGCATAATATTTAAGCAGAAATGTAAACAAACTATAAACCAAGTTTGTTTCTTAAATCTATTTACCCCTATGAAATTTCATGAAATATAGAAACCTAAACAAGTGTATATTTTTAAACACTTGCATTCTAATCTCTACTATTTATAGCTCTAGAATTATTTATATTTATAGATATAGAACTGAGATACTGTGTTAGCAAAATGCAGCATTTGTTTTTTCCATTTACAGCTGTCTGCTCTGGAGCCTTGGACAAGCACTAAGTAGAGTGCTTAATGGCATTTAACAAACATTAACTGAATTTCTTTTTGGCCTTTCCATTAGTAAACTATATTTGCTTACCACAGTGCTATTGTAAGAACTGATTCATATTTATAACTGCTCTAAAGAGAGTATTCTTTGATACTCTGCTATGTCTTGGCAAGGACCCAACCTTCCTAGGGTGCCCTTCCTTTTCTTCCCTAGACTAGGACAGAAGCTTCAGGAGTCTGAGTCCCAAAATACCATCACCTTTGCTCTTTTAAGCCAACAGCCCTCCTACTGAGTCTCTCAGTCTTTCAATGCAGATACATATCTACCATGAACTCTGCTAGTATTTAAGAAACTATTCTGAAGAAAAAGAGTATGTAAATTCTACAAAGTAGGTTTTAATCCATAAGTCTTAATTGGTTTAACTGATGTTCTTGAATAAAACCAGTGCTGCTTTAGAATTGCCAAGTATCATCATGTCAATATATACTATACACTCTTCTTGTTGTTATTGTCTAGCCAGAGAGCCTGAAAACCCATGGGCTCTTTCCAAAGTGCTATAAGAGAATCTAACCAAAAATGTTATATACAAGAGCTGAAAAGTTAATACTAAAGTTTCAGGCTACATTCATTCAAGGGACAAAGGTAAATGAGCTAGTGCTGGGAAAATAAGTGTGTTATAAATCAATAGCTCATGACTAGGTCTCAGCTCTGTAATCACAAACATTAAGCACCTATTATGTGCTAGCATTAAATGGTGAAAGACCCATCAACAGCAAACTAAATACCTAATGAACAAAAAGTGGGCCAGCTAACCAAACTGAAGAGTTACAAAACACTACCTAAGGGAAGGAAAAAAAAAATTCTCTCAATGATTTCGGGAATACCCCAAAGATCTAAAAACGGTAAAATTTATAAACCACTAAGACAATTCAGAAGACAATGCAATAGGAAAATAATTTAGGATTAACTACATATTAAAGGGTATATTCAAACTGCAATACTTTTTAAATATCATTATCAAGCTATTTGAGTTACCATCATTACTGATGTTCAGATCATGCTACTCCAAAATCTGGTACCTTGAACTTTTAAGGCCTTACTAAGTTTCCCCTGGTTCACTACTCTTACATCCTTTTGTCATACCACATTTTCATTTTTCATCAAAACTAGTATTAAAACACTCAGGTTTAATCATTTTGGGTTGGTTTTTGTAGGCTCGTCTCATGTAAAATATATTAAACAACTCTGTATGCTTTCTCTTGTTAATCTGGTTTTTTGGTCAGTCCAATTTTCAGGGCCCCAGCCAGAGAGTTAAGGAGAATAGTAGAAAAAGAAATTTTTCCTTCTCTACAGTTTTGGTGACTATGAAAGGACAGCTGGGACATCCCACTCACCTAAGAGACTATAGCATAAAATACTGGGCCAAGTGAAAGGTATGAAATCTTACCAAAATCAGCCTCCCAGATTTCTGTCTGCAGTGTCTGGTTGATAGAGGAAGGTGAACTTCTCCTTGTCCCTTCTTTTCAAATTCAGTTTATCAGGAAAAATCATTTTAAGAATTAGTTCTTTGGATTGTGACTTCTGTGAATTTTGTTTAGAATACCCATTGGTTATTGATCTTTAGACACCTCCCCCCCCTCGAAATAGTGACTGTTTTCCTCATCTCTGTCATTTGTGTCCTTTTGTTATCGTCATAATTAGCTAGTTTATTAATATTAATAATAGGAAGAGAGCAAAGGGGAGGCTAGACATTATAAGCATGGTCCTCTGGGCAGCTTCATTAGGAAGCTACAGCTTCACACTTCCCAGGGAACTACAGATCCATTCCCTGCAGATCACTGGGGGAAGGGATCAAAAACAGGGGGAGATGAGCACACGGGCAGTGAAGTCAGGGTGACATAGGGAAGGTGCTTGCCTGTTAGTCTAGCTTGGGGAACAATGGATTGGCTAGGCACGCAGGGGTTCAGCAACATTTATAACATCATTCGAGGGCCATACAAAATCATCAACTTAAAAATTATGTTGCTATGAAAAAAAGCTCCTAGATTTAATGAATTTCAGAGTCCCCCTGCAATTGCTTTGACAGGGCCAGACCAAATGATACGGCTTGAGGGCCAACGTTCCCCACCACTGGGCTAAGGGGTTGGCCTCATCAGAAGCACGTGAAATCTTGGAAAGTTAATTGGTTAGTTTGAAGAAGCTCCTGGTTAAAATCCCCAAAGAGTTCCCTTGCTCTTGTTCTCTCCTGCTCCATGACCTGCACTTTGCGCATTCTCACTCCATAGCCATGTGGCCTGAGCAGTCGCATGGCCGGGCCATGCAGACTCTACATGCAGGGATGCTGGACTGGATTGTACTTTAATATGGAGCAGAAACTATGGTAATAGCCTTTATTCTGGCCTTGATGAAGACAAGATTGGACTTTTTCCATGGCAGGACAGAGATGGGACATTGGAAACCCAGGAGTTTATTTCCACACCAATAAATGTTACTCATCCTCATGTGTGAGTATCAGGAAATTCTTTTCCTTGCAATATCACAAGAACTCCACCTCCACCAATAACACTTTTTCATAAGGACGTCCTTTATACCACCTGTAAAGACAACGAAGTCTTCACCTTCAAAGGCTACCTTTGGGAGTAATTCTAGATCTGGGGTGAGTCTGCATCTTTTGTACCCTTTATGGGGACTCCTCTTACATCCATAGTTAAGCTATAAAAAGGCTTATTGACTTGAAGTTGCATTGAAATAGGTATATCTTTTAGGTTTTGGACTTTAAGATATGAAAGGATTTTTAGACAGCATTCATCTTTATATTTGTACCTATGAGAAGATTAGACTGGAGAAAAAGAAAAAATACAGAGAATGCCTTGGCTGGTCTTGGGGGGTAAATTCCCTTAACAAACCTAGGAAGCGAGATCAGATTGAGCAGGTTTGAGATTTATGTTAACACTAATAGCCAGAAAATAGTGTTGACAAAGGCCCAGAAAATGTACAGGTCTTTCCATACTAGGCCCCTTGCAAATATATTTTGGACTCCCACTACGAAGAATTCATTAGAGTTTTGTACTTTTTAAAAAAAGAGAGAAACAAATAATAAATACTCTAGATTTCTCATAAGTAAATATGGCCCTGAATTCCTTCTTAGAGAAAACACATCCTTTCCCTGTATCTTTGAGATGTAAATTTTCTATCCTTTCTTCTCTAGGACTTGAGAGCCATCTTGTGAAATGCAAACTTTCAAGGAGATAACTCTTGCCTTCCAAATGAAAGGGGGGAAAAATGGAAGTCTTTATGGAAACAAACAGCTATTGTATCCAGAATCCTTGGCCAAAATTTGGTCCACAGCCTCCATAAGAATATTTATCACAGACAAATGAAAAACTTAAAAATATTCTCCACAAATATTGGTAAAAAAAGAAATGGTAGCAATCATGAAGCAGGTAAACTTAACTTGTTCCAGCCATCAGAAACATATTTGGATTAAAAAATGTAAGGTAAAGATGAGGATCAACTCTTATATAAATTAGTGAATTGTGTGGCCCTAGCAGGTGTGGCTCAGTTGGCTGGGTGTTATCCCATGCACCAAAGGGTTGCCAGTTCAATTCCTGGTCAGAGCATATGCCAGGGTTGTGGGCTCGATCCCCAGTTGGGGGAGTCTAGAAGGCAGCTGAACGGATCAATGGTTTTCTCTTTCTCTCTTTCTCTCTCTCTCTCTCTCTCTCTCTCTCTCTCTCTCTCTCTCTCTCTCTCTCTCTCCCCCCCCCTTCCTCTTTCTCTAAAATCAATAAAAATATTTTAAAAAGAAAAAAATTAGTTAAGTGTGTATTTATGTATTTATAACTACTCACGGCTAAGATTTAGAATGAGAGCTGTAAAACTTGCTTACTGTATGTATGTTTTTATATATGTCTGTGTGTATGTTCTCAAGATGGTATTACAAAATTTATCAAATCCTTTAAAGGAGTTTATTCAAATTGGCCTAGAGATAAATGAGTGCTTATATATATTAAGTACTCCAAAACTCTCAAGAAATATAGAAACTAATTCAAATGCTCTCTACAAGTTCATGTACTCTGAGATAATCTTTGGTAAAATAAAGATAATTTAAAATTTTTGATTTAATAAAAATCTTTAGTTGTCACCATTAAATAAAATATAGACTTAGCTTTGCTAATCAACAAGCTTATGTTGCCTCTACTAACCCAAGAACAAAATTTACAATGAAAATGAATTGCTTAATGTATGTTAAGCATAGCAGTATAAACAAACCCAAAAACCCAACAACAACTATATGTTTAACTTTTTAGATTCTTTGCTTTTGATTTTTTGGGATACTTACCTGATCTGTCAACAAGAAGAAGAAAAAAAATCAAAAATCACTTACAATGATGCTTTTTTTTTTTTTTAATATATATTTTATTGATTTTTTTACAGAGAGGAAGGGAGAGGGAGAGTCAGAAACATTGATGAGAAACATCAACCTTCTGGGGATGTGCCCGCAACCAAGGCACATGCCCTTGATCAGAATCAAACCCGGGACCCTTGAGTCCGCAGGCCGACGCTCTATCCACTGAGCCAAACCGGTTAGGGCTGATGCTTTAATATCAATAATATTGTGTTTAAAAATCCATAGTTTTAATATTAAAATAAATAGGCATAATTGTTAAAAACAATTAAATAGATGTGAGATAAAAGTTTTTAAGTGAACTTTCAACAGTAACTGTTCTATAATATGTTAACTTAAAAAGTTTCCAAAATTTTTGATAACTTGAAAACTTAAAGCTATACTAAGTTAAATGATGGATAATCATTGAATATCTAGATCTAGCTTCAAATAAGATAAAATACTGAAATAGTAGTTGCTGAATATAAATTAATCTACTCTGGCTTAATTTTTATATAAAGTCAAAAGATATTTAGATCTCTTAGTAAACATGTCCTTTACACAGTGAAAAATTGTACTGTGAGGAAACAGCATATACTTATATAAAAAAGTGAGATGGGCCCTGGCCGGTTTGGCTCAGTGGACAGAGTGTCGGCCTGCGGACTAAAAGGTCCTGGGTTTGATTCCAGTCAAGGGCACATGCCCAGGTTGCGGGCTTGATCCCCAGTGGGGGGTTGCAGGAGGCAGCCAATCGATGATTTCCTCTCATCATTGATGTTTCTATCTCTCTTTCTCTCTCTCCCTTCTTCTCTGAAATAAATAAAAAAATATATATTCAAAAAAAGTGAGATGGTATATTCATAAAATTTGCTAATCTGCTACAGAATGTTGGTATCTAACAGGCAAGTCACCATTATCTACTTCCTAGTTTCCTCACTAAAGAAAAGGTTACTAATGTTTAAAAATTATAATGAATATATGTAAATGAAACTAATAGAATAATAAGAGGTAAAAAAAAATACCTCTGTATGCAAAGTATGCAAACTAAGATGTATTTTCTTCTGAATCCTCATCCAAGGACATGCTTAGAGGGAGAGAGAAACATCTATGGGTTGCCTGACGTAACTGCCCACTGACAGGGGATCAAACCTAAGATGTGTTTCTCATAAGGAAAGATAGAGGGATGAATGATGTGTTTGTTAGGGAAAGAGAGCAATTTTGTCTTAAAGTAGAATGACTGATTGTTCCAGCATAAGAAAGATGAACTATGGATATTTTAAAATGTTGTAGAAGATTTGTGGAAAATGAATTTACATGTGCTCAAACTGCTCACATTAAAAGGATTTATTTACAAGCTAAAAAAAAAATCTTGCTAGGAAACAAAGACTGTGTATCTTATCAAAATAATTTCCTGTACTCCATGCTGTTTTTATCATGTCTTTGATTATTTAAAAAACAAAAATTAAAAAACCCCGAGTCTTCCCAGTATTGAAGGAACTAAGGTTGTTTTTGTTTTGTTTGTTTTTACATCTATGTTACTTCTTATATTTGTCTTTAAAATATTTTACTATCACTTTGGTTAAATGATTAAGTATTGTTTCACGTAACCTCTGACCCTATTTAATCAAATGTTAATTTTTGACAAACTTCCTAAAATCAAATTCTAAAATGAAGACTTTTTGACCTTGAAGTAACTTGAGATTTCCCAAAGGGCCATTAGAAAAGATCAAAGGATTTGTTCCTTTACCTTATAAAGAGAAATGTTTATAATAATTCTGTTTATTTGGTATATTAAATTGCATGGAAAAAACTGTCAAATAAACAGGGTTATATTTTTATGGGTGAATGTTAACATAGGTATTCCAGAAACTGTATGAAGTTCACAGAAATTTGTCAATATCTTCATTATTTGATTATTATGTTAAAATCTTGTGTGCCACAGAAATAACCAAATTTCCTTATCAAATGAACACTCATCAGATCTTTAATCTCAATCATTTTAGGTCTTTTGTCATTCACAGATAGTTTTTGTTTTACTCTTATTCTTCTCAGTTAATGTTTGAAACTGAACACCCAAGATGAAGCAGAAGAATTAATTCCATGGGACTGAATGAACTGATGAAGGATTATGATTTATTTATGGCCTTCTTGTTTGAAACGTTCCTGGTTTTTTAATGTTCTATTTTCTGCTATAAGGAACTCCTTTCTCTTTTCTTTTAAGCTATCTATATCTTACAGCAATTCAATAGATTATACCTTAGTAAACAAAAATGAAACATTTATCTTTTCTCCCTGCCTGATCCCTCCAAAATTTGGAAGCTCTTAAGTGTTCTTATTTTCATGGGAATGTATTTATTTTATTTTATCCTCACCTGAGGATATGTTTAGAGAGAGGAAGGGGGGGAGGGGGGAGGGGAGAAGCAAGGGAGAGTGAGGGGGGGTAGAGAGAGAAAGAGAAACATTGATCGGTTGCCTCCCATTTGCGCCCTGTCCAGGAATCAAACCTGCAACCTTTTGGTGTACGCTCCAACCAACTGGCCAGGACAGCAATATAGTTATTTTAATAACTTCAATAGAAATAAGAATCTGTTCTCCTTGCCGGGGCTGGTGTAGTTCAGTTGATTGGGCATGGCCTTGTGCACCAAAAGGTTGCTAGTTCAAGCCCAGTCAGGGCAAATGCCCAGCTTGATCCCCAGTAGGGAGCGTGCAGGAGCCAGCCAATCGATGTTTCTCTCTCATGAATGTTTCTCCCTCTCCCTTCCACTTTCTCTAAAAATGTATAAAAAAATTTACAAATAGCCGAAACCAGTTTGGCTCAGTGGATAGAGTGTTGGCCTGCGGACTGAAAGGTCCCAGGTTCCGGTCAAGGGCATGTACCTTGGTTGCGGGCACATCCCCAGTAGCAGGAGGCAGCTGATCGATGCTTCTATCTCATCGATGTTTCTAGCTCTCTATCCCTCTTCCTTCCTCTCTGTAAAAAATCAATAAAATATATATATTTTTTAAAAATTTACAAATAAATAAAATCAAGCAAACTTTAAAAGGCCTGTGTGGTCAATTATCATTCTTGGTGCACTTATGCAAATAATCAGGCCAACCTTACTCTGGTTATCTTTGCTCAACAAGGGGGATGACTACAGAGAGAAATTTTTATGTTTCAATGGAAAACTCTAGTACACACCTGTGGGTTCTCAATTCTAGTTTCCTCAAATATCTGGCTACCACTCTACAAACTAACATTCCCAATTTTTCCCCTCCCTCCTAACTTGGTATCACTAACAACTAAAACTGCCCTTTTCCTAAAACTCTGAAAGCTAAACAGAGAAACTTGACATAAACTTCAAGGAAATCACCACAACAAATCAGACATGGACAATTTTGTGTCTGCTGCTATGTGGGCCACTAAAAAAGTTGACTGGAACAGCCAAGGCCATCAGCAGAGACATTTAACCTGAAAACCAGAAAATTCCTTAGATTGCCACTACCTATCCTCCCTCCACCATCTAAAAAAGATGCTTTGAGCCTAACATCTAGAAATCTTGACTAACTGCTCTCTGGACTAAAAAAAACCTGTGTTTATAGTTTGTACTAACCATTAACTTCTGTTTTTATAGAAATGTCCTTCATTAAATGCCTGATTGCTCACACCAGCTAGAGGCCTAATCAGGTTTGTGCCCTACTCCCACTGCCTCCTGAGACACAACTGTTTAATGAGACTGACCTATTCCTAGGACTAAGACACTAGCTCAATGGATTATGGAACAATCTATCAACTCAGTTTCTAGACTGTGAAACTTCCTAAGGGAAAGTTTCAAATGAGGGAATTATGTGGTTCAGAATACCTAACCCAAAATATGGTGCACTGGCATATTGACTATTTTAAGCTACAGGAATTTAAAAAATGACAAGTGCATGAAGAACTCTGACCTCCTCTTTTCCCCTGAAGCAGGTCATAAGATCCTCATGTGAAAGGTGTTCTCCTTACATGTGGAAGAGAGGAGCATTCTTATCTCTAAGGACTAAGGGACCTAAGAAGAGGAATCCTATGGAATAGGCTTGCTAAGTTTTCCCCAGTTTACTACCCTTAGCTCATACTATTTTGTCCTATCACATTTTCCCATGACTTTCCACTCCTCATCAAACCTAGTATAAAAACACCCAGGTATAACCATTTCTTTAGTCTTCATTTCCTTATGAAGGCTCCCTTGTTACATAAAACTTATATTGAATAAATCTACAAATCACAACTAACAAATGCTGACTCTTCTTCAAAGAGAAAGATTTAGGAATAAATTGCCATTTTACTAAAAGATATGCACTTTCTATTTCTATTTACAGGACCCTACTCAGCAATCCTAGGAGAGTAGCAGGAAAAATAATTTTTCTTCCCCTACCTTACCAAGCAGTAAGAGAAAAACAGATGAATAAATTATGGACTAATAAGGTCACTGAAGCACAAGGACAGAGAATAAGGCTGAGAGCCAAAAATTTCAGCTCAACTCTTAATGAGCAAGTTCTAACAGTCCTCCATGTTAGCAAGGTCTTAGCCAGCAAAGCAGAGAGAAAATGGAGACAAGGTCTCAAAAGTCAACTATGAATTCTTTATTCAATACCACCCAAATGAGCTGCCAAAATCAGAATGGATTTACTAACCAATCAGAACTAACAAATGCTGACTCTTCTTCAAAGAAAAAGATTTAGGAATAAACTGCCATTTTATTAAAAAGATATGAACTTTCTATTTGATAATTATGACCAACCCTTTCTGATAATTGGTTATCTCAAAGCATTAATTTAATTATTAAAGCAGGTTCCCACAAAATTACCCAAATCAGTCATATCTGAGTAGGCCTAAAATCTCTCAGAAATGACATGAAAATAGTTTGACTAATTGGCAGAACCACAGCACAAATTTACTTTGATTCTACCAAACTATAAAGGAAAAGAGACTTTTAAATTTTTAAAATGTAGCCCAGCCGGTGTGACTCAATGGTTGAGTGTCGACCTATGAACCAGGAGGTCACAGTTCAATTCCCAGTCAGGGCCCATGCCCAAGTTGTGGGCTCAATCCCCAGTGTAGCGTGTGCAGGAGGCAGCCAATCAATGATTCCCTCACATCATTAATGTTTCTATCTCTTTCTCCCTCTCCCTTCCTCTCTGAAATAAAAATATTTAAAAATAATTTAAAAATAAATTTTAAATGTATATATGTAAGAGAATAAAAATAAATTTGGTAATATTTAGCTTAATTACTAAGAGGAAACTAAAAAAATTTTTCCATTTAAGCTAAATAGACAACAATCCATACTCTGAAATGCTTTGAGGATTTAGAGAATGAAAATTCACCTAAAGCCAAGTTAATTTATACTAGTCACTCCTCTTTACATAATTATAACAAAACAGACTGATTTAATAGTTATTTCTTTCAAAACCCTTACTATCTGCCAGATGCTAACAATACACTAATAATCTCAGCCCTTGTAGTTTACAGTCTAAGACAGTAATTTGAAATATCACACACACACACACACACACACACACACACACACACACATCAATCAAGATACCTAAACCTGTGTCCCCATCCACAAGGAGAAGAATGCTACATGTAGATCTTATTGGAATAGATGAAACAACAGGTTTGGACTATAAAATGAACTACACCTATAAGCCATAGATGTTGTTTACTTTACACACAAACACTTAGTTTACATTAAAGAGAAAATATCACAGAATCTTTCCCCACAGATATGAAAACCACAATGAACTTTAAAACAGCATCAGGGGATATAAATGCTTCATTTTGGGGGAGTTCACAATATAAATATCCTAGAATTAAAAAGGAACAGGCAGCCTATGAACTGTCAATTTATAGTACTGATTAAAAACGAATTCAAAGTAGAAACTTAAAGAGTATCACATTGCCTGATTCTACAAGAGACAAAAGGATTATTACATTTTATAGCTAAGAAATATATGTCAAGCAGGTGATATCCACTAATACATATCAATGTATCTAATCCCATAATCTGTCAAAATTAAGACACTATAAAGTATATATTAGGAGAAATTTGCTCTACTGTCAGTTAACATCATACTTACTGGTAAAAGACTGAATAGTTTTCCTTTAAGATTGGGAATAAGGTGAGGATGTCAGCTCTCACCATTTCTGAGATTCTAGAGAGTGTAATATGGCAAAAAGAAATTAAAGGCATACATACTGGAAAACAAGAAGTAAAACTTATAACCTATTTGTAGATTAAATGATCCTGTATGAAGAAAATCTAAAGATTCCAAAAAACTACTAGAGTAATAAATGAGCTTAAGTTAGCAAAATTGCAGGATATAATATTGACATACAAGTATCAATTCCATTAGTAGGTATATCCAAAAGAATTGAAAACAAGGACTCAAACAGATATTTATACAGCCATATTCATAGCATTATTTGTAACTAGAGGCCCGGAGCACAAAATTCATGCACAGAGGGGGTGGTGTCCCTCAGCCCAGCCTACACCTTCTCCAATCTGGGACCCCTCGGGGGACGTCTGACTGCCGGTTTAGGCCCGATCCCTTGTTGGAGATCGGGTGTAAGCTGACAGAGTCCTTGCACCCGAAAGGACTGATAAGATTCAGTCCCCTGCCCACACAGTGTCCCCTGACTTGTTTTGATGGCACTTTCCTATTGTCAACAGAATGAGAGCAACCTTTCATAGTTTATCAGAAGTCTGTAAGTATTTACCGAGAATTTGGCTTCCTGCTTTATCTCCAATTGGAAGGAACGGAGAGTACATTCCTCTTAACTGACCTCCCATTCAGTGTTTGTGTATAAAAGGCATTACGCAGTTAATAAAGTTGCTGGAGTCTGTCGATGGCTTGCAGTCCTTCCGATCCCGCTTTCCTGTCTTTCCTTTTTTTCTCAATTCCCACCTCCCTACCTCAGTCCAGTTCACCTGTCAGGCTGGCCCTGACAATCCCTAAACCGGCAGTCAGCCATCCCTCTCACAATCTGGAACCGCTGGCTCCTAACCACTTGTCTGCCTGCCTGCCTGATTGCCCCTAACCACTTCTGCCTGCCAGCCTGATCGCCCCCTAACCACTCCCCTGACAGCCTGATTGATGCCTAACCACTTCCCTGCCGGCCCAATCACCCCCAACTGCCCTCCCCTGCCGGCCCGATCACCCACAACTGTCCTCCTCTGCTGGCCCGATCACCCACAACTGCCCTCCCCCGCCAGCCTGATCGCCTACAAATGCCCTCCCCTGCCACAACCTGCCTCCTCCACCAGGACCTGCCTTCTCCGTGCCGCACAGAGCCACGGGACCCTCAGGCCTCACCACGCAGAGTGGCCATTGGGCCCCGCCTCTACTGTGCACGCAGCCATCTTGTGATGGCCATCTTGGGACGACATGAGGGCATGACGCCACCTAGGCTATTATTAGTATAGATAGCCAAAAAGTAGAAACATCCCAAGTGTCCTTGAACGGAGTAAAAGATAAATAAAATGTGGTAAGATACAATTAAATATTATTCAGCCTTGAAAAGGAATGAGCCGATGGCTCTGTGGTTGAGTATCGACCTATGAACCAGGAGGTCACATTTTGATTCCCGGTCTGGGCACATTCCTGGGTTGCAAGCTCGATCCCTAGTGTGGGGCGCACAGGAGGCAGTCGATCAATGATTCTCTCACCATTGGTGTTTATCTCTCTCTCTCCCTTTCCTCTTCTCTCTGAAATCAATTAAAAATATATTATTTTAAAAATTCCTACAACTTAGTAATAAGAAAACAACCCAGTTTAAAAATAGGCAAATGAT
Source organism: Eptesicus fuscus (assembly GCF_027574615.1). Taxonomy (NCBI): domain Eukaryota; kingdom Metazoa; phylum Chordata; class Mammalia; order Chiroptera; family Vespertilionidae; genus Eptesicus; species Eptesicus fuscus. The sequence continues at coordinate 62,707,551 of NC_072486.1, forward strand.
CTGAATAGACATTTCACCAAAGTAGAGATACAAATGGCTACTAAGCACATGAAAAGATGCTCAGCATCACTAGTCATGGTGAAATGCAAACTAAAACCATAATGAGATAGTACTACACAACCACTAAAATGGCTATAATCAAAAAGACTGACTAGGCCAAGTATTGGCAAGGATATAAAGAAACTGAAACACTCATATTGCTGGGGGAATGTAACATACAAACACTTTGGAAAAGATTGCCCTTTTCTTATAAAGTTAAAACAAACTTAACACACTTCTAGATATCTGTCCACGATAAATTAAAACACATACCCACATGAAGACTTAACCATGATTGTTCATACCAGCATTATTCAAAATAGTCAAATTGAAACAATCCAAATGTCCATCAACTGATAAATAAAATGTGGTACAGCCATACAATGAAATGCCATTCAGTAATTAAAATGAAAAACTACTGATACATAAATGGACATCAAAAGCAATGGCACACATAGACTAATCACCAAAATCCTGCAGCACACCAAAAATATATTTTTTACCAATTAGACAAAAAAATAGGTATAATTCTGATTCATTCACACTGGGTGGCCATTGTTGTGTTGGCTGCTGTCATTTTTAAAAATATGTTTTTATTGATTTTAGAGAGAGAGGCAGGGAGAGAAAAACAGAAACATCAATGAGAGAGAAACATCATGGCCCCACTGGGGATCGAGCCTAAAACCTGGGCATGTGCCCTGACTGAGAATCCAACCGGTGAGCTCTTGACCCATGGGCCGATGCTCAATCTCTGAGCCACACTGGCTGGGTGGCTGTTGTCATGTTTTTATTTGACAATCTAAGGGAAAAGAGGTCAGTGCCCCTGACTAAATAGTCAGGTATTGCATGTTTTAAAAATTCTTGTGAGCACACAGGTTGAAAATCACTGTGATAAGTGAACAACTCTGACACAAAAGACCATATACTGCACAATTCATTTACATGAAATTTCCAGAAAAAGCAAATCTATAGTAAAAAAAAGCAAATCAGTGACTACTGGGGGCAGAGAATGGGAGCAGGGATTGACTGCAAACGGGCAAAGGAAACTTCTGGGGGAAATAGAACTGTTTTTCATACCCATTAAGATGGCTACCATAATTAATTAATTAGTAACAAGTGTTGTTGAGGATTAGAAGACTTGTACACTGCTAGGAGAAATGTAAAATAGTGTAGCTGCTATGGAAAAACATTTTTTTACTTACTGTTAAATAATGTTGGCTTAGCAGGTGGTCTTATTTTGTTTCTCTTTTATGAAACCTCAGAGTAGAGAGGCAAGAAAATCATTTTGGGGTTTTGTGGAAGGGTAGAAATTTATAAAATTTATCATAAGTCATGACTAATGTGGCTCAGTGCTTAAAGTGTCAGCCAGCACACCAAGGGGCTCAGGTTCGATTTCTGGTCAAGGACAAGTACCTGGATTGCAGGTTCCATCCCGACCCAGGGTGGGGCACATGTGGGAGGCAACCAATCAATGTCTCTCTGTCTCTCTCTCCCCCCTGCCCCCCGCCCCCCGCACCCTTCCCGCTTCCACTCTATCTAAAAATCAATGGAAAAAATATCCTCAGTGAGGATTAACAACAGCAAAACTTATCATAAGACTTGTAATAAAATACTTGATGGACACAGAGACATAGAAACATAGATAGCCCAGCTGGTATGGCTCAGTGGCTGAGCGTCGACCCATGCACCATGAGGTCTCTAGTTTCCTATCAGGGCACATGCCCTGGTTTCTGGCTCAATCCCCAGTGGGGGGCATACAGGAGGCAGCCCTTCAATGTTGATGTTTCTTTCTCATCGATATTTCTATCTTCTCCCTTCCTCTCTCTCTAATTCAATAAAAACATATTTAAGAAAAACAAACACAGGCACAGATGTACAAAGACAAACACACAGCGATTCCCCACATGTAACAGAACTCCTAAAGACCTCTACCGAGATCCTTCCCATACACAAAGACACACACACACACACACACACACACACACACACACACACAGAGAACCCCCTACGTCTCCACAGAGTCTTCTATGTGTACCCTCGGAGATATCCCACACAGACCTATATATCCTCTGAGACCCATCCCTCTCACAAAAACATAGAGACTCCGAGAGAGAGAGAGAGAGAGAGAGAGAGAGAGAGAGAGAGAGAGAGAGAGAGAGAGAGAGAGGCACCCAATAGGTAATGCTTAAAACTCAGATTTTTATGGGAGTTGAGCAGTGCTCTCCATAGTTATTTTGAGAAGGGACAAGTATATTCTCTAATGTACTTTTAACTGAGCCAGAAAATGAAGAAAAACTAGACTGGTTGCCATTGGATCTGCAGAACAGTGAATGCTACAAAGCCAGTTTTTATTTGAATTCCTGTTTCTGGAACCACTTGTTCCTGGGCATCATTTTCTGTTTGATGTACTCATCATGCTTAGATAAAAAGTCAGTCTCCTCTTTCTTTCAGGAGCTTTCATCCTAGATTGCTGGTTAAGCAAAGTTCCATGCTTAGATCCCCTTGGCACTAACGAACACACTCCCTTGATGCTATCTGAGTCACATAAATCTGCCCAAGATTAGGAGGTCCAGAAACACTGCACCTATGTGGAGGACTCATACTGAGTCCTCTGTGGGTTTGGGGGACTGAAGAATGTAGGGTGGAGAGGGAAAATTGTGTTAAAACTAGAAAGAGATGTAATTTTGTTTTTTTTTTACTTACTGGGTAGTTCATGATATAAGTTTGCATAGAGACTCAGGGTAATAATTTAGCTGCAAGTTAAAAGATTTTAAAACTACACTTGATGTAGGCGGGGATGGCACATTGATTGTGCTGGTTGATAGAGAGATCACTGGTATCCACATAGCTAGGTTTTTTAGTGCCTCAGGCAGCTTTTTTTTTTTTTTTTTTTTTTTTTTAGAAATATCTTGTTAGGGCTAGAAGATTCCACCATATAGTATGCTTGTGCCTAAATTCTTGAAAGTTTCTATCACACTGAGTGAATTAGGCACCAGAGATACATTAGTGTAATAGTTTTACAAATACAGGTCCCAAAAAGCATTAAACCTTTTTTAAAAAATGTTTTCCCAAGCATATGGAAGAGTCCTGAGAGAATTGTACTCACTGCCCAATTTAACAAATGTTAGCATTTTGCATATTTTTTGTAGATATTTTTAAGGAAATGAAATATCCTATATAATAAAATCTCAATATGCAAATTGACCAAACAGTGGAACAACCGGTCGCTATGACACGCCCTGACCACCAGGGGGCAGACGCTTAACGCAGAAGCTGCCCCCTGGTGGTCACTGCGCTCCCACAGGGGGAGCACCACTCAGCCAGAAGCCAGGCTCATGGCTGGCCAGCGCAGTGGCAGTGGCGGGAGCCTCTCCCACCTCCGCAGCAGCGCTAAGGACCGGTAGGCAGACATCCCCCGAGGGGTCCTGGACTGCAAGATGGCGCAGGCCAGGCTGAGGGGACCCCCCCACCCTGTAGTGCACAAATGTCATGCACCAGGCCTCCAGTTGTAGATAAAATTGAAGATCCTTTTGTACTTCTTCTCTATTCATTAACCTTTATACTTTCTCTCCCACTACAGAGGTTAACTTCTGTCCAAACTTTGCTCTTTACAATTTCCTTTCATTTTTAAAATACTTTTGCTACATATTGTTCATCAATACCAACTGTATATAGCAAATGTTATGCAGCACTGTTTTGTACGTTTATAAATGTAATATAAATGATGGTATAGAGTAGATAGCATTCTGTAGCCTGCTTTTTTCATTCTTCTTTACTTTGAGTTTTTTTGTTTTTTGTTTTTGTAATCCTCACCTGAGGATATTTTCCCCCTGATATTTTAGAGAGTGGAAGTGAGAGGGAAAGACAGAGAAATATTGATGTGCGTGAAACACATCAATTGGTTGCCTCCTGCATGCACCCCTACCAGGGCGCGGGCTGGGGAGGACCCTGCAACCAAGATGTGTGCCCTTGACCAGAACAGACCCAAGACACTTCAGTCTGAAGGCTGACTTTCTACCCACTGAGCCAAACTGGCTAGGGCTTTACTTTTGAATTTTAACCAGTCTGACACATGTAGATTTTCTAGTTGGTTCATTTTAACTTCTGTGAGGTACTTCATTATATCAATACTAGAGGCCTGATGCACGAAATTCATGCAAGGGGCTCGGCCCTTACAGCCCTGGTGGCCTCAGCCCTCACAGCCCTGGCTTCGTCCGGAAGTTTGTCTGGACGGTCATTCCACTGTTCGGCCATTCGGTCGATTTGCATATTACACTTTTACTACTATAGATACCATAGTTTACCCATTCCCACATGTGCCTCAACCTGGGTCGGGATGGAACCTGCAACCCAGGTACTTGCCCTTGACCAGAAATCAAACCTCAGACCCTTCGGTGTGCTGGTAGATACTCTAAACACTGAACCATATCAGTCATGACTTATGATAAATTTTATTATAAATTTTTACCTTTCCTCAAAACCCCAAAATGATTTTCTTGCCTCTCTACTCTGAGGTTTCATAAAAGAGAAACAAAATAAAACCACCTGCTAAGCCAACATTATTCAACAACTAGAGGCCCGGTGGATGAAATTCATGCACGGGTAGGGTCCCTAGGCCTGGCCTGCAATCAGGGCCAATCTTCCCCAGCTGCCAGCAGCTAGCCCCACCCCCCGCCACCCTGTGTGTGTGGGGCAACTGATGGGGCAATCGGGGCCCTGGCTCCGCCCGCATCCGCAGCCACCTACCCCCAGTTCCTGGTTCCCCATCGGGCAATTGGAGCCTGCCAGCCGGGGGAGGGACCAAGAGGTTGGCCATTCCTGCCCGCTTGCTGTCCCTACCCCCACCACCACTAGTCACCCTGTGTGTGTGGGGCGATCAGCAGGGCAATCGGGGCCCCAGCGCTGCCCGCCACCCACCCCCGGTTCTCCATTCTCGATTGGGTTATTGGGGCCAGTGGGCTGGGGGCAGCTCCTGTGTTGAGTGTTTGCCTCCTGGTGGTCAGTGTGCATCACAGCAGCCAGTCGTTCCACCATTTGGTCGATTTGCATATTAGCCTTATCCTACCTAATAAAAGAGTAATATGCAAATTGACCCTAACTCCGCTACACCCACAAGCCAATCAGGAGCAAATATGCAAATAAACCCAACCAAGATGGCTACAGCCACAGAGAGCAGGAGGGAGGCTTGGGTTTCCCTGGTAACAAAGGAAGCCAAGCTTTCCACCTGCCATTGCAGGCCTAAGCCTCCACTCAAGGCTACAAAGTTTCAATTATAGAAGGTAAACAAATCCAAACAGAAATCGCGGCAGCCACTGAGCTGGAAAGAGCGGGAGGCTTGGGTTTCCCCCGGCAATGGAGGAAGCAAAACTTCTACAGCCCTGGCTGGCCTAGGCCTCCGCTCCAGGCTACAAAGTTTCAATTATAGAAGATACATAAGTCCCAAAAGAAATGGCTGCCGGCCCCACACCCCAAGGGAACCCCCACCCTGATCCGGGATACCTTTCAGGGCAAACCAGCTGGCCCCCACCCATGCACCAGGCTCTGTCCTATCTAATAAAAGAGTAATATGCAGTTTGACCATCACTCCAACACACAAGATAGCTGCCCCCATGTGGACACAAGATGGCCAGCACAAGATGGCCAGCAGGGGAGGGCAGTTGGGAGGGACCAGGTCTGCAAGGGAGGGCAGTTGGGGGCAATCAAGCCTGCAGGGGAGGGCAGTTAGGGGTGACCAGGCCAGCAGAGGAGGGAAGTTGGGGGTGACCGGGCCTGCAAGGAAGGGCAGTTGGGTGGGACCCAGGCCTGCAGGTGAGAGCAGTTAGGGGTGACCAGGCCTTCAGGGGAGGACAGTTAGGGGCAAACACGCTGGCAGGGGAGCAGTTAGGCATCAATCAGGCTGGCAGGGGAGTGGTTAGGGGGTGATCAGGCTGGCAGGCAGAAGCGGTAAGGGGCAATCAGGAAGGCAGGCAGGCAAGCAGTTGGGAGCCAGCAGTCCTGGATTGTGAGAGGGATGTCCGACTGTCCGTTTGTTTAGGCCCGATCCCACCAGGATCAGGCCTAAACGGGCAGTTGGACATCCCTCAAGGGGTCCCAGATTGGAGAGGGTGCAGGATGGCCTGAGAGACACCCCCTGCCTCTAGTTCTATATAATGAAAGGGTAATATGCAAATAGACCAAAAGGCAGAACAACCGAACAACCAATCATATGCCAATGATATACTAAGGCAGCTCAACTGCTCGCTATGATGTGTACTGACCACCAGGGGGCAGACAGCCAACTGGTCGACCAGTCGCTATGACGTGCACTGACCACCAGGGGGCAGATGCTCCGACCGGTAGTTTAGCTTGCTGCTGGGGTCCTGCCAATCGGGACTGAGCAAGATGGGCCGGACACACCCTGAAGCCCTCCCATGGTCCCTCCCCGGCCTGATCGTGAACCGGTGAGGTCCCTCAGCCTGGCCTGTGCCCTCTTCACAATCCAGGGCCCCTCGGGGGATGTCAGAAAGCCGGTTTCAGCCCAATCCTGTAAGCCACTCCTCTTGGCGAGTGCTGCTGGGGCAGCTTCTCCTGATCGGGACTGACTGGGCACGAGCCTGCAGCAGGCACAGTGGGGCCGGGATGAGCAGGAGTGGCAGGTAGGAGCTGCAGGTGGCGTTGGACTGCGGGTTTCAGCCCGATCCCTGAAGGCAACCCAGAGGGACCGACCCATGCACAAATTCATGCATCGGGCTTCTAGTATTACAAATAAAAATAAATTCCAGAGGAATTTAAGACCAAAATATATTCATGCAAACATAAAAACAGTTGGAAAAAATATAAAAGAATTTGTTTATAAACCTAGGACAGGAAAGACCATTCTAAGACAAAAAATGTTTAAGCCATAAAAGAAAAAAACTGGCCAATCTAATTATATAAAAACTTTCTAGAGAAGCACTTTTACTGGTATACAAAGCATAGTCTATAAAAATAAAAAATTACATCAAATGTGCATAAAATGTTGTTTAGTAAACAACAACAGTATAGATTTGGAAACCAATTCAGCAGTTAAAAAAAGAATAAGATAGATATATATGTACTAATATATGAAAAGCTCCAAGACATGTTCTTAAGTAAAAAAAAGCAATCTGCAAAACAATGTATATACAATATGCTTTCATTTATGTACAAATTATAAAACTATAAATTTCTCTATGTACAAATATAAGTATAAAGTCTGATAAAAAAAAAAGTATAGAAAGACAAATTGAGAATACAAGTCACCTCTGGGAAGGGGAATAAGACTGGCTGAGGGCCAAGAAAGAACTGTTTTACTACACTGAATTATTTTATAAGAAGGTATGCAAGCATTACTTGTGTAATTAAAAACAATTTTTAAACAAAAGAAAAAATAATGTAAATACAATTTTACTGAAATGAAGGAAATAAGAACTTTATTTGGGAATTGGACAGGTAGATAAAACATTTCATTTTGGACATGTTAGTTTTGAAGCCCAACTGCCAGTAGGCAGTGTACACACACAAGACTGGCTGTCATTCAGAAGAGGGATCTTGGCTAAAAAAATCATTTGGGGAATTGTTAGTATGTAGATGATACTCAAAGGCATAGGAACAGTATGGATGACTTAGGGAGAAAACACAATGGAAAGAGCAGAGAACCCAGATTCAAGGAGAAAGGGCCAGCAAAGAAGACTAAGGACCAGCCAGAGGAATAAGAGGAAAACTAGTAGAGAGCAGTATCCTGGAAGCCAAGAAAGGAGACTGTTTTGGTAAGAAGCCTGTGTCTGATGATGCCAAGAGGTCTGATATGAAGAGGACTAAAAACATAGACAGCCATGTTTCCCAATATGACAGGCATTAGCATTTTAGCAAAAGGATTTTTTTGGGTCAGAGTATAAGAGCAGGATTGGGTTAAAGAGTTCATGGGAAGAAAAAAGTATATAGTATGTAGTGAAAACTTACGAAGTTTACTTTGAAAGGAGTAGAAAGATAAGAATAGCAGGAAGGAAATATGGAGGTCAGAGGACAGAGTTTTCAAAATGGGAAAGATTAGAGCAAGTTTGAATACTGCAGGAAAGGTTCTACATAAAGAGGAAATAACCAAAGGAAGTTCTTAAGAAGACAAGAGAATACGATTAGAGCACCTGTAGAGGGACTGGTCTTGGATGAAATAAAGTTCCTCTATCCCAGCGGCTCTCGAGCCACATGCGGCTCTTTGGCCCCTTGAGTGTGGCTCTTCCACAAAATACCACATGCGGGCACGCACGTACAACGCTACTAAAACTTCATGGCCCATGCGCAGAAATCGGTTTTCGGCCTGGGCGAGTCTATTTTGAAGTGGCGTTATAACACTCAAGGGGCCAAATTGCCGCATGTGGCTCGAGAGCCTCGGTTTGCCAACCACTGCTCTATCCTAACAGGTGGGAATTAGTAAAAGGTAAGCCTGGGATGCAGGTAGGTTTGTAGGTTTGGAAGGTACAAAGATGAAGGGATTCCCTTTTGGCAGCTTCTGGTTTTTTTGTTTTATTTTGTTTTTTGTTAAGCCTCACCCGAGGATATTTTTTCCATTTATTTTTTTAAAGAGAGTGAAAGGGAGTGGGGAGAGACAGAAAGAAACATCTATGTGAGAGAGACACATTGATTGGTTGCCTCCCACACCGAGCCCCAACCATGGCAGGGGATCAAGCCTGCAACCTAGGTACGTGCCCTTGAACAGAATTAAACCCGGGTCAGTTTGTGGGCTGACACTCTAACCACTGAACAAAACCAGCTAGGGCAGCAGCTTCTGTTTTTTATAATAAAGTATAAGGCACATCACTGGTTTAAAAAGGACACAGCCATACCTGGTTTGGCTCAGTGGATAGAGCATCTGTCTGTGGACTGAAGGGTCCTGGGTTTGATTCCAGTCAAGGACACATGCCCAGACTGTCGGGCCTCAGAGGGAGGGTAGGGAAGGGTGGGGGTAAAGGGGAGAGATCAACCAAAGGACTTGTGTGCAAGCATATGAGCTTAACCAGCGGTTAAGGACAACAGGGGGGGTGGGGGCATGTGTGGGGAGGGGTGTGGGATGGGAATGGGGGGATGAGGACAAATATGTGATACCTTAATCAATAAAGAAATTTAAAAAAAAAAAGATTGTAAAAAAAAAAAAAAAGGATACATGCCCAGGTTGTGGGCTCAATCCCCAGTAGGGGGCATGCAGGAGGCATCCAATCAATGATTCACTCTATCTCTCTCCCTCTCTCTTCCTCTCTGAAATCAATAACAATATATTTAAAAATAATAAAATAAAAAATAAAAAGAACACAAGGGTAGTGAACACACAATACAATATACAGAAGATGTACTATAGAATTGTACACCTGAAACCTATATAATTTTATTAACCAATGTCACCGCAATAAATTTAATTTTAAAAGTAAGTAAAATAAAAATACATAAAAAGAAGAACATGTGAGATTAGAAATAAGTAGAGAGAGTATGAAATAATCATTTCCAGTGAGTGGGAAAGTGAACTTACTAGAGAAATGTACAGCATTGCTAGGCAATAATGATTATGCATATGAGGTTGATGATTATGAATTTGTAGTGATATTGATCTGCCTGGTTTTCTGATTTTCTCCAGCAATTCTCATCTGCATGGAGGCAGACAACTAAAAAGGCAGATGGTTAGGTTCAACCAGTGCATCACTCAGAGTTCCATAAACAGCAGAAGGCAACTATGGCTGAATTAAACAGAAAAAGAATTTACAGAATATGAGGTAGCTTTCAAAGTGAAGAACCTGCTTCAGGGCTACACAGCTAAAAACATCACCCAAAACCATACACAAAATGGGTTTGGGAAAGTTGTGTTTGCTAATGCCAAGCAGGAGACGCTGTAGCTTAGGCTGTACCATTATAGTTCTGGATACCGGGTGACACACTAGTAGCATTCCACTGTTGACCCTGTAACTGGATCATGCTGCTAGAGGCTGATGCTATATGGGAATTTGCTAATAATGGAGGAACAAGTTGTAGATCTTGAGATCCAAAAGGTTGCACAGAGGGCTGGGTGGAGGGGAGTAAAGGGGGGAAGAGGGGTGGAGGGGAGTATGGGAGACACCTGTAATCCTGTCAACAATAAATAAATAAATAAATAAATAAATAGTTGCACAGAGTGATCTTAGCAGCAGCCTAGGTGCAGTACTAAAGCAGATTTCACATGGGACTTTGGTCAGAGAAGTAGCCTCCCACTGTTGCTATGGGCAGTGTTGTCTCTCACTAATCCCAAAGGCATCACAGACTGGCAAAGCCTTGGGCAAGTTAATTACTCTCTTTGAGACCAAATTTCTAGTCTGTAAAATAATAATATTCATCTGATAAAACTGTCCTGATTAAATGAGATGGGAAGAAAAGATAGATATTTGGCAGAGACTAAATATTCAGTAAATAGTAGCCATAAGTGAAGAATTATAACTGAAGCCAAAAGAAGAGTTTCCAAGAAAACCCAGTCAACAGTATCTAATCTTTTAGAAAGATCAAAAGGGTTCACCATTGGAACACTACAGGAGGTAAGTTTGTAGGGAAGATGAAACCAGTTTTAGTCTCAGGTTACTTAACTTTCAATGACAGTTCTGCAGTATTCAGAAAGGCTTTAAGAAAAAGCCTGATTTATAGTCAGAGAAATTCCACTAGCAGCTCTAAAACTTCTGTACCCTTCCTGAGCTAAGAACTAGGTGCCTCAAACAAATATATTCACACTTGAAAAAGAGAACAGGAAATTACCAGCTATTAATGCAGAGCCCAAGAAAGAAAACGGTTAATTGAATTGTTGCAGAATATAGCTGGGGAAGAGGGGGACCTGTTACAGAAGGAATTTCACTCCACCACTTTCTCCTCTGCTCACTTAGCTCTAACCAAATCTCAGGCCATAGGTCATTCAGACTATAAAAAGCTCCTACAAATTCCATAGAAACCTGATCAAGCTTACTGAACCTCTTATTGGGTAAACAGAATTCAGCTCCGGATTGTGCATACCACCTGAACACAATGGCAGGACAGTAGATCAGGGCAACTGCCAGATTGTTCTCTCATCCACCTCAGTTGTACCTCCCTGAAATATTTAAATAAGAACCACCAGAAAGAAATTGCACGTTCTTTATAAAATCAGCTTGACAAGAGTCTGAATAAAGATTCCAACAAACCTTTTATTTCTTTCCCACTCTCCTTTTTTCATGAACAATATATTTCTTGAATTAACTGGATATTAAAGAACTAAGTTTTTCCTCAGGACATCAAATACACAACTGCAACTTCAGCTCTGAGCAACCTCCTAAGACAACTCTTAATGTTCAATCTTTCCCAATATAATTCACAAATTATAACACAAAAAAAGGGCTGCTTTCTCAGAAGATTCATAAATGTTCACATAAATATATGGTAAGACCATTAAATAAGCTCAATAAATAAAAAACATCCACAAAAAATACACAGATTAAGATTCAATCTGAGTTTTGAACAGAGAAATATTTCAACTGAAAAGCAAATGAGTTTGGAGTCAAACAGATTAGAGTTCTCTCAGCTCCATCATATTACTAAACGTGTAATCTTGAGACAAATTCCTTAATCTCTACAACCCTCAATAAAATAAGGATAACACTACCTCTCTCTGAGAGCTCTTTTTTTCTTAATACTCATCCGTGGATATTTTTCCCATTGATTTTTTAGAGAGTGGGAGGGAGGGGGAGAGAGAAAGAAACATCAATGTGAGACACATCAATGGGTTGCCTCCCCCGCAGGACCCAGGGATCAATCCAGCAACCAAGGCAGGAGCCCTTGACTGGAATCAAACCTGAGACCCTTCAGTCTTTGGGTTAGTGCTCTAACCACTGAGCAACTGGCTAGGGCTCTCTGAGAGCTCTTTAAAGGAGTAAATAAAATAGTACATGCAAAGCTCTAATACAATGCCTGGCACACAGCAGGAATGTGTAACATATGCTTCCCTTTCTAACCTGTAAAATGTTTAAGTAGAGATTGATTCATAAAGATGGTAGGATTTAAAGAACAGGGAAAAACTGTTAGCTAGACAGGAAGAAGAAGCATATTCCATAAGTACCCCATATCTATTTATAATTTTAAAAATAAGAATAAAATTTCAGGTTATTAGTAAATTACTAACGTGAAAATGCATCATTTATCTTAAAATGTTTTTTCTGTAAGATGCTCTTCTTCCTCTCTCCTAATTTTGTAATTCTTCACAGTCCTACAAAAAATTTGTACAATTTTTTCTCATTCCTCTTCCTAAAGTCCTGACTCAGATTCTTACTTGGTTTGGGGGTAACCTAAGCCTTAAACCAGACACACATACCTTGGAATTCAAGAGTATTCTCCAAGACTTCTGGGAGAAGACCAGAACCAAGCATCTAAGAAGTTAGAAAGGCCCTAGCCAGTGTGGCTCAGTTGGTTGGAGCATCGTCCCATACACAGAAAAGTTGTGGGTTCGATCCCCGGTCAGGGCATAGACCTGGATTGCTGGTTCTGTCCCTGGCTGGAGTGCATATGGGAGGCAAGTGATGGATGTTTCTCTCACATCGATGTTTCTCTCCCTCCTCCCCCCATCTTGCCCCCCCCCCCCCCCCCTGTCTCTCTGAAATCAATGAGCATGTCCTCAAAAAAGAAAGAATTGGTGTGGCATAATGAAAAGAAGAGGGGCTTTGGAAACAGACAAAGGTTTAAGACAAAGATTTAAGTCCTACCTCTGCCACTTTCTAGACATATATAACCTTGGGCAAGGCACTTTATCTCTCTGGACCTCATTTCCTTATTTGTAAAATGGAGATAATGCCACCTATATCTCAATGTGTTGTTGTCATGATTAGAAAAAACACTTACAACAATTCTTGGCATATAAAAGGCCAATTAATGGTAACTATTATTAGGGTCAATATGCCAATTGCCTTACTGAACATTTTGCAAGGCTGTACTTTCCTAACTGGCAAAAGGAGTCACACTGCTCCCACATTCCCATGCCTAGATCCTAAAGATTCTATTTTAGTAATCCATAATTAACCAAATCAAGAGCTTAAAGAATTCAGGCAAGAAAGTGCTAACATGGCTCAACTCATCATCTGCTGACAGCAACAAAGCCAGTGCAAGGTGGATACCTTTGCCAAAAAAAAATAATAATCTGCTTGAACATAGTCATTACCAATACTGATGTAAGCACAAACTAGTTACAGTTCTTGGCTCACAGCCTCACTGTCATAAAGTTTTAACGTTTCTGAAATACATCCTCTTCTGCCTTGTTTTCTGTACTGTGACACTCCTGTAACTCCATTTTTAAGAACATGGAGTTATAGGGAAGAAATCCTCTCAACTTTACCACTCCATTCACTGTAGAACTTCTCTTCCCATTTCACCAATCACTTCTTATAAAGATTTTTGGTTTGTTGGATTCACTTGGTGTGAGCTTATGAAGAAAAACTTATATACAAATATGTCAGAGCCACAATGACAAGATCTGGTCCTCAGAGTATTACAAATTACACGATGTAACTTGTGCCAAAGATAAGATGTGACTAAGTAACCTACACACCATATGTTCGTTCTTATTAACCACTACACTTGGGAATTCTGGCTCTTGTAAAAAGTTTATTTTCCTTGTGTGGCTGAGCTGAGTAACAGAACTAAGAAAAATGATGGCAGATACATGAATGGAGTAAAGGATACCATCAATGGAAATGTGAATTAAGATAAATAAACTTGTATGTGACAGTTACAAAACTGAAGCAACAGTCACCAATTATACAGCCAAAGGCACTATTTCAATCCCCAAGTACCCCAGTCTCTCCCTACACTCTATAAAAGCCGGAGTCAAGGTCAGAATGATTAAGTAAATAATTTAAGAATCAAGAAAGGCTCAACATATCAAAATGTCACACTGTAGTACCTTGGTGAGGTGACTTTCATCATAAGGAAAGCAGGGCAGTCTCATGCACTTATAATTTAACCCATTCAATATCAAGAAAGTTAAAGATTCTGTCTCCCAAAAGTAGCCTTTAGCTATGTTATACAGCTATATCCTTGCCCAAAGTTATACATGCTTAACATCGAGCAGAGTATTTTTTTAAATATTTGTATTAATTTTTAGAGAGAGGAAGGGAAAAGGAAAGAGAGAAACATCTATGTGAAAGCAAAGCATGGATCAGCTTCCAATTGGGAATCAAACCAGCAACCCTTCAGTGTACAGGATGATTCCCAACCAACTGAGCCACAACACTGTACAGAAAACTAGGTCCTAAAAAAAAAAAGAAAAGAAAATTAAGTCCTGCATTCCATAGCCTTGAGGTGCTGAGTAAATCTAGAATTATGGAACCTACATTTTTATACTGGAAAAACAGGAAGAAGGTGGTTTGGCAACAATGAAAAAATGGTCAAGAAGCACACCTCAAATTTGGAAAAAAGACCGATATGCTGGCCTGTGATTTTTAAACTTATTTTTATAGAATATATTGAATTTGGTATCATTCGGAGGTGGTCCTAATGGCATGCACTTAAGCTATCATGGAAAGAGAAATAAAATTCTTAATAACAATAGCTATTATTTCTTAAGCCACTACTATATGTACCAAGTTCAATGCTAAAGCCCTCTATTAATGCTTCTAATCCTCAATCATAACCGTGTACTTATAGAAGAGGAAACTAAGATTTAGAGAATTTGGAAATTACCCAAAAGCTAGTTATCGGGGGTACCAGGATTCAAATCAGGTCTGCTTGACAGTAAATCCCATTCCAAAAACAGTTTGTTGAACACTCTTACCCTCAAGAGATCTAATCAAATCATATATTTTACACAAAAAGACCCTTAATCGCAGGAAAAATTTGTCTGAAGTTATAAAGCAACTAAACTACTCAGAAACATGTTCTAGATTTCCAGACTCATATAGGTAGTAAAGGCAGCTCATGCTGCCTGTCTTTCCTCCTATAATTCCTCCCAGAGGAGTTTCATACTGCAAACGACAAGGAAACAGTCCTAAAGCATCAGTAAACAAATTCCTTCAGGCTTGCCTCTGACATCATTTGTTAATCACCAGTATTTGGGTGGGTAGAATGAAAGGATTATCTGCTTTATAACTTACTCATGAGGTTATTATAACTAAAATTAAGCTGGTTCCAATTCCACAGCGTCCTGCAGTGAAATCAATGCCGATTTCACAACACTTGAATGCTGTTCTGATCATTAAAAATCGTTTCCAACAATTAAAAAAAAACACATAAATCATTGTGTCCATATTGTATGTATCTCGGAAATTAGAGCCATAATCGTCTTGTACATGATCCACGTCTCTGTCTTTTCCAATATGTGCCCCTTTTTTCCTGTGCTGATTTAGCTTTATGAGAGGAGAGACGTGCTAAGCATAGCGTTGTAAGGGTAACAGGGAGTATACTACATCGAGGCACACTTACTCCCCGCTGCTCCAAGGCTACTGTCTCTTCCAAACTACATCTGAAAGAAGCTGGCAGCTGGGACAGAAAGCCCCACAATGATAGCTTTTCTCAAAAGTAGAAGCATTTCTTCCTAACACGTTCAGGTCACAATAAAAGGAATCAATAAAACATCATGCTCTCTACACACAATCTAATAATCCTGGTGGCCAACTACGGATCGGAGAGAACAAACGTCTGAAAAGAGTGAAGACAACCTCTCCATTACACGTCTACATTCAGAGAAGACGCACGGATATCGCAGTATCTAGAGTGAAGGGCACAGCATCAGCCCTGCTCTATGGAAGCTGCTGACCACAGAAAGGCACAAAGTAATCATCTGTACAGAAACCAGACAACTGAGGATGTCAGTGCTAGGTAACTACTGCTTACTCCTAACTTCGATCAGAAAAGATCTTTCCGCCCCTATTGCTGGGTGATCTCTCCTAAGCGGTAAGGTTTTTCTGCACCATCGGGGTCTTCTCCCCGGAGAAGCTGAATAATAACACGGGAGTATGTTGGGGGTGCAGGGAGGGGCACTATTGGGTGCCTCTTCTCCTTGCCCATTCCAAGTGGGAGTGGAAAGCGCTACCTCCATGTTATTCATAGTGAAGTACGACCGTGCCGGCTGGAGTCTTCGCTCCCCAGCACTGGGGCCGGGTGAGGGCATCTCTGAGAGTGGATTTTAGGGGGAAAGGGTCTCTCCGCCTCTGTGATCAGAAGGGAGGGCGTGGAGGATGGTGCGCGGTGCCGACAGGATCTGCGTGTGGTTCCCCTCCCTCCCTCTCTCTCCACGAGAGGCACGCCCGGCCCCAATACCTTCTTGACTGTGCGCGGCGCCTCGGTAACGGTGCCGTCGGGGCTGAGCAGGGCCTCGCCGCCGTCGCGGTGCCGCTGGTGCTGGTGATGAGGGTCGCTCCGCTTCATGGCTGACGCCTGAGGCACTTTCCCGGCGGCGGGGCTAAGAGCAGCAGCTGGCCCCGAGCCCGGGCCAGGGGCTGGGGGCCGCTCCGCGGCGGGAGCTGGGGCCTCGGGGTCGCCGCCGCCCGCCGGGGGGGCCATGGCGCTCACGGCCGCCGGGCTCAGTCCCAGTTGCGGCTCCGCCTCGGAGGGGCTCAGGTCCTTCAGGTCCACCTCAGACACTTTCGCGGCAGCCGCTGCTGACACAACCTGCACCGACATCACCGCCTCCACTGCAACCGCCGGCTCAGGCTTCAGCTCCAGCTCCTGCTCGGCCCCGCCTCCCGCCTCCCTGCCCTTTCCCTCCCCCATTCCTCCACTCCTCCCCTCCATCGCCTCGGCTCTCCCCCACCCCCGCCTCCGCTGGCCCGCCAGCCAGCCCTGGGCTCCCGCTCCCGCCCCCGCCCCGCCCCGCCCGCCCCAGTCCGCCCCACTCGCGCGCGAGGCGCCACGGAACCTGTAGTGCGCTTGCTCCCGGCCGCACGCGGTGAAAAGACCGTGGGACCTCAGCCCCCGACCTACACTGCGCGCCGCCGAGAGCGCTGCCCGCGAAGCCCCCTGGGAGTTGTAGTTTTCGTCTCCCTTCCTCCGGCAAGTTGGATTCTGTAGGATTTATGGAGCACTAGGGCCGGCGACTCACAGAAAGGAAAGGAGTGAAAATAGGTGACACAAGGAAGGGGATAAGGAAGAGAAAGTCTCCAGAGGAGTTACGGTTTCATGGAGTGAACACCAGAAACCCTAGGGTTGGGAAGGTGGGTGAGGAATAACCCCGACTGCGTGAATTTCCTGTGTGTGCGCGCGCGCATGTTTGCTATCACGTGAGCAGACATTTAAAGGAAAAGTGTGGGCGTCACGTGAGAAGAGAGCCTTCCTCAAGCTTAAAGTTGCTTCATTTTCCTGATTCTGTGAAATCGGTACTCGGACACCTTTCCAAACTTAAATGACATTGTTTTTAGAAGGAAAAATATTCCTGCTGTGGCAATTTCTGACCAGTATGGGTCTGGAAGTTTAAAATCAGTCCAAAAAGAAGTAAGGTATCATTAGAGATTTCAGGGCAGTGGAATTTCGCGTTCCTTTAAATGAGGCCAAATCTTTTGACCTATTAATTCTACTAAAGAAATAATCTGAAATTAAGATAAATCATTCAGCAAAGAAGAATGTTAACTACAGTGTGAAAACTGATTTTTTTAAGGACTCATTCTATAAAAATAGCATTTCCAAGTCACAGTGAAAAGAACTTGAATAATTGACCAATTTTGTTTTCTACTATGTGCCTTAGAGATACCTAACTAAAAACTGGTATCTGACACAACAGAATGACATTTGCAGAATATAATATTGTAGTGACATTACTGAGATTGATTGTTACAAACTCTTTGAGTATTAAGTGGTCACATCCTAATTATTTATATAGAACATTGGTCCAATAACAAAAATAAAGAACAGCAGCTGGAAATTTATCAAATCCAATGTTCAGAGATAAAAGCGTTGACCATTCTTTCAATTCTTTTCTAAAGATAAGTCCTCTTTTCATATTGAAATCTGATGGCAATTAAATTCAGGTATTTTCCCAAGCTACTGTGTGAAGAGGATGCTGAAGGCCATCTCCAGCATATCCTATCTAATAATAGAGTAACATGTAAATTACCATCACTCTGCTACGCCCATGACTGGGCAGCGGGAGGCTGGGGGGCGGGACTCGGGGTGGCCTATCTGGCCATTGAGAGGCATGGATCCGCTGCCACTGAGGGGGGCTACCCTGCTGTTGAGAGGCGCAGGGGGCGGGACTCCCGCCCCCTGTGCCTCTCAATGGCCAGATCCGCGGCCGCTGAGGGGGCCTGCCGCGGACACCCAGCTGCGCCTCTCAACGGCAGGGTAGCCCCCCTCAGCGGCCGCGGACCATCAAAAGTGGTGGAGCTGGGTGCCTATCTGCTCCGGCACCAGGCCTTTCAGAAGCCTCCGCCGAGCCGGAAGCGTCTGAAAGGCCTGGTGCACCAGCAGACAGGCACCCAGCTCCACCGTGAAAAGCGAAAGCGTGTAGGGGACCCTACACGTGCATGATTCAATCATGCACTGGGCCTCTAGTTGCTCTATAATGACTCTTCCAGCTCACCAATTCTGGCTCACTTCCAAAATATACCCACCAATCCAGTTTTATTTCTGTCCAGGAGGCTGGGTGCCAAGAATTTATATAAGCAGGGACTTACAAACAGCAATAGATGCAGTCCCCAGACTCTGAAAATTGAAAATGGCAAACATTGTGAGACCAGCAAAGCTCCAGCCACACCACCTTTCTAAACACTGACTTGTTAAGTGATGGGATTTGGGGTGATTTTTTAAAACTTTCTGTATTATTTTAAATTTGACATTTATTTTAGAAGGTATACAAGCAAAGACGTGTATGGTGGCTTTATTTTTAATAACAAAAGGGGTATGTGAAACTGCTTTAATGTCCAACAATAGAGGGTTACAGCCTTTAACATTAAGTTTGCCAATAACCTTTTTTTAATGATAAAGAGAAATAAAAGCTTATGATGACATAGTAATCTAAAAAGCAGGAGACAACATTGCACATTCCATAAGATTTTAACTATGTAAATAACACTTGAAAAAAACAAAAGACATTAAAATGCAGGTAACGCTGGGTAATAGATTATGGGATAGGTTATTTTTTCTGTATTCTCAGAGAAACTACGGTAAAAGGGATCTTAGAGTTGATGGTTGCTCAGAGAGTGAGAGCCCTGACAACCCCAGAAGACCACTAGACATCTAGTCTTTGAAGTAACTATTTTTTCCCCTGGCAAGGAGAGGAGAAGCTCCATCTGTACTACAGGATTCCACCTGCCTTAATCTTCCCTGTGGTGCTCCCGTCTTGGAAATCTGTTCATTTGTGGAGTTGTCCTTCCCTGAATGGAGTCTCATATCCTGGTCTTCAAAGTTGTGCCTGATGCTATGTATTGGAAGGCAGCTGAGCATTGCCATTTCTGCAAAGCCCACAAGTACATCAGACACAGACTTTCTTAAGCTTCCTCTTCACACTCTGGTTTTCAGAATTTCCTTCCTGTTATAAAGAACCAGCTCAGAGCTTCATCTTCCAGCTGTCGGGGCAGGGATTAGCAGCTCTATAACTAATTTCTTTCTTCTCTCTAATGCACAAGGGAGCTCTGTACAGCCACCTGGCATATGTTGGAACTCATAGGCAGCAGC
The DNA here is from genome assembly GCF_027574615.1 of Eptesicus fuscus. Taxonomy (NCBI): domain Eukaryota; kingdom Metazoa; phylum Chordata; class Mammalia; order Chiroptera; family Vespertilionidae; genus Eptesicus; species Eptesicus fuscus. Next base: position 62,727,216 of record NC_072486.1, read on the forward strand.
TGCCTACCTGGACTTCCACCACTAGAATTGATTACTAAGGGGATGAATTAATTCTTCAGTGGGATGTGGTTACAAAATATAAGGAGTTGGAGGACTGGAAAGAAACTAATATTCGAGCAATGTCCACTGGTTGGGTCAAACATCAGGGCACACTTTTTAGCCATTCTTAACTTCATCCTTACCCAATTGCTGTTTCTGCCGTCTTTGTTACTGAGGGACATTGAGCACAGTTAAAGATGGAGATAGCATACTGGAAACACGGCAGTTAAGCACAAGTTTATTAACTACTTAGTTTATTAAATATTTAAACCATAGGTTCTTTTTCCCTCACTTGGCTCATTCAGCTTCCAGACCCTAGCAGGCTTGAATGTATCTTTCCTGAAGGAAATTAAAAGAACTTCTCTGAAGTCTCTGATAAATCAAAGAGATAAAACTTGAAGATATTAACATGAGAGTTTCATAAGGAATGGGCCAGCTGCATCACCCTTGGTAAAGACCATACCCATGTTAACAGAGTTTCTAGAGAATCATTAATGTCCTACTCAAGTACAAGCAGATGGACAAAGTCACCAGATGTATGAAGAAAACTTTTAATATGAAAGACAAAACCCAACATAAGAAAACAGAAAAATACGTATAAATAAATAACTTGGAGGAAACAGGTTGTGCATGAAAAAAAAAAAAAAAATCAAGACCAAAAAAATCATTAGTATCCCCAGAGACTGAAGATATTGTATTTGTGAAAGAATATGCTATTTCAAGAAGTGAACATTCAGAAAATAAATGAGAACTTTAAAATGAAAGCATTCTAGCAGAAAAAAAAAATTAAAACTCAATAAACAAAAGAAAAATTAAAAATAGGAAAGATGCATTTTATCTTTGCTCACATTTTTGAATGATGGCTTATTTTATGGTTTTTATTTTTTTAATGTATTTTTATTGATTTCAGAGAGGAAGGGAGAGAGAGATAGAAACATCAATGATGAGAGAGAATCATTGATCAGCTGCCTCCTGCATGCCCCACACTGGGGATTGAGCCCAAAACCCAGGCATGTGCCTAGATGGGGAATCAAATCATGATCTCTTAGCTCATAGGCTGACACTCAACCATGGAGCCACACCAGTCAGACTTATGGTTTTTATATTTGTGTCTAATTCATGTTATAACATGATAAATGAAATGTATTTTGCAGCTACAATTTTCTGGAAAAGTATGGTCTTTTGGGAATTTTTTTTCAGATCTCCATTAAGTCTTTTTTTCAATTTCCAAAAAGACTGAAAGGAAGAGAGAGAGAGAGAGAGAGAGAGAGAGAGAGAGAGAGAGAGAGAGAGAGGAAGGAAGGAAGGAAGGAAGGAAGGAAGGAAGGAAGGAAGGAAGGAAGGAAAGAAGGAAGGAAGGAAGGAAAGAAGGAAGGAAGGAAGGAAAGAAAGGAGGAAGGAAGGGAGGGAGGGAGGAAGGAAGAAGGAAGGGAAGAAATGAATTAGGTCAGTCCAGGAAGTTCAACATCTGAATTATATGAAAGCCTAAAAGAGATAACAAAGAAAATGGAGCGGGGTATGCTAATCAAAGAAATTATTCAAACAATTTCCCCAAATTGAAAGATGAGAATATCCAGAATGAAAGTGGCCATTAGGTGCTGAGCTTAATAGATGAAAATAGACCTATATTAACATACAGCATGTACAATTTCAAAACTTTGGGACAAAGAGATGATCCTTCACATGTCTGGAGTGGATCAAGGAAACATTTTAACAAAAGCTCAAGTGTCAGAAAGATATTGAACTTCTTTTTAAAAATTTTTATTTATTGTATTTAGAGAGACAGAGGGAGAGACATAAATTTGTTCTTCCAATGTACTCATTGATTGCTTTTTAAAATATGTATATTTATTGATTTCAGAGAGGAAGGGAGAGGATAGAAACATCAGTGATGAAAGAGAATCATTGATTGGCTGCCTCCTGCACGCCCTCTACTGGGAATCGAGCCAGCAACCCTGGCATATGCCCTTGACTGGAATCAAACCTGGGACCTTTCAGTCCATAGGCTGATGCTCTATCCACTGAGCCAAACCAGCTAGGGCGTTTGATTGATTTTTGTATGTGCCCTAACCGGAGATGGAACCTGCAACTTTGGGGTCCCACAACCTTGGTGTATTGGGACAATGCTGTAACCAACTCAACTACCTGGCCAAGGTGATAATGAACTTCTTAAAATTAGTTCTGGAATCTAGAAGATAATGCCTTCAAATACTATAGGCCCTCTGTTTGCCTTCTGTAGAGAATAAACTGACAGTCAGCCAAGATTGGGTAGGGTAGTCATCTAACTGTGCAGAGTTAGATAGGGGATCGGTTTTCATTTTTACCCTCCTGTTTTCATTTCTACCTTCTGAAGTACCTGCTCCCTTCAATTCAGAGCCTTTTGATGGTGCTGCAATATACATTTTCTCTACTGTTGACTAAGATTTGAGCTTTTTCAGGTCTGCTAAATTTCCACTCATCGTTTTCTTTCCAACTTTCAAAGGTGGTTTACTAAGAGTTCCTCCCCACTCTACCTCTTTTTGTCTTCCTTGTGGGTGAAGAATGAAAAAGAGTTAAGTTGCCGAAACCGGTTTGGCTCGGTGGATAGAGTGTCGGCTTGTGGACTCACGGGTCCCAGGTTCGATTCTGGTCAAGGGCATGTACCTTGGTTGTGGGCACATCCCCAGTAGGGGGTGTGCAAGAGGCAGCTGATCGATGTTTCTAACTCTCTATCCCTCTCTCTTCCTCTCTGTAAAAAATCAATAAAATATATTTTTAAAAAAAATGAAAAAGAGTTAAGTCCTTATTTTCTATATTGGAGAGTAGTTTACAGTTGTGAGTATGAGAAACAGAGTTTATTCTTGTATTGCTGTTTATTAATGAGTATATTATTTTCCATAGGAATAACCATAAGCCTACTTTTGTCCCACCCTGTATATAAAAGCATAATAATGAACTGGAAGGAAACCCACTGAACTCAAACAGTAGTTTTTCTGTCAAGGAAGGAGAAGGGGGTGGGGGAATAGGACAGGGTCAAAGAGGACTTGAGCTAAATCTGTTACACTTTATTTCTTTTTAAAAAAACAGGGTGGAGCCCTGACCAGTGTAGCTCAGTTGGCTGGGCATCATCCTGTGCACTGAGAGGTCACCACCAGTTCCAGTCAGGGCACATGCCCTGGTTGCAGGCTCAATCCCCTGTAGGGGGCATGCAGGAGGCTAATCAATGTTTCTCTCTCTCTCCCTCTCTTTCTCTCAAATCAATAAAAACATATTTTTAAAAAGTAGGGTAGAAGCAAATATAAAATAATTTAAAAATTGATTTTAGAGGAGACACATCGATGTGAGAGAAAAACATCCATTAGTTGCCACCCTCTCATAGGTGCCCCAACCTGGGGAATCAAACCCACAACCTGGGTATGGTGCCCTGAGTGGAAATTGAACTCTACCTTCCGGTGTATGGGATGATGCTCCAACAAACTGAGCCACACCAGCCAGGACTGAGGAAAATAATTTTATGAGTTGTTATTTCTGAATAGTGGAAATATGAATGTTTATTAAGTTGTTCTTTGTGGGGTTTTTTTTTTAAATACCTTTTAACTTCTTAGATTAAAAAGCACCCCCCCCCCCAAATAAAAAATAATAATAATAAAGCTCAGGCAAAGGCACGGATGAGGCAGTGGAGAGACTGCTGAAACGAAGTTGGGATCAGCAGAGGCAGGCCTCACAATCTAGGAAGATGCACAACTGAATGTGAGTTTGACTTGCACTTAGTATGAGTGCTAAGAGCCTGCCAGAGCAGTGAACACATGGAGACCTTTTCTCAGGGCAGCAGCTGGGCCACAGGGAGTCCCACAAACCAAGCTCCTCTTGGATCCTGAGGTGTTTCTTCCAGGGAGGGTCCTAATTCAGGAGCTATGGTAGGAAAGTGGCCTCTGTGGCTCAATCATAAGATCTGGTGCTCCTATAAAAAACATGGCAATATTTTCTTGGTTTGGGGAGTGTCTGTGGTACCCGACCTCCAGCTGCTGCCTAACCTCTGCATTCACAAAAGGTGGGCTCACAGTGCCCTCTAGTGGTCGAGTCTCTGTCCACCTCCACAGCTAGACAGAAAGGTAACATTTCTCAGCTTTTAAAAGCCTAGAATGAACTTCTACATCCCATTTCCTATTCTTTACATAAGTATTCCCACTGAAGAAAAAAGGGATGGATGGAATGTCCATGGAGATGAAAAGAAGAAAATTGTTAACATAGTCTCTTATTTCAGAAAAAATCGTTAAACAACACTGATAAATTTTGTTTTCAATACTGTTGCTGATAAAGGGTAAAAACTAGCTATACTACAGCTGAAAGCAGTGATGACCAGAATGATCAAGGTAAACAAGCAATACAGTGCAGCCAGAGGAAACCCAACATAGGAAACCTGGATAGAAGGACAAACCAACGGTCATAACTGAGAGGGCAGAGTCTGGAGTCCATCAGGAAGAGCCTGGGCCCAGTGTCTGTCACTTAGTAGCTGTGAGGTTGTGGGCAGGTCATTTTGACTCACTGAGCTGCTTTCTAGAAAAAAACTAGCTCCTCTGATCCCTCTGAATTAAACAAGAGGCAGCACACAGTGCTCAAGAGCCAACGGTGGAGCCAGAGTTGGAATGGAATGCACGCTTTACTATTCACTGTGTGGCCTTGGGCAAACTATTGGAACTCTGCGTCTCAGAACCTCGGGGGTGTTAACCGTGCTCCAAAGGTCTGTTGTGAGATTCCAGTCAATGCATGTGAAGTACTTGGGAGATAGCCTAGCAAGCCTTCAATAAGGAAGTTAGTTATTATTGTTTCAATAAAATACATGTAAAATACTTAGAATACAATCAGATCCATAGTTAGTTCCCCTTCCTCTGGGCAAAATGCTTATTCCCCATCACACGAGCTTAGTCTCCAAAGGAGTCTGGTCAATATTCCACACCTTCCCAGTGTGTGGGTGCCACCCCCCCCCCCCACTTTCTTCCACAGATCTCCTTTCCATATGATCTTGAGTCCTTGCAACGCAAATAGTTCCCAGTCTTCTACTGGCACTTTTTTGGGGAGGAAGTGGGGCTAACGGGCATTCCTCAAGGAAATCTGAATTCCTTTGACTGATGCACAGCTTCCTCTTGGTCCCCCTGACATCTCTTGAAAGCAACAAGTCCCCACGAGACATGTGGATTCCTGCAATAGAGAGGAATTGACAGGAGTGCTCCAGCCATGAAGTCAGAAGAGAAACAGTCCAGAGATGGAAGACGCTGACGATGCCTTGCCATACTAGCAGTCAGCAGATATGCGTCACTGCAGGTTGCCCAGGACCAAACCAGAGAGGGTCAGACCTGCAATACCACCATTTGTCCACCATCCAGAACTGAAATATCATTGCTGTTATGAACACATTAACAACTGTTGGACATAGAAACCGGGACTCAAAAGAACTGTTGGCCCAGAAAGAAACTCACTACCGACTGATTCATTTGCCTCTCAGCATAACCATTATTGCTTGTCTCATTTTCAGTTCCTATAAGTGTATTCCTAGTATCACATGAGCTCACTCATCTAGGGGAAAAGATGAAAAACATAGACTGAAGAACAAGAACAGCATCCATCAGACTGTTAGACCTCAGAGGGAAAGTAGGGGAGGGTGGGGACAAGGGAGATAGATCAACCAAAGGACTGTGTGCTTGCATATGAGCCTAACCAGTGATCACGGACAACAGGGGAAGGGGGGCTTGCGTGTGGGGGGGGGGGTTGGGAAGGGAACGGGGGGAGGGGGTTGAGGACAAATATGTGATACCTTAATCAATAAAGTAATTAAAAAAAAAACAAAAAAACAAAAAAAACAAGCCCCCAGAGGTGGGGCCCAGATTGCCACAAGGAGCCATGGTCATCTACATTAGGAGTCCAATTGTCATTTCAGGGGCAAGATGTGATCTTAACCAAGTAAGACCAGTATGAGATCAGTATGCAGTGAGGCCGCTGTGGCCACAGAAGTTTTTGGCCACATAGAACCGACAAGTCAGGAAGGACTGCCAGTACATCTGTCAGTCATGACCTCATTAGCGCCAAGCGCTTGGCCTTTCGGAATAGCCTGAGGAAGGAGTGGAACACACATGAGATCAGGACCAGGTAAACAGTTTGGTGGAGACTGGGGCCTATGGGAAAGAAGCACACCAAGAGTTTATACAAAAAACTTTTATTTACGGTTTATCTTTCTTCTCCCCATCCCTATCCCCGATCTGGAACCCAGCCAGCTCCTACAACTTCCTGCTGCCTGGTTCTTGAAACTGGGGCCTTGGAGACATGGAGGAGGCCCATAAGAGGCAGGAAATCTCTTCACCCACCAGTTGTGGAAGTTGAAGGAAGCTTTCCTGCCTGCCTGAAGCTCCAGCAGCTTCCCAGGGTAGCCCCTCAAGTCAGAGGATCCATCCCTCACTGGATGGATACAGGAAGAGACAATGTGTCTCGGAGACCCACTGACTCCCCACCACTCACTGCTTCTATAGCTGAACCAATCTTTTTCTTGGAGATGGAGTCCAGCAACATGTGTGGGGGTTGGGGGGTGGGGCTGCAGTTCTGGGTCCTAATCAACAAACAGGGAACAGGAAGAGGTTGGCCTGGTTGAACTGAAATGGGAAAGGGAAGGAGGGTGCAGGAGAACATGGGGGCGGGGTTACTGGCCTGGGGTGGGGCCAGCTGGACATCTGTAAAGAGAGGTTATAGCCCCTATAGGAGGAGGTACTCCTAGCCCCACAACCACCTGGAAGAGGGAGAGGGAGCCCTGTTCCCACTTAGACAAAGGGCTAATGATACAATAAACAATTTTGGTCTGAGGGTGCCCTTTCCTGGTACCCATTATTACAGGAAAGAGCAGCCAGCCCTCATCTGCCAGACATAGGTTTGGCTGTCTCCCTGGCCACCACAGCCCATTCCGGGTACTGCCACTCCTACCCTCGCCATTGCTACCTCACCAGAAACTCTGCACACCCCGTAACCTTGTTGCAGACTGGGGCTGCCAGCCAGACTCCACCTGGTGGGGCAGAAACGAGGGCCCTGAAGCTCAGGGCTGTTCTCTGGGTGAGGCCCACCCATGGATTTTTCAAGGCTCTTTCCCACAGTTCTGTCATAAGCCAGACATAGAACCTTCCTGGGAGGGCACTGGGCCCTCGGGTTCTCCGGAAGACGAGATCCTGGGGAAGCACCTCAGGGAGGAAGAAGAGCCTCAGAACACTATCTGTTCCTATTTACTGTCCCAGGTCCTGCTCTCCTGGCTTAGAAGTCTGAGTCTGCATCCATGAGCTCTGCCTCCATCAGGTTGGTACGGGAGTGAATGGGCCCTAGTCCCTGCCGGCGGCCCTGCGCCCAGGCCGTGGGGGCTGAGGGGCTGGGCAGAAACGGATCCTGCAGAGGACTGGGCTCTGGGCAGAAGGGGTTGGAGACCAGGGTCCAGGCTCTCTGTCGGCAGGATTCTCCAGCTCCCCAGGCACCGGCGGCCACCAGGCATTTCTGCCGGGGCAGCTGGGGCAGTCGAGGAACAGCACTGGAGGCAGACGCAGGGGTGGGGTGGCGAAGCTCAGGGGGTGGCACCAGCGGACACACCTCCTTCTTCCTCTTCCTCCGCTTCTTCTTCCGGCCCAGGCGCTTCTCCAGCTCTGGGGAGATTTCTGCCTCCACCAGCCACAGATTGGCTTTTTCCTCTGGGGGCACTGGTGATGGGAGAGAGAACATGAGCCTGGGACCCTGACTCTGTCCACATCACCCTGCTCTCCTCGGATCCCCACTTTGAGGTCTGGGATCCACAACTCTAGACCTCTAGGGCCTCAGCCCCACACTTCAGTTCTTCCACAGCCTTCCTTCCCCTTCACCTTCTGGCAGCCCCTGATACTACAGCCCCAGTAACCCCCAGCCTCTACGTCCCCCGCCTTCCTACCGAGACCTGAATCTTATACCTGGAGTTGCCACAGGGGTGACAGACACATCCTGGGGCAGTATGGCTCCTCTCCGAGCCACCATCTTGGTGACATGCTGGGCCCAGGCAGAGGACACATCAGCGGAGGGCTCATTGAGGTCAAAGGCCAAACCCGCTGTGGGGATGGAAGGAAAGGATAAGGAATCATGATTGCCTGTCCCTTGCAGTCCACCACTTCTCCCTTATTCAGCACCATTCACCTCCCCCCAGCGATGGCTCCCACTCCACCTCGCACAGAAAACCCACCCTGGTAATCACTGTGATCCCCACCCATTCCCAAGTTACAGAGCAGTTGGCATCCTGGGCACCCAGAGCAAACGTGGGGCCTCACTAAAGGCCAGAAATCCAGTTCCTGAAAGCCTGACTTACTCTAGCCCAGGGAGAACAGCTGGAGAAGACAGGAGAAGGGGAAGGGAGATGAGTCCTCTGGGAACCAAAACAAACTACTGAACCCAGGACAGAAACAGAGAGGGAGAGTTGCTGGGGATGGGCAGGGTGCTGGAAACAAGGACTCTCCGGAGAGGAGGGAGCACTGTATTCCTCAGAGCCTTCCAAACAGTCCACATGTCCACACCAGCCTGGCAGGGAATGGGGCCCAGGTGCTGCAGGTGTTAAGTGGCTCCAGGGGAGGAAAGGGGCCAAAGCTCACCCACAGGCCCATCGTGGGAGACGGTGTGCATGCTGAAGGAGAGCTCCTGGCCTGGGTTCTGCAGCAGCTCGCGCCGCTTGGAGAAGGCCTTGGCGATCATCTTGCTCTTCTTGATGCGTTTGGGCTCATCATCACTCTGTCCCGTCAACCTGAGAGCAGCAGGGGTTGGGGAGGGAATGTGGAGCAGCCACTTCCCATCAAATCTTGAGAAAGACAGCAAATCCATCTCCTCTAGGGCAGGAGCCTCCAGAGGGGCTCAGGTTCCTCAAGGACTCTGAGGAGTAGAGGCCTACTCTGCAAAGAAGGAGGCCTAGAATGCAGGGCTCATGTGTGCCCAGTTCTCAAATCACTTCACTTTTAAAAGATGCTGGCAGTGGGCTCACACCTAGCTGGTGCTCCCGAGGACAGGAGGTGTCACCAGGGGGCAGTGGTGAGCCACAGAAAAGTCAGCTTTAGGCGCTCCCACAGACCCTTAGAAATCACACCTGCCCAAGGCTATGCTGGGAGACACGGGAAACCTAGGATGAGAGACTAAGGTGGGGCTGGCTGCTGACCCCACCTGCACCAGGTGCGTCTCCAGATGAGCAGCGTGGCCTTGGTCCAGACCCACGTGCTCATGGCAATGCCGGTTCCAAACATGGCAAACAGGTTGATTTTCTCCACCAAGAGGCTAGGGCGATTCTTGATTTCACAGTCAGGGATGGGCTTCTTGGTGGGCAGCCCGATGGTTACATTGGCCTGGCACCTGTGGTGAGGGGTGGTAGACAGGTGAGATTTTTCTGGGTCTCCTGGGTGCGTACCCAGACAATCACTAAGCCCCACAGCACTGATTCACAACCCTGGGTGCTCATTAGAGTCACCCGGGAGCTTTTAATAACTACTGATGTCTGGGCCACACCCCAGACAATTAAATCAGATCTCTGGGGTAGAGACCCAGGCATGGCTGTAGTTTAGAGCTTCCCAAACTGCAAGCTGGAGCCTTGAAGGAGTCTGAAGCAGTCCATGTGGACTGGCATTCATTTTTTAAAAAAATATATTTTATTGATCCTCCACAGAGAGGAAGGGAGAGAGATAGTTAGAAACATCAATGAGAGAGAAATATTGATCAGCTGCCTCCTCTCCTGCACACCTCCCACTAGGGATGTGCCTGCAACCAAGGCACATGCCCCTGACCGGAATCGAACCTGGAACCCTTCAGTCCGCAGGCCGACGCTCCATCCACTGAGCCAAACCGGTCAGGGCATGGCATTCATTTTAATGGGCATTTTAACTGCTGTTCCTCGTGTCAGTAGTTGCTGCATTTCTTTCAACAGCTGAGATGCCTTAATCTCTCAGATTCGTCCTCATTGTGACACAAAAAGCATAGACTAATTAGCAGGCATTAACAGGCTGTTAACTTATCATAAAGATAACTACTTCTGTGCAGGGCTCTCCAATAAGTCGTGTGAAAGAGTACATGAGAATTGGAGACAGCAACTTCTGTGGACAACAGAGTCGGTCAGAGAAGCCAAAACACGAGATGGCTTCTTAACAGTTACAAATGCACCAGCCAGATCGCCATGGGGACGCAGAGTTGAGCAGGAACTTGAGGGCTGTTTGCTATGTTGGCAAGTTACAGAGCAACTGACATCTTGGGTGCCCAGAACAAGACGGGCAGACCCCTGCTGGACGGCACAGGAAGGCTGCCCCTGCAGTCCCGACTCCAGCTGCCTCCAAGTCCCCAAGCCCCAGTCCTGCACTCACAGCACGTAGTCCCGGAAGCTGCGCTCCCACTCAGCCTGGTTGAAGAAATCGTAGAAGTGGCAGCTGAAGGTGATGAGCACAAAGCCAAAGGCCAGGAAGCCAAAAATGCCTGTGGAGGGCCAGGGGTGGGCAGAGTATTACCAATCCCAGGTGTGGGAGCAGCGGTGGGAAGGAGGGTTTTCGACACACTGGGGCCTGAAAGACAGCTGAGTCTGAGGTTAATTCATGCTAGGCTCAGTTCAAGACAGAAGTCTCCAAAATAAGGCATGAAGGGGGCACTTGAGGCAACTGTGGGAGGCCCAGTGGGAGGGAAGTGGACATGAGGAAGCAGACTTGGCATGAACTTGAATTCTTCTACCTAAGAAGGTCCCCTTCTTTTGAGCTGCTACCGAGACACACACACACACACACACACACACACACACACACACACACACACACACACACACACCAGCCTTGTCTTGCCCAGGGCTGCTCACTTGTGCCACTGACTTACTACATCCTCCAAGACCCTATTCTGTAGGTCCCACAGCCCCAGGAGGGTGCAGTGTTGGGCTGGATAGTACCTCGGGCCAAGGGCCCAGGGGCCCACTCACCTAGGCGCAGCATGGTCTCATTGATCTTGCTGGCAGCCTTCTCGCTCAGTAGCCCAGGGTGGTTGCTCTTGATGGAGAACAGAGTCATAACTCCTGAACAGAAGGGACACCTCATATGTTAGTGGGACGAGGCCACTCTCCTGGGAGAGAGGGGGGTGTGGCAGGGGAGGCTCTCATGGCGCTGGAGTCTGGGTCTAATTACTTCTGTGCTGGTGCCAAGCTTGGGGAACTGGAGACACCGGAGAAATGGAGCACAGCTGGTGGCAGACGTGTTTTGTATGTGAAAGTCTGGGACAGAGCACCAATGGACAGTAGAGAAGAGAAAGAAATCACCTTGTGTCTGGCCTGCCCACCCCTAAGTAAGGCAGTCAGGTCAAAGCTGTTCTGCTGGAGCCCCAGCTGATGTGGCTCAGTGGATAGAGCGTCGGCCTGCGGACTGAAGGGTCCTGGGTTCAATTCTGGTCAAGGGCACATGCCCGGGTTGTGGGCTCAACCCCCAGGAGGGGGCATGCAGGAGGCAGCCGACCATCGATTCTCTCTCATCTTTGATGTTTCTCTCTCTCCCTCCCCCTTCCTCTCTGAAATCAATAAAAAATACATTAAAAAAAAAAAAAGCTGTTCTGCTGGAAAAGGCATAAAAAAAGACTTGAGAACAGTGCTGTCCAACAGAAATATAATATGAGCTGCATACATAATCTCAAATTTTCCAGAAGCCACATTAAAAGAGTAAAAGGACACAGGTGAAAATGATTTCAATATATTTTACAAAAAGTATACCACTGTTCATTATATTATCATTTCAACAAGTAATTCATATTACAGCTTATTAATGAGTGTGCTATGTCTTTGAAATGCAGTGTGTATTTTACACATATGACACATCTCAATTTGGACTAGTTTCAACACATGTGGCAGGTGGCTACCAAACAGGACAGCATAGACACAAAACATAAATCCGAGGCCCAGACACAGCCAAAAAGAGGGAAAGAGGGACTACACAGAAGGCTGACCTTCTGCAGAGGGAGAAAATGGAAACTTACCAAAAGAAACAACAACAAAAAAAAACATGCAACAAAAACGAGCTAAGGAGATAGGAAGGCTTATTGTGGAGGTGGCAGATTGAGACAGGGAAATTAGGGAACAGAGAATCTGTGCATGTTGTGAAAACTGTGCGAGTGTGTGTTGTGGGCAGGAGGGAGATGAGAAACCGACTCCAAAACATTGAGAGTATATATAACCTTAGAGTGAGCTCTCTAGACTGAAGGCCCCAAATTGGCTCATGTGGACACAGTAGGTTACCCACCACATAAGTGCACCTGGCCAAGAGCTGAGGAGAGGTTGGAACCAGCCCAGGCTCCTCTCAACAGGCTGTGAGAAAGGGGTGCATTTTTCTGGCCAACACGAAGGTGTTGTCCCACACCAAGTGTCTGCCTAGAGCAGTGATGGCGAACCTATGACACGCGTGTCAGCACTGACACGTGTAGCCATTTCTGATGACACGCGGCTGCTGAGGTGGCCGCATGCCGAGGATGAAACATTTGCAAAATAATGTTTTTTTCCTCAAAGTGACACACTACCCAAGTTATGCTCAGTTTTTTGGCGAAGTCTGACACACCAAGCTCAAAAGGTTGCCATCACTGGCCTAGAGGGGGCACCTTCCACTTAGCGCCAGTACCCAGTGCGACCTGGCTGAGGTCCCACTGTGAAGGCAGCAGAGCTGGCTGCGTCTAGCTCCTACTTCCACAAAGCTGGTGCTCAGCGTGCTAGTTGCCATAGTCCTGATCGGGTCCTCACTCACCACGGATGAGGAAGTAACCTCCCACGATGAGCACCAGGCCAATTGGGGCCAGCACGAAGCCAGCACGGTATCGGTAGTTCTTGTAGCCCACAAAACAGATGCCGCTCACGGAGTCCCCATCCACCTACAGCAGGAAGGGGTGGGAGGGGCAAATTCGGTCACTGGCCCCTCAGCCAAGCCCACCCCACTCAGGACCCCAGCCCCCTACCAGGTTCTGTACCTGGGCCACAGCGAGGATAGCCACAGTGAGGACAAAAGGGAGTGACCACGTGATCAGGTGGAAGTAGGAGGTCTTGCCAGAGAGAGGCTGGTAGGTGGTGCCCAGGGCTTTGAAGGAGGTGTGCCAGGCATAGGTAAGGACCACAAACCAGACGACGCCAGCCATCAGGGCGTAGTACACAATGACAAAGATGATGACGCAGGACAGGGTCTCGTTGGAGCTACGCACATATGTGGGGTGTCACTTGGGGAGGTCATTCTGCACTCCCTCTCTTCACCCTGTCTCCAGACCCTTGGCTCTAAGGTCTGAAGGTTCCCTAGGAGTCCAGGCTTGGACACAGGACCCAGTCAGATTTGAAGAGGATACACAAGATGCCCCTTGGAACAGATGCAAACAATCAAGGTCCTAATACTGAAGCCGAGATGCTAATGCTGGAGACCTCGGATGCAACAAGGCAGAGCTGAATCTTACCCTAAAATCTCAGCTTCAAGCCCAACCTGTCCCTTTTGTGGTAAACACACATTTCAGCCTTCCTCCCCTCACCTCCGGGTCCCCAAGTCACCTACGTGGGCTCCCCAAGCCTCATGGTGCCATCTGCCCGGCAGACAATCTCCCGGCGGGCACCGTCCATGAACTGGGCCAGCCAGCCAATGCTGCCCACAAAGAAACACGCATTGACGTAGAAGAGAATAACTGCAGGGTAGCGATTCGAATTCCGCCAGTCAGCCACGAAAGTGGCCTAGAAGAGAGGGGTTGGGGTTACTCTGCTGCTGCAGACACCCTTATGACCCTTCTTATGACCCTTCCCTGGGGACCCCCGCCAAGTCGTCCTCTCCGCACCTCCCTCTTTACCCCAGAGCCCAGCCGCTCTCACCGACAATCACACTCCCTTCCCACTTTACGAGCTGAGTGCTCAGGACACCCGCTTCCCGACCCCTCCACGTGCAGGCCTGTCCTCGGCTGACCAGGGTGAAGAACGTGCAGAGGCCCGTGACGGCACCGAAGGCCGCGATGTAGCTGTGCATGTCCTGGTGCTCCGCCTCCGTAAAGAGCGGGTTCTGGCACTGGATCCCGCAGCCCTCCACGTCCTCGTACCAGCTCTTGGGGTTGTCGGTCCGAACCAAAGGAGCTTCACACTGACCCGAACTGTTGAACTTGATGTTCTGCACCTCATTCTGGAACAAGGGAAGGGGGAGGAGACAGTGCAAAAGGGAGCAGGAGGCTCAGCGGCAACCTTTGGTTTCATCAGGGGCACAGGGGTAGCATGGCAGAGTGGCTGAGGGCACAGACGCTGGAGAAAACCCATGGCAAATGGTTTGACTTTTCTATTACCTCAGTTTCCCTAGCTATAAAATAGCAGGAAAAAAAATGGACTCATTTGGAATATGGTGGTCTGGGGGAGCTCTGTGGCCCCCCCGGACCATTAAGATGAATAAGTGGGTCCTAGAGCGAATTAAGGCTGAAACATCACTGGAGTCAAAAATGACAAAACTGAAACTGTCGTACTTCAGGCACATCATCAGAAGGCAGGGGTCTTTGGAAAAGACATCAATGCTGGGGAAAGTAGAAGGCAGAGGGAAAGGGAAGACCAACAATGAGGTAGACTGACTCCATAAAAGAAGCCATAGGCATGAGTCTACAGGAGCAGAGAAAAGGACACTGGGACATCACTCATTCCTAGGGTCACCATAAGTAAGAGCTGACTCAGCAGCATGTAACACACACACCTGCTTCGTGGTGGGGCTTAAGGGGTAAATGAATAAATAAATGTAAAATGCTATAATACTATTTGGCAGGTAGGAAATAATAACAAGTAGTGTTATTACCATCATTGTTATCACTAGAGGCCCGGTGCATGGATTTGTGCACCGGTGGGGTCCCTCAGCCTGGCCTGTGGGGATAGGGCTGAAACCAGCTCTCTGACATCCCCCAAGGGGTCCCAGATTGTGAGAGGGCACAGGCCAGGCCGAGGGACCCCACCGGTGCACAACTGGAGGGACTGTGGGAGGGCCCCAGGGCGTGTCCAGCCCATCACGCCCAGTCCTGATGGGCCAGACCCCAGCAGCAAGCTAACCTACCGGTCAGAATGTCTGCCCCCTGGTGGTCAGTGCGTGTCATGGTGACTGGTCAAACGGTCAAACGAATGGTCGGACTTAGTGTATTAGGCTTTTATTATATAGGATTATTATTATTTATCATCATAATCACTTATGAGCTCTCCTTCACCACCCAGAACTGGAGCACATCCCGTCTTGGGGATTCTGGCTGTTTTACATGTGCCTTGATTCCATGTGACTCCTGTAACCCCTAACACGTGACAGAGCTGGTGCTCAAAAAATATTTGTTGAATAGTTACCTTTTATTCAAAAGGGGGAATTGCTCTGGCTGCATTGCTCAATGGTTAGAGCATTGGCCTGAACACTGGAGGGTCACGGGTTTGATTCCTGGTCAAGAGCACATACCTGGATTGTAGGTCCAATACCTGGATTGCAGGTCCAATCCAGCCCCTGCCCCTCGTCAGGGCAAGTGTGGGAGACAACCAATCAATGTATCTCTCTCACATAGATGTTTCTGTTTCTCCCTCTCCCTCTCTCTTCCCTTCCCCACCTCCCCCCTTCCACTCTCTCTAAAAATCACTGTAAAAATATCCTCACTCCTTGGGTGAGGATAAAATAATAATTAATTATTATTATAAATAATGATTTTATACTATTATTATAAGATAATTGTTATAAATAATTATAAAATAATAATTAATTAATAAGTAAATAAAGGATAATCCCTGGTAGATGGGCCCAGCCAACAAACTTCAGTTTGGGGTTTTGGCCTATTGACACCAAGGCTGCAGGCTTGGGGTTACCCAGGGAGAAGGCTCTGGGCTCCCCTGTGTCCCCTCCTGCCAGGCTCTGCCCTGTGCCTGGTGCTGACCAGCCTGAGAGCCTGGACCTCACCCCACAGAGCACTCACCGGGCAGCCCTCAGGGAAGTGGTCAGGGGTGCAGCGCAGGAAGTCAGGCCAGCCGCGCTCTCTCTCCACGATGGCACAGGGGCCTCGAGTGGCTTGGCAGAGGGTGCGGCTGGGCAGCTCCACCCGGTCGTTCTCACACTTGGGCATGTACACAGCACACAGCAGGGGCTGGATCACTGCCCAGCAACGGGGGGCGTTCCGGAGGCCTGCAGGGTGAAGACAGTGTGGACACATGGCAATGAAGACCCCTCTTCATTCATACCCACAAACACAGCAGCACCCCCTGTTCCCCAGGCCTAAGGCACCTCTCTTTGCCTCAACAGAGGCCATTATTGCTCAGAGCTGTGGGGCAAGGTGTTCCTCAACAGGGCATTTGGGCAGGTCGATTCTGTGCTGCAGGACTGTCCATGCACTGCAGGACATGTAGCATTGCAGAACCCTGCCCACTAAATGCCAATAGGCCCTAGCCGGTTTGGCTCTGTGGTTAGCTCTAACCATTAGAGCATCAGCCCACCGACTGAAGGGTTGAGGGCCCAATTCCGGGTCAAGGGCATGTGTCTCATTTGCAGGCTCCATCCCTGGCCCTGGAGCCTGTGCGGGAGGCAACCAATCGATGTTCTCTTTCTCCGGCCGCCCCCCCCCCCCTTCCACTCTCTCTAAAATGCAATAGAAAAAATATCCTCAGGTGAGGATTAACAAAAAATAAAATAAATTAAATTAAATGCCAATAGAACCCCTGAGTCATTGTGACAACCAAAAACTGCTCCCTACCAGGCCCCATTCCAGGGGTGGTGACTAGAAGAGAACCTGAAAAGGACCTTTCTGGGAGGCTACTCATGCTCTACTTCTTGATCTGGTACTGGATTCCTGGGTATATTCACCTTGTGGATATTAAGTTTATGGTCTGTGCACTTCTCTATATGTACATTATAATTCAATTAAAGTTTTATAAAGCGGCCTCCATTTCCAAATGCCCTGCTAGGGAGTATAACACCTCTGGCTGAGAACCCTGAGTTGATTTACATTTTACCTTTCCAGAGGCATTTAAAAAACCCCGCTTCAGGGCCTCTTCCAGTGGGAAGGAGAGTGGTGGGATGCCACCCCTTCCCGCACTCCCTCCACCCCCCCTCCGCCACCCATGGCCCATGCTCCAGAACCGGAAACGGTTTCCCTTGCCAAGATCCCAGGACCCCGGGTCTTCTTACCAAGCTGAGGTGAGATAGAGAACAGGTAGGAGCTAAGAAGAGGTAGTCAGGGGAGTCAGGTACTCCAAGGCCAGAAGAGGAAACAGGAAATCAGGCGGAGAGAAACAGAGGAGGCTGTGTCCAGTGCAGAGAGAGGTAAGGAGGTGCCAGCAAGACAGAAACAGCTGCCCCAGTGGCTGGGCTCACTCAGCATTCTGCCTACTTCGCCCCTCCTGAATCATCCTTGCTTCAGGAACACCTATTTCCCAAACAAGAAGTTGAATTAGGAGAAGCTTTTGAGGACATGAGAGCCAACATGGGTGCTGGCCACACTGCTGGGCTGGGGGGACATGGGGGTAGGTAGGTAACTGCTCTTTTTTGGGGGGAGGCAATATAGTAGAGAGGTAAGGAGCATGGACACTGCAACTAGCCTGTCTGGGCCCACATCTTGACTCTACCATTTCCTTGCTGTGTGATCTTGGGCAAATTACTTTATCTCAAGCCTCAGTTTCCTGATCTGTGAAATGGGAACAATCCATTTACCGTGTGGAACTGAGATAGCAAGTTACCGTGTGAAGAATGAGATAGCAAGAATCCATTTACCGTGTGAAGAATGAGATAGCAAGTTAACTGCTTAGCATGGTACCTGTTATATAATAAGCACTCAGAAAATGTCAGCTATTATTATTACCTTCTGGGGCCTTTGACAACTCAACTGCTCTCACTGTGACACAGCCTATCTCAGGGCACAGAGCAAGTTCCTGTCACTTAAGAAGCAATGGTTTTACCCTGGCCAGGTAGCTCAGTTGGTTAGAACATCATCCAGGTACACTAAGGTTGCGGGTTTGATCCCTGATCAGGGCACACACGAGAGTCAACCAGTGAATGCATAAATAAGTAGAACAATGTGTGTGTGTGTGTGTGTGTGTGTGTGTGTGTGTGTTGTGTGTGTTTCTCTCTCTCTCAAATCAATTAAAAAGAAAAAAAGCCAATGATCTCGGGCAATGGTACCCAGGCCTGACTCAAATTAGAATCATTTGGGGAACTCTTATCACTCTGGATGGAGAACCCCAGAAATTGACTGAATGGGTATGGGTGGAGCACACAGCCGTGAGTGCCAGGGGTTAGGTAGGAGGAGGGTTTGCCTACAGAAGGGGCAGCATGAAGGACTATTAGGGGTAATGGGATTGCTCTCGGTCTTGAATGTAGTGGCTGGTTATACAACTCTGTGTGCTTGTCTAAACTCATAGAACTGCACAACAAAGAAAAAGTGAATTTTACTGGATGTTTATTAAAATGGGGGGCGGGGGGCTCACTAGAGTAAAATGTATTCTAGAGAAGCATCAGGCAATTAATAAAATATTGGGTTATTTTTTTTTCAGGAATTTGTGGTAATTATCAACTTTCAAAAATATGTAATTTGCTGTTCTCAGTTTTTCTCATTTTAAACATTGTTTTATTCTTTAAAAATAAACTTCCAAGGAAAAGATAGATTATTACATAAACCTTAAATGACAATGGAAGAGCCACCTAGGGAAAAAATAAGTTGGACCCTTACCTTGTGTCTTACTTAAAAATAAGTTCCTGCCCGGTCGCGTGGCTAAGTGGTTGAGCTTCAGCCTATGTACCAGGAGGTCATGGTTCAGTTCCTGGTCAGGGCACATGACTGGGTTATGGGACCCACCCCCAGTGGGGGGCGTGCAGGAGGCAGCCAATCAACGATTCTTTCTCATTATTTTTTTTATATATTTTATTGATTTTTTACAGAGAGGAAGGGAGAGGGATAGAAAGCTAGAAACATCAATGAGAGAGAAACATCGACCAGCTGCCTCCTGCACACCCCCCACTGGGGATGTGCCCGCAACCAAGGTGCATGCCCTTGACCGGAATCGAACCTGGGACCTTTCAGTCTGCAGGCTGACGCTCTATCCACTGAGCCAAACCGGTCTTGGCGATTCTTTCTCATTATTAATGTTTCTATCCCTCTTCCTTCCTCTTTGAAATCAAT
Organism: Eptesicus fuscus; assembly: GCF_027574615.1. Taxonomy (NCBI): domain Eukaryota; kingdom Metazoa; phylum Chordata; class Mammalia; order Chiroptera; family Vespertilionidae; genus Eptesicus; species Eptesicus fuscus. The sequence goes on from NC_072486.1 coordinate 62,746,383, forward strand.
AAAAAAATATTTAAAAAAATAAGTACCTGATGAATCAAAATAATTATATTATTTTAAAAATATATTTAATTTTTACTTATTGATTTTGAAAGAGAGGAAAGGAGAGAAAGAAGCATTAATTTGTTGTTCCACTTATTTATGCATTCATTGGTTGATTCTTGTATATACCGGTATGTCCTGACCGAGAATGGAATCCACAATTTTGATGTATTAGGACAACGCTCTAATCAACTGAGCTACTTGGCCAGGGCTAATAATTACATTATTTTAAAAAATTAAAGTAATAAAAGAAAAGGTGAGAAATGGTTTTTGAAACCTTGGAGTGGAGAAGATTTTTTGATGTATGACACAAAACCAAGAAGCTATGAAACAAAAGATTTAAACAAAATCCTAAAAAAGGCAACATCCTGAGAAAATATTTCATACATATTACAGGTAAAGAGCTAATTTTCCTATATGCACAAAGCTCTTCCAAATCAATAAGAAATTCATAAGCCTCTAGGAAAGGGGCAAAAGGCAAACAGAACAGATCAGAGAAAATACAAATGGCCTTTAAATACATAAAGAAATGCTCTAAATGTGAAATAAAGCTGTAATGATATATAATTTTTTTAACTTTAGAGTGAGAAAGACAAAAATATTTGAAAATGCTATGTAGTGGCAAGAGTGTGGGAGAAAGTGGCACTTTTGTATATTTTTAGTAGGAATACTAAATACTTGTAGAGACTATCTGGCATTATCTATCAAAATGTTATACTAGCCAATTCCACTACACATGTTCACAAAGATAATTTATAAGAGTATTCATTGCAGCATTGCTTATAATAGCAAAAGAGTAGAAACAACCTGAATGTATATCCATCATTAGGAGCCGCTAAAAAAACATCATACATCAATATAATAGGACATTAATCAGGGTTGAACTGCTGTATTTGCATTGAAATGGAACTATCTCCAATAGATCTTGTTAAGTGGATGTAGTCAGTGGAGAACAGCCCGAAGAGCATGCTACTACTGTGTGTGGGAAGGAATAAACAAAGGGTACGCCTACATTTGTGCATATGCTGGCAACGTCTAGAAGGACACACAAAGCCAGTGTTGATGGTTGCCTCTGAGAAGGGAAAATGGGTAGCTGAGAACACAAGTGGAGAGATTTAACTTTTGTTGCTTTTGAGTTTTGGACTATGTGCATATACTACATATTTTTTAAAGTAATTAAGTTTTTAAAAAAATAAATATGCAAATTACTGAGATGAGGGAGGCTTCCCAAAGAAGAGCAGGGAATGAGATTGATAACAGGAAGCAAGGGGACATCAACTTTATCTGTATTATTTTTTATTTTAACAAAATATGAAACAAAAAGAAAAAATAGGGACACATTTTTCTACATTCATAGAAATTAAAAATAACACTGCCACAATTTAAACTTTGAAAAAGGTTTTTTGTTTGTGTGATTCTGATGAGTAGTCAAGTTGAAAACCATTGTTCTAAGGTTGGGTTAACATTAGAAAATGTAATCAATGAATCTATATTCATAGATTAAAGAAGAAAAAAAATCATCTCAATAGATGCAGAAGTAGTTGATAAAATCAATATCCATCCTATCTAATAAAGAGGGAATATGCTAATTTACCCTCACGCCATTGCAAATATGGCGGTGCCCACAGCCAATAAGGAGGGGATATGCTAATTGACTGTCCCGCCCTCAAAGATGGCGGCACCCACAGCCAATAAGGAGGGAATATGCTAATTGACTGCCCCACCCTCAAAGATTGGGGCATCCACAGCCACAAGATGGTGGTGCCCAGTCCCCTCAGCCCCGTCAGGGCGCCTGCCTCCGGAGTCCCCCAGTCCTCTCAGCCCTCCAGCCGCCCAGGGCCAGCCCGAGGTGCAGGCAAGCCTTGGATGGCGGCTGCCCAACCGCCCAGGGCCACCAGAGGCTCAGGTAACCAGGGCCAGCCGAGGCTTGCGCTGCGGGCAATGGCATCAGCAGAGGTGTGATGGGGCATCTCCTTCCCCTGATTGCTGGGTCACCTCCCACCCCTGAGTACTCCCGGACTGTGAGAGGGGGCAGGCCGGGCTGAGGGAGCCCCCCCCCCCACTTCCTCCAGTGAATGAATTTTCATGCACTGGGCCTCTAGTCTATCATAAAAAGATAACTGGCAGATTAGGAATAGAAGACAACTTCCTTAACCTGATAAAATGTAACTACAAGAAAACTACACCAAACACCACATTTAAGAGTGAAAGGTAGAAAAGCTTTCTGTTGAGAACACAGAAAAAGTCAAGGATAAAGGATGCTGCTACTATTACCAATTCTATTTAACAATGTATTGAAGGTGTTAAGCAGTGCAACAAGGCAATAAACATTAACAAATATATGGCTTATAAAAGGAAGAAACAGCCCTGGCCAGCTTGTTTAGTGGTTAGAGCTTGGGCCCATGGACGGAAGGGCTGAGGGTTTGATTCCTCAGTTGTAGGTTCCCTGCTCCTGTGGGGGTGCATGCAGGAGGCAACCAATCAATGTGTCTCACATCGATGTTTCTCTCCCCCCCCTCCTCCCTCCCTTCCATTTCTCTCTCCTCCCTCCCTTCCACTTGCTCTAGAAATCAATTGAAAAAATATCCTCTGGTGAGGATTTTTTTTTAAAAGAGAGAAAGAAACTCATTATTCACAAATGAGATAACTATGTGCGTAAATTAAATTTAGCTAGTTTACTAGATTCAAAATCAATTGTATTTTTATTAACATTTTAACAAAATGTCAAAGGAATCATTTATAGTAGTGTAAAAAATTATCAAGTATCTAGGAATAAATCTAACAAATGATATTTAAGAACTTCCTGCAGAAAAACTGTAAAAATATTGAGAAAATAGAAGATCTAAATAGAAATATAGTATAATGAAATTATTACAATACTCAATAATGTAAAGATGTCTTTTTTTTCAAATCCACCAACAAATATTTTTATATTAAAGCTCAAAGGATCAATAATAGTCCAGACTCTCTATTATTTACTGCTGTACTATAAAGTAGAGGTTCCTAGCCTCGAGTTCACAAAGGATTCTTGGAGAGACTTTAGAGATCCATGAACTTGGATGGCGAAAAATTACCTCGAACTGAAATTTAGCATTTCCTTCCATTATAAATGAAAACAACATACCACAGTACTGTTAGCAATACCCATGGCTTTGTCATAAATGGAAATCAGATATTGTATTTTTGTTGCAGATATCTCAAAATATTGTCACTGCTCATCATCACCTTGATATTATAATGGTTATTAAACCCATACTAGATCTTATACTGTATTACTAAAGAAGCACATATACATTAGATCACAAACTTTTTAAATATTTGATAACTATATTTCAATAGAATTCATTTCCTTTATAATCCTAAACGCTCTTTTCAATTCTATGTGTTTTACTTTAAAATTTAAAAATATTATACTGAAAAAGGGGCCCATAGGTTTTATCAGATTGTCAAATAAGTTCATAACTCAAAGAATTGAAGAACCATGCTATGATAATTAAGATGATGTGGTACTGGCAAGGGATAGACAAATAGATCTAAGGAATAGAATAAGTATTCCAGAAATAAATATATATTTCAACACTTGATTTATGACAGAGCTGAGATAGTGTATTTAACAAATTATATTGAGAATATGTATAAAATTGAAGTTCTAAAAAAAATCAACTCCAAGCGATTTATATGCCTAAAATGGAATGAAAATCTATGAAGTTTTGAGAAAATAACATAAGAAAATAAATTCATTACTTTGTGGTGTGAAAGGACATTTTAAAATAAGACACAATAGTCCTAGCCGACTCAGTGGATAAAGCATTCACCTTCAGATTGAGGGGTGCCAGGTTCAATTCCAATCATAGGCACACACACCTTGGTTGCAGGCTCAAGCCCTGGCCCTGGTTGAGGCACATGCGGGAGGCAACCAATCGATGTTTCTCTCTGTCTCTCCCTCTCCCTTCCACTCTCTCTAAAATCAATGGAAAAATATCCTTGAGTGAGGATTAACTAAAAATAAATAAATAAATAAACAAACAAACAGATAAATAGATAAATAAATAAATGACACAATAAACACTACGCATAAAAAGTTTGATAAATGACCATCTTAAAGTTTAGAACTTGTGTTCAATGAAAGACACAGAATGAAAAGGCAAGCCACAGAAAAGGAACTATTTTAAATACATACAACCAACAAAGGATTCATCCATGAAGATCTACAAATCTTATAAAAATGACAGCTAGGCCAATAGAAAAATGGGCCAAAGATTTAGACAGACACATCACAAAAGAAAAACTCCAATGGCCAGTAAACATTTCAAATGGTGCTTAACCTCACTAGTTATCAGGAAAATGCAAATTAAAACCACAAACACATACCACAACATATCCACTAGTTTGGCAAAAATTTAAAGGTGGACAATACCAAGGGTCAGGAATCATGTGGAGCAATGGTGACTATTCTACAGAGCTACTGGGAGTGTAAGTTTGTACAACCACTTTGAAAAACTGTTCGGCATTATCTAGTAAAGCTAAGAGTATACATTCCCTATTATCTCTAAATATGTTCCTGGAGAATCCTAACCCAAGTGCACCAGGATGTACATAAAAGAACATCCACAGCAATGGTATTCCCAGTGGCCCCAAACTGAGGACAACTGAAATGTTTAGCAACAACAAAATGGCTAAATAAACTGGGGTATATTCTACAATGGCAGACTGATCAGCAATGAAACAAATGAGCTGTGATAGCATGAATCTTACAAAATAATGTAGAACAAAAGAAACAAGACATATAATACACACAGCATGATTACATTTTATAAAATTCAAAAACATGAAAAATTGAAATATACTGTTTAGGGATTCTAAAGCTAGATGGCAAAACTATAGAGGAAAAAGGAAATTATTATAAAAACACCAGGATAGTGGTCACTTCTAAAAGAGGAGGAAGGGACGCCCTGGCCAGTAGTGTGGCTCAGTGTGGCTCAGTTGGTTGGGCGTCGTCCAGTGCACCGATGGGTTGTTGGCTTTATTCCCCCTCAGGGCGCATGCCTGGGATTTGGGCTCGATCCCCGATAGGGGGCGTGCAGGAGGCGTACAATCAATGTCTGGCTTACACATAGATGTTTCACTCTCTCCCTTCCTCTCTCTCTAAAAATCAATAAAAACCTATTTTTTAAAAAGAGGAGAGAGGGGGATATGACTGGAAAAGACAAAGGGGGAGCTTCTGGGAGCCCCACCATGGTCTAGTTCTTTTTTTAAAATTTTTAAAATATAATAGATTTATTAAATTCACCCATTTAAAGTATACAATTCAATGGTTTTTAGTATAGTCATAGAATTGGGCAACTATCACCACAATCGACTTTAGAAAATATTCATCACACCAAAAAGAAACTATACTAATTAGCAGTCACTTTCATCCTCCTCCCCCCAGCTCTAGGCAATTAATACATTTTTAGTATAAGTATATCCCACATATTACATGGGCCATACATGTATAAAAATGTATTTATTGTTTACCTGAAGTTGAAATTTAACTGCACATTTTGTTTTTGTTTCTTTTTTATTTACTATTTTTTAAACATAATTCTTTATTTGTGCAAATTACATATGTTCCCTTTTTCCCCCAGTGACCTCCCCGCCCACCCCCGCCACCCCCCCCACCATGGCCTAGTTCTTGTTTCAAATGGCACTTTAGAATTATCTGTTATTTAGTATCTCTGTGTTTAATGCACTTTCTGTATATATGCTACATTTCACAATTAAAAAGTTAAAAATCTGAACCAAAATTGAAAATATGAGCCCGTGGAAATTATTCCGAATTTTTATACTTTCCCAAAATATATACTTTAAAAACTAATTCTGATCATGAGCCAGCCAGGTTTGGGAACAGCTCTAAGAAGATTCTTCCTGATCTGACCCTGCAAATAACTCACCATCACCAACAACATCCCTCCTCTCATCTCTCCTCTGGCTCTTTCCTACTGGCTGCCCTGGCGGGATGACAGGGCCACATACCCCTGTGCACACACAGAGCAGAGCAGTGGTCAAAGAGGCTACGTGCTGGTTCTCAGGGACCTGTTTCCCTCGCCAGTCTCTGGCCTCTCTGCTTTCTTGCTCCATTTACCAAACCAGATTTGGCCGAAGATGGACCACGACCTGGATATTATGTTTGTCTGGTCAACCTAGAATGCCTGAGAGGAGGCATTTCAAGCTATAATGGGGAAGGTTCTGAGTGCCTAAAAAATCCCAAGTCCATGCCCTAACCGGTTTGGTTCAGTGGATGGAGCAACGGCCTGCGGACTGAAGGGTCCCAGGTTCGATTCCGGTCAGGGGCATGTACCTTGGTTGCGGGCACATCCCCAGTAGAGGGGTGTGCAGGAGGCAGCTGATTGATGTTTCTCTCATCTATGTTTCTAACTCTCTGTCCCTCTCCCTTCCTCTCTGTAAAAAATCAATAAAATATATTTTTAAAAAATCCCAAGTCCAGAGAGTTGAAAGACATAGGAGAGACCTGAGTTCTATTCAAATCTAGAAATTGATCCAACTTGAGCCAATGAACTTCCTCACTCAGTGGCATACTTCCAAAGGCTCAGTGGTCTGGGCCAAAGAAGCACATGGGGGCCACCTCTCCTTAGCAACTACTAGTCCAGGTCTGCTGGTCTGTCCACATAGATGTCCAATAAGTGTCTCTAGTCACATGGCCAAACCTGAGCCCAGGCTTTCTTCTAAACCTACTCCTCCTCTAGCATTCTCTGGCTTAGTGAAAGGGAAGGTACCACTTTCCATTCAAGCCCTCCATCCAACTCATCGGCAAGACCCACTGGTTCTAGCTCTAAAACTCTGGGATCTGCCTACTTCCAACAGCCTGTTACAGTTCTGACCACCATCATCTCGCACCTGGACTCCTTCAACCATCCTCTAAACAAGCAACCAGCCTGTAGGTTTTTCCTCCAACCATGGCTTCTCCTTCACACAGTACTCAAGGTCTTTCTAATATGCAAATATGATTACATCTCTCCCTTGCTTAAAAGCCTTCAATTACTCCTTATTATTTTTAGGACATCATACAGATTTAATATGGGGGATGAATACCTTTATTTTCTAATTTTCTAGGTGTTATCTTTTATAACTCTATCTCTCACATGCTTTGATCCAGCTCTACTGAAATTCTTACACTTTCTCAAAAGTACCAATCCCTCTCACCTCTTCACCTTTGTTCCTGTTATTTCCTCTTCCTATCCCTTCCTACCCAACCCATCCTTGGCCCAGGTAATTCCTACTTATTTCTCAGGTCATGGGGTAAATATCAGTTCTTCTGAGGGAGAGGAGGTAGGTCTTCTTTTGCTCCGCAAAGTCCTTTGTGTTCCTTCAGCACCCTACTTTATCACAAATATCGCAAAAGCCTGTTTAATTGTCTGTCTTCCCCTTGATAGCAGGATTCATGCCTGCGTTCTTCATTTTTATATTCCCCAGGACCTGATCCAGGATGTAGCGAGCACCCAGTATCTAAACGAATAAATGACTGGGTGGGTGTGTGTTCTCAGAACTCGGGCTTTCAGAAAAAAAGTGAAGAACAAGTCTCTGCTTCCAAAAGTTTACAGAGGAAGACAACCTAGATCATCTCCATTCTTTACCCACAAAAATACGCACAAGAGCTAGGTGACACTGACCATGTCTAATGCCAAATCCAGACCACTAAGTCAGGACAGCTGCAATTCCTAGCTGATGGCCTCTCTCTGATTCTCTCTTGGTTCAGGTTCACTCTACCCTGCACCCCCCTCCCTACCCTCTACCCCCACCTCCCACTGACTCAGCTCATACCAACACCTGCTTCTGGCTCTACTTCATAGAACATCCCACAGAAGGACCCAAAGCAGAAAGAGGACAACCAAAACACGTAGGAATGGGACTGAGCTGAGGGATGACGGGTGGCAACAGAGAAGAGCTCAGAGTGAACTAAGGATCCGGGCTCGGTGCTGGCACCTCTGCAGGAACCGACCCCACCAGAGGCACAGCTAGTGAGGTTTGAACCTGCATACCCAGCAGATGTTTCTAACTGCTAAACTTTCCGGCCAAAACCACTTCTGCGTACTCAGCAGCTGCTCTCAGGAGTAGGGGCTGGAAAGAGGTTCATACCCTTCCTCCTTGGTTTGAAGGTAACGACAGAAGGGCAGCATCACACATGTGTCGAACGTAGGAGAATTCAGCCATCGGCCCTTGCAAAATGCGTGAGAAGAGAGAAACAGAATATCTCCTCACAGTGTGAGCAAGATTCTAGTGCTGAGAGATGTATTTGGATTGTCCATACAGCTGGCTCCTAAACTCCAGCCTTATTTCAGGTAGTGCTTAAAGAAATAGTGTTTATACCTTTTATGTTCTCTTTTTTTATTCCTTCAGTCTTCTGCTTTACATTTATATAATTTAAAGACTAAAATGATGATGTCTACCTACGCCCCCTTTTACATTCTGTACATTACTATTTGTGACACATTTATACAAACATATTACCATAAAGAGGGCGTAATGTATATGCAGAATCACACAGATCTTATATTATGGTAATTTATGGGTTTTTCAAAGCTACTGATTACACGTGGTTTTTGCCAATATGCTGATCTGATACCCACAAACAATGAAGCTCCACATGGTCACCATCCTCCAGGTTCCTCACCTGGCATCTGCACCAAGCCAGGAATATATCCATATGGCTTTGTCCAACATCCCGCGAAAACTCTGAGAACTCTATGGCCAAGTGGACAATGACAGGCAACCCAGATACGCTTCCCTCATCGGGATCATCACCAGCAGCACCCAGGGCAGAATGGGGATGGGAGATGTGGGGCATCGAGGTCTATCAAAGGGAGGCAGCCAGGTATGCTCCTGGCTGTTGATTTTCTTTTCTTTTTCAAGGTCAGTTTTGAATCACACTGGCTAGAAACAAGGGATGACAAGGCCAGTTACCGTCCTGAGCACTCTTCAAGCCCCGGGCTCAGAAGAGTGACAGGTGGGGACGTAATTCACTCCACGCTGCTAAGGAAGGACCTGTGTGGGTTCAGTCTGCAGATTTTCAGGCCGACCTTAATCCCACCCTGAGGTGAGGGCTCTGGGACTTTAGATCACTCTGGAAGTTTCCACGGGCTCTCAACATCCCCGGCTTCAATGTCCTTCCGCAGCCCTGACCAGCCTGAGGAACCAGACTTCCAAAGAACACACAAATAATCTTTCGAATAGCCTCATTCCTTCACAATTTCAAGCAAAAATCAGAGTCCCCATTTTTCAGGTGAGGAAACTGTGCAATCTCCTGTGAAAGCAAAGCAAGATCAGGGTTCTCTGGACTTCCTGTCTCCCAAAACATTACTTCTGGAACTTTCTGGTTGCCTTTTAATTACTCATCATCGGGGTTTCTTAGCCTTCACAAATTTCACTCAATTCTCACTCCGCACCCCCATACCTAAATCGTCTACCCACATCCTCCCCTTTTTCCTTTCCAACTCGATTTCCCGGTCTCTTCTCCAAGGTCTAAACATCCTGAATCACTGAGGACCCAGCTTCCAGAGTGGCACTTCGGTGGAGCATCTCCTCTTTAAAAAAAAAAAAAAAGTCCTTTCCTGTGGCTCAGAGCCCCTTCCTGACCGACCCCTAGTTCCCAGGCATCCTTTGCTCGCCCACCCTGCTCAGGCGCTTTCTGACCGGCTCCTTCCTCATCACCGAGGGTCCCATCCTGCATTCGGTCTGCCCCAAAGTTTCAGACTCTGTTCCCCCCAACTCTCTCGGGTGCAGGTCCCGCCCTTTCCAAAGCTCAGGCCTGAGCCCTTTCTTTCCCAGAGTCCCGGCATCCCAGCGCCGCACTCCCCGGACTCGGCTCCCGCGCGCTTACCGGACCACAGCACGAGCTTGCCGTGCGCTTCCTCCTGGGATTCCGAGTCCCCGGCCAGCAGCGTGGAGGTGGCCTCGTAGGGCAGCGCCGAGCCCAGGCACACGTTGTAGCGCAGCGGCTCGCAGGGGGCAGCCCGACCGCAATGGCTCAGCAGCGGCGGGGCGCCAGTCACTGCCGCGCTCCTCCTGGCACTCCCGCCCGCGCTCCGAGGCCCAGGCCCGGTCGCGTTCCCGCTTAAGGCCATTCCCCGGCCCGGGCCCCCCGGCAGCAGCAGCCACAGCAGCGGCCCCAAAAGCCAGAACTCCGACCCCCGTGCTAGGCGAGCAGCGGCCATGACCAAACCCGCCAACTCAGCAGGAGCCCCGCGCCCCCGCCCGCTCCCCGGAGCCCCCAGGGCACGCGCGCAACCCTTTGGGGCTGCGGGGGCGACTCAGGCGACCTGTGCGCCCCGCGAGTCCGGTGCCGGGCTCCCCCGGATGCTCCGCGCGCCGCGGGCCCTCGGCGCCCAACTTCGCAAACTTTGGAACCCGGGGCCCATGTTGGGCGGCGGAGGCCCGGGCGGGGATGGACCGCTCCCTCGCCCTTTCCCTGGCAATCCAAGTTGTCTTCAGCCCCGGGAGCCCCCAGGGCCCCCAATCTCCAGCCCCATCCCCTCTCCCACCATTAAAAACCACCTCCGGGCCCCGCGATGGAGGCCAGGCGCGGGCCGGGGGTGAGGGACCAGGTCCCCGGCGCCGCCCCCGCACCAGCCGGGGGCCCAGCAGCCACCTTTGCCGAAGCGCGCCGCAGCCCCCCGACTCCTCCCCGCCGACTACCCGGCTCCTTTGTTGCTGCTCTAGCTCGCTAGGCTTTCTGGAATGCACGGGCCTCCTCGAGCCAAGCCCGGCCCCCCCTCCGCCACGGCAGGGGGAGGGACTGACAGAGAGGGGGAAGAGGAGGGGAGAAGAGAGAGGAGGAGCACCCGCTTCAGGGACCCATGCGCGCAGCTGGGCCCGGGCTGGGGGCTCTGACCCAGCTCGCCGCCCCGAGCTGGAGATAGGTGGAAATCGTGTCCGGAGCGGGCACCTGGATTAACCCGAGGATCGTTTGACTAGGTCTTCTGCAGGGCATGGACTCTTCTGGTTTACGGAGGGAGAGACAGGGGATGCCTGGAGTCAGCGGAAACCTCCACCTCACTCCCCATCCCCAACTCGCCAGTCTTTGCTGCTTTGGGTTAGATCTTTCAGCTTGTCCCGCAGCCCCTTGGAGAAAAACCAGGTTTTGGGGTTCCCGCTTGTCCAAATCCTTCCAGCTCGGGACCTGTGTGAGAAATGACCTCAGAGTCACTCGCGCAGCTGCCCCACTGCTGTTACCTGTGGATGCAGGTGTGTGGAAACCAAACGTGCCAACGTCAAGCCTTTATGGCTACAAATGTGTGAAACCTGAATTGTGGTTTCCAACGACTGGCCCTGGCGTGTCTTTGTTTAGGTCCAAAAGAAGCCAGTCCATCTTTGATGGCCCCTGCTGCTCACATGCTGGCAGAGGACGTTTCTTCCGCTGCTCTCCTTCCTTACTCTGCTCATTTTGCCTTTCCCCGCTCCCTTGCTTCTGCAAGTCACTGCACTTGATTTCAATTTACACCTAGAGCCAGGGGTCCAGCCAGGAAGAGTGGACTTGCATTGAGCAACTTTTCTGAGTTGCTGATGGGGCAACACACTAGGGTGGCTTTTCCTGTCTTCCTCCCTACCCTGACCTTCAGCCTAGCTGAAATGGATTAGTTCTGTTAGGTTTGGCCATTTATGAGCAAATTAGCAATTGCACTTCAGCTATCATTCGAGAGAGAGAGAGAGAGAGAGAGAGAGAGAGAGAGAGAGAGACTTTAATTCAATTTATCAAGTCCTTCTGAAATCCTAGGATGTACATAGCACTGTGATAAGCATGACATCCTCACAGAACTTGTGCATGTTACTGTGGTGACAAGCTTGCCCTCAAGAAATGGTAATATGACATCACAGCAAAGTCTCCTGCTCCAGGGCAGGGACCTTATTCTATTCTCTGTATCCACAAAGCATCCAGTGCAGTAGGACATGCATATTAATCACTCAAAAATGAGCTGCCTAAGTGAAGTGCACAGTGAAGTGAGTATGCTGTAGGAATTTATAGCAGGGAGAGTGGGTAGAAGTCAAGAAGTCCGGAGCTGCACCGAAACTCAGCGGGCACCTGGATTAACCCGAGGATCGTTCGACTAGGTCTTCTGCAGGGCATGGACTCTTCTGGTTTACGGAGGGAGAGACAGGGGATGCTTGGAGTCAGCGGAAACTTCCACCTCACTCCCCATCCCCAACTTTGAATCCAGCCCTGAAATGTGAGTCGGAGGAGTTAGAAAAGTATAGGCGAGTGGAGCTGGCATTACAAGTGGAGGAAACTATGACTATGGCTCAGAGCATGACTGGCCTGGCAATCAGGACATAGTAAGAGATAAACAGAGAAACTGATTGGCAAGGAAACTTGAATAATATACAGAGGAATTAACGTTTAATTCTGTTGGCAATAACAAAACAGTGCAAAGCCGGCTGGTGTGGCTCAGAGGTAGAGTGTCCACTTATGAACCAGGAAATCGAGGTTGGATTCCTGGTCAGGGCAACATGCTCCATCCCCAGTGGGGGGCGTGCAGGAGGCATCCAATCAATGATTCTCTCTCATGATTGATGTTTCTATCTCTCCCTTCTCCCTTCCACTCTCTGAAATCAATAAAAAAAATACTTAAAATATTAAAAGAAAACTTCCAAGTTTTGATCAGAGTGATATGTTTAAGGACATTAGTCAGGTGACGTGAGGATGGTATGAAGGCGAAAGAATGGACCATTTTGAAGAAGCTGCTGGTGATTCTTGGAATAGACTCTGTCATCAGGGCATAATATTCCCACTGGAAAAATAATTTGAAACATTATGACCTACTTCCATTAATTTTTTCTGTGGTGTAAATGAAATGACTTTTATAACTTGTCCAAGGTCTGAGCCACAGAGAAAGTCGTCTGATATCATACTGATGTTCTGCTTTGTGAACTTTCTCCACTTATTTTTCAATCTGGTTGTTACTGTGGCAGCTTTGAAGCCCTGTGAAATTTTCTCAGTATTCTGTGTATTAGGGAGGAATCTACATAAGTGCTTACCTCTCTGCCTAAATATTCTTCAAGTATGAAGGCTCTACCATTCCTTGTCTGGGATTTCTTTGGAGGTATGAGGAATAATCACATAATTGTAATATAGTCTCTTTACACTGGAGATAAAAGAGAGTGAAGTGAGAAGATCCTAAGATGGCATCTTATGGCCAAAATGTTCTTCACTTCAAAAGGAAGAAGGTATTCTAAATGCTTCTCTCTCTCTCTCTCTCTCTCTCTCTCTCTCTCTCTCTCTCTCTCTGTGTGTGTGTGTGTGTGTGTGTGTACATACACTTCTGTTCTCTAGGCTTCTTGCTGGCCTAGACAAAGGCCAGCAGGAAGGCAGATTGAGAACATTCTCATAGTACTGTCTATAGCTCTGGGCCAGGTTCCCATCAATGGCAGCTGCAATAGCCATGGCTGCACATTTGAAATGTCTGTTTCCCCAGAAACAGAAGGGAGCAGAGTTTTAGGTTTGGGAAGGAAGGAAAGTGTTCAACAGGGACCAGGGAGGAGAGAATTTCTTGGTGATTCCTGAATGGCATTCAGAGTCCTGGAGAAAGCTGATCCCTCCTACAGGCATAACAAGACTGCCAGTGTATTTTAGAGACTCTTCAAAGTGATTTGATACACTCCGAGTCTTCAAAGCCATGGAAGGCTGCAAAGTGCTTCTCTCCTGATCCTGAGCCACCTCCCTACCCAGTTCCTCAAGAGTCTTAACACATGTCATAACACGGTCCTTCTGTCAGGGCCAGGAGAAGCTGTCCTGTATTGACAATGTATTACAGTATTTGATTTGCTACAAGTAGCTTCTTGATTTCTGAGTCATTCTCATAAAATATGTTGGAATTTTGAAGTCACACATTCAATGTTGACTCTTTGTGATTTGCCTCTGGAACTTCCACTCAAAAAGAAGGAACATGAAACTATTTGTGGGATATCCATGTGTATCCTTGAGGCCTTATGGTTCAGTTGTCACACTGGTTAGAATTTGGAGCATAATTGTTGCCAGTTATTTCTTTTTCTGATGTTTCTTATTTTGCAGCTAAGAGCATCAAGTCAGAAGGAATAGGCAAAATGGGAAAGGGACTAGATAAGCTACCTCTCCAGAGAGGCAGCACAATAGATTTGGAGTTAGATATAAGTTGGGCCTTACTAGCCATGAACCTTTGAGCAACTTATTCTAAGTCCCTATTTCTTCTTCCTTTACAAAAATTAGATGTTATCAATTGTGTTCCTGTATACCAGCAATGAGCAATCTGAAAAGGTAATTAAGATGGAAATTCCATTTATAAGGCATACAAGAGAATTAAATCCTTAGGGGAAAAAATCTAATCAAGGAAATGAAAACTTACACACCTAAAACTACAAAACATTGCTGAAGGAAATTTTAAAATACCTAAATAAGTCGAGAGACATTCTGTGTTCATGGATGGGAGACTTAACATTGTTAAGATGTCAATACTACCCAAAGTGATCTGTAGAGCCACCTCAATTCCTATTAAAATTCCAACAGCCTTTTTCATAGAAATGGAAAAGTTGATCTCAAACTTTTGATACAGAACTGCAAGGGACCCTGAATAGCCAAAACAATCTGTTTTTAAAATATATGTTTTTATTGACTTTTAGAGGGAGAGGAATGGAGGAGGATATATAGAGAGAAACATCACTGGTCGGCTTCCTCCTGCACAACCCCTACTGGGGATCAAGCCTGCAAACGGGGCATGTGCCCTGGCAGGGAATCAAACCAGTGACTTCTTGGTTCATGGGTCAACACTCAACTACCAAGCCACACTGGCCAGGGCATAGCCAAAACAATCTTGAAAGAGATTAATAAAATAGGAAGACCACACTTCCTGATTTTGAAACTTTCTATAAAGCTGCAGTAATTAAAACTATGATACTGGCATAAAAACAGACATATAAGCCAATAGAATAGAATAGAAAGCCTAAAGATAAACCCTCACACATATGGCCAATTGACTTTTTACAAGGTGCTAAGACCATTCAATTGGAAAGTAAGTCTTTTAAACAAATAGTGATAGGAAAAACTAGATATTATATGTAAAAGAATGAAGTTGTACACTTACCTTACCCAATATACAAAAATTAACTCAAAGTGGATAGAATAGAATAGAAAGCCTAAAGATAAACCCTCACACATATGGCCAATTGACTTTTTACAAGGTGCTAAGACCATTCAATTGGAAAGAAAGTCTTTTAAACAAATAGTGATAGGAAAAACTAGATGTTATATGTAAAAGAATGAAGTTGTACACTTACCTTACCCAATATACAAAAATTAACTCAAAGTGGATCAAAGACCTAAGTTTAAGAGCTAATACTATAAAATTCTTAGAATAAAACATTCAGGAAAAATATGCATAGCATTGGATTTGGCAACAATTTCCTGGCTATGACACCAGAAGCACAGGCGATTAAAAAACAGATTAATTGGACTTCTTCAAAATTAAGAACTTTTGTGCATTAAAGGATACTATGAAAAAAGACAACCAATAAAATGGGAGAAAATATTTGCAAATCCTATGTCTTATAAGGAATTAATATCCAGAATATATAAAGAACTCCTACAACTCAACAACAAAACAAACAACCCAATTTAAAAGGGGCAAAGACTTGTCCTGGCTGATGTTGCTAAATGGTTAGAATGTTGGCCCACACACTGAAGCCTTGCAGGTTAGATTCCCTCCCTCCCATTCTCTCTAAAAATTAATGGAAAAAATATCCTTGGGTGAGGAATAACAATAAATAAGTAAGTAAATAAATAAATAGGCAAAGACTTGAATAGATATTTCTCTAAGAAGATATACAAATGGCCAATAGACACATGAAAAAAAATCCTCAAGATCATAAGTCATTAGGGAAATGCAATCAAAACCACTATGAGATACAACTTCACAATTCTTAGGGTGGCTATTTAAAAACAAACAAACATGAAAAATAAGTGTTAGTAATGATGTGAAGAAACTGGAACTCTGTGCATTGCTAGGTAGAAATGCAAAAGGGTGCAACTTTGTGGAAATTTTTGGTGGTTTCTCAAAATTCTAAATGCAGAACTACCATATGACCTAGCAATTCCACTTCTAGGTATATGTCCAGAAGAACTGACAGCAGGAATTCACAAAGTTGTACACTAATGTTCATAGCAGCACTATTCACAATTGCCAAAAGGTAGAAACCACCAAAGTGTCCATCAATAGATGAATGGGTAAATAAAATGTAGCCTATGCATATAAGGGAATATTATTCAGCATTTTGATACAGTGTACAATATGATGGACCTTGAAAACATTATGCTTAGTGACATAAGCCAAATACCAAAGGACAAATATTGAATGATTCTGCTTCTATGAGCTACCTAGAATAGGCAAATCCATAGATACAGAAAATAGAATATAGTTTACTTGGGGTAAATGGGAGGGAAGAAAGGGTTGTTGTTTAATGGTATAGAGCTTTTGTTGGGGAGATGAAAAGTTTGGGGTCTAGATAGTAGTGATGGTTACACAACATTGTAAATATATTTAATGCCACTGAATTGTAAATTCACAAATGGTTAAAATAATAACTAGCATGTTATATGTTATGTATACTTTTCTGCATTAAAAAAGAGAGAGAGAGAGAGAGAGAGAACCCTGGCCAGGTGACTCAGTTGATTGGAGCATCATCTCATACACCAAAAGGTTGCTGGTTCAATACCTGGTCAGGGCACATATATACCTAGGTTTCTGGTTCAATCCCCAGTCAAGGTGCAAGCAGGAAGCAACAGATCGATATTTCCCTGTCACATGGATGTTTCTCTCTCTCTCTCTCTCTCTCTCTCTCTCTCTCTCTCTCTTCTCTCTCTCTCTTCTCTCTCTCTCTCTCTTCCTCTCTTTCCCTCTCTCTTTCCCTCCCCCTCTCTTTAAAAAATCAATAAAAACATATCCTCAGGTGAGGATTAATTTATAAAAAAGAGAGAGCCCTGGCTGGTGTTCTCAGTGGTTAATGTCCGGCCGCACACAGAAGGGTGGTGGATTCTTCTACTCTCTCTAAAAATCAATGGAAAAATATCCTCAGGTGAGGATAAACCAAAAAGAGAAAGAGAGAGAGGAAAGAGAGGAGGGAGGGAGGGAGAGAGAGAAAAAAAAAAGAAGAAGAAGAGAGAGAGAGAGAGAGAGAGAGAGAGAGAGAGGCATATTACTACTTAGCTAAAAGGAATCTAATGAGGATTAATATTAACATGAGAAATCTTGGTCCTTAAATGCTTAATAACTGTCAATTTCACTTCCCTTATTTTATCTCTGACATCTTTCCCATGGCGCCATTTTAATAATTCCTGGAAGCCCAACTAGTAGCCAACATTGTAGAAATGTGTCTGGTTTGAGAAAAAGTAATCTTACCCAATTCCAGTCTGTGATATCAGATTTTAGGTCTTTCTGGTTCTGTTTTTGTACTGCAGAGCACAGTTTTCCTCTCCTCAATAAATGGCACCATCATTTCCTTTACCCAGCCGCACTGACTAAGAATCCTGGAGTCATCTTTGATTTCTCTCTTTCTCTAACATCTCACACGCAATCCATCAGCTAACCCTGTCACTCCAACTATTCCTTATCACCTTCACAGCTACCAACCTGGTCTGCGTTACTATCATCTGTCACCTGGGCAAAATCAATAAAAACATATCCTCAGGTGAGGATTAATTTATAAAAAAGAGAGAGCCCTGGCTGGTGTTCTCAGTGGTTAGTGTCCGTCCGCACACAGAAGGGTGGTGGATTCTTCTACTCTCTCTAAAAATCAATGGAAAAATATCCTCAGGTGAGGATAAACCAAAAAGAGAAAGAGAGAGAGGAAAGAGAGGAGGAGGGAGGGAGAGAGAGAAGAAAAAAGAGAGAGAGAGAGAGAGAGAGAGAGGCATATTACTACTTAGTTAAAAGGAATCTAATGAGGATTAATATTAACATGAGAAATCTTGGTCCTTAAATGCTTAATAACTGTCAATTTCACTTCCCTTATTTTATCTCTGACATCTTTAGGTATATGTCCAAAAGAGCTTCCTAACAGAGCTCTCTGTTTCCCCTTATTCTCCTACAGCCTCTTCTCCAGCCAGGTGCCGGGGTGATCCTTTTAAAATGTCATATCATATCATTCCTGCGCTCAAAACTCTCTGATGGTATCTCCTAACACTTAGAGTAAATCTTCAAGATCTCATCATGACTTTACAAAGGCTCTGACAACCCCTAGCAACCTCCTGGATCTCATTTGGTGCTACACTTTTTCTAGCTCATTCCATCTCAGACATGCAGTTCTTTTTGCTGACCCTTATACACACCAACAAGCTCATGCCTTAGGACCTTTGCACTCATGTTCTCAAGTTAACTAAAATCTCGGTTCAACTATCTCTCCTCAAGAAGACATTCTTTACAAATTGCTCCAAAGAAAACTAAATATTTAAGTTTAAATCTAACAAAAATATGAACATGATCTATATGATGAAAATTATCAAATGCTGATGAAAGTAATCAAAGATGACCTAAATCCTTGGAGAGACACACGGTGTTCATGGATTGGAAGATTCACTGTAGTAAAGATGTCAATTTCCTATAAATTGATTCTCTAAACTTCTCAGTTTAACAGAATTCCTATCAAAATCTCAGCAAGTTTCTCTGTAGACATAGACAAGTTTATGCTAAAATTTATTTGGAAAGTGAAAGGCACTAGTATAGACAACATAATTTTTGGAAAAGGAATAAAGTGGGAGAAATCACTTCTCAATATTAAGGCTTACTATATAGCTACAGTAATCGAGACAAAGTAGCAAAAGAAATTCAATGGAGAAAAAGAAATTCAATTTCTGGTACTGGCAGAAAGATCCACACATTGATCAGTGGAACAGAATAGGAACCCTAGGAATATGACCACAAATATGCCTAATTTCTTTTGACAGAGTAGCAAAAGAAATTCAATGGAGAGATAACCTTTTCAATAAATGGTGTTGGAGCAATTAGACATCCATAAGCAAAACTGTGAAACTCAACCTAAATTTGACACCTTATACAAAAATTAACTCAGAATGAATCATGGACTTACATGTAAACAAAAACTATAAAACTTCCAGGAAAGAATATAGGAGAAAATTTTCAGAACCTATATAACTAGACAAAGAGTTCTTAGACTTGACACCAAAAGAATGACCTACAAGAGGAAAAATTGATAAACTGTACCTCATCAGAATTTTAGCTCTGCAAAAGTCACTATTAAAAAATGAAAAGATAAATTATAGACTGGGGGAAAGTATTTACAAAGCATATATCTGACAAAGGTCTAGTATCTGGAACATATAAAGAACTCTCAAAACCAGCAATATGAAAACAAACAATACAATTAGAAAATGGGCAAAAACATGCAGACACTTCACCAAAGAGACTATATAGGTGGCAAATAATACATGAAAATATATTCAACATCATCAGTCATTAGAGAAATGTAAGTTAAACCACAATGAGATATCCCAACACACTTATCAAAATGGTTGAAATGAAAAACAGTGATTAACACCAAATGTTGGCAAAGCTATGGAGAAACTGAATCACTCATACATCGTTGGGGAGTGTAAATGACAGTTATTTTGGAAAACAGTTTGTTAGTTTCTGAAACAAAACAAAACAAGACCATACATACGCTTACCACAAAACCCAGCAATCACACTTCTGGGCATTTAGCCAAGATAAATGAAGACTTATTTTCACGCAGGAACTTGTACACAAATATTCATAGCAGTTTTATTTGTCATAGCTCAAAACTTGAAACTCATCAAATATTTTTTCATAGGTGAATGGTTAAGCAAACTGTGGTACATCCATACCATGGAATATTACTGAGAAATACATAGGAACAAACCATTGGTTCACCTAACTTGGATGGATCTTAAGGGAATTATGCTGAGTGAAAAAAGCTGATCTGTATGATTCTATTGATATGAGGTTTATGAAATGATCTAATTATAGAGGTACAGATTAGTGGTTGCCAGGGGCTAGTGATGGTGAGGAGGGATGGATGTGGCTATAAAGAGGTAACAATGACATTTCTTGTGTTGATACAGTTGAGTATTATTTTTTGTCATAGCTTTATTGAGTATAATTCATAGATGCCATTCAGTTCCTTGATTGTTGTGATGATTACATAAGACTACAACTATGATAAAATTACATAGAGCTATGCACACATACTCAAATAAGTGCATTTATAACTGGTGATGTCAATTCCTTGATTTTGATATTTTATTATAATTGCAAAAAAATGTTAACATTGGGGGATATTAGGAAAAATGTGTGGGGCTTCCCTGTGTATTTGTTTGCAACCTCCTGGGAGTCTAAAATTATTTTTAAATTATTTTTTAAATTTAAGGCATTTATAAAAACTGCCTTACCCAAAATAGCACCTCTTCTG
Organism: Eptesicus fuscus; assembly: GCF_027574615.1. NCBI lineage: Eukaryota > Metazoa > Chordata > Mammalia > Chiroptera > Vespertilionidae > Eptesicus > Eptesicus fuscus. Next base: position 62,766,885 of record NC_072486.1, read on the forward strand.
TCACTCTCTACTCTCATAGCTTGCTTTATTTTTCTTCAAAGACTTTATTTCCACCTGACAAAATAATATATGTATAAGGTATGACATATTTTGCATAAACCTGTCTCCTCCAGTACACTTAGGAAGACAGGAAGTTGTGTTCTCCACTGTATGATGGCACCTTGTTGAGTGAACACGTGAACCTGCCTTCCTATAGATGTACATTTCGTTTATTGTCTATATACATAAACTAGCCTTTACAGCTTGCCAGAAACAATACCTTTATCAAGGTATCTACCCCAGACTCTCTATTCAGAAGAATTTCAATTGCCTTTTTTTTCAGTAAGAACATTTTAATACATGCAATTCTCTAGCAGGGAATTTTATCTCATTCTATTCCTTCCTTTCTGGCTCCAATCAGGCCTTTGGGAGTATGTCCTCATTTAGTGTCTTTCTGGGATAGTTAAACCTTCAACTATAAGAAGGCAGCAAAATAAAGGTCCTTGAATCTGACAGATTTGACCTTGTGTTCTTCATAAAGACCTTTAGGAGGCCAAGGCTTCAGAGTGAGTTGTTCAAATAGAATGAAACAACTTTATAAGAAAAAGAAACAGTGCAAAGAAAGATCATTAAACTCTCAGCCATCTATCTTATTACAAATGGTCATGATATATTTTATTGTGCATCTGTGGGAGGCAAAATAATAGGTCCTAAAGATGTCCATGTCCTAATTCCCAGGACCTGTGAATATGAGACCTCATATTGCAGAAGGGACTTTGCAGATGAATGTGATTAAGATTAAGGATCTTGAATAATATTCTCCGTATTTTATATCCAGTCTGTAATTAACCTTTCCCACTATTCTCCTAAAAAAGTCACGATTCCATTTAGTCCAGTATCTACATTATAATGCTCATACACCAAGAATATTGTACATCATGACATATCTTTTCTCACTCCTTACAATTGATCAAAATAATACCCTGCTCAAATGCTGATAAAACATAAGTCACTGTAGTGATTCCTCATAATATTGTTCTCCATTTGTTTGTTTGTTTATTGGCCTGGAATGCTCTCCATAAAGAAGAAGAAGAAAAAAAAAAGATTAAGGACCTTGAAATGGGGAAATCAGCCTGGATTACGCAGAGGGACCCAATCTAATCATAGGAGTCTTTACAAACAGCAAACCTTTTCTGTCTGTAGAGAACTAGAGATGATGTTGTGAGAAGGACTTGACCTGCTGTTGCTGTCTTCAAAGATGGAAGGAAGGGGCTTGAAGAAGCTGGAAAACTCAAGGAAATAGACTCTCTCCTGGAAACTCCAGAAAGGAATGCAGCCCAGTCAACATCTTGATTTTATTTATTTACTAGAGGCCTGGTGCATGGATTCGTGCATCCGTGGGGTCCCTTGGACTGGCCTGCAGGGATCGGGCCGAAACTGGCCCGGTGCACCAATTCATCCAGGGCGTGTCCGGCCCGTTTGGCCCAGTCCCAATGAGCCAGACCCCAGCAGCAAGCTAATCTACCAGTTGGAGTGTCTGCCCCCTGGTGGTCAGTGCATGTCATAGCAACTGGTCGAAAGGTTGAATGGTCGGACACTTAGCATATTAGGCTTTTATTATATAGGATTATTTATTTTGTTAATCCTCACCTGAGGTATTTTTCCATTGATTTTTAGAGAGGCTGGAAGGGAGGGGAAGACACAGAGAGAAACATCAATGTGTCTGATGTGAGAGACACATGGATTGGTTGCCACACCCCAATTGGGGCCTGGGTTGAAGCCTGCAACCGAGATACAGGCCCTTGTCAGGAATAGAACCCATGACCCTTCAGTCCACCAGCTGAGGCTCTATCCACTGAGCCAAACTGGCTAGGGCCAACCTTGATTTTAGCCCAGTGAGACCCATAGCAGTCTTCTGACTTATAGAACTGTATAATAGTAAATTTGTGTTGCCTTAAGTACTAAGTTTGTGGTGAGTTGTTACAGCAGCAATGGGAAACTAATATAGTATCTTACTCTGTTTATAGATTTTCTATTAACTTTGCTTGTAAGCCACAGAAACCAAGTTGAGCTTCCTAAGCAAACAAAGCAAACTTTTCTGTAAGCAGTGTCTCAGGGAGCCCAAGTTAGGGCAGCTGTAGAACTGCAGAAAGGTAGGACCGTAGTGAAAGCTGCCACCAGAACTACCCTTCCTCTATCCCTTTTGTCTCTGCTTCCCGACACTCTGTTCCCTTCTCCTTTCTGTAAACAGACCTTCTCTGCTACTTAGTCCATAGGTGTAAGAAGGCTGAGCCTCAGCCTCCCCTTGTCCTCTCTTTCTTCATCAGCCCAGTCAGCCCAGGCTGTGACTAGGATCTCATTCTCAATTCTGAAGTTCCAGAGAAGGAACTGTTTGGCAGTATGGGCTAGATGCCCATTATGGGTTGAATTGTTCTCCACCCGCCCCCCCCCCCCTCAAAAAAAAAAAGATATGTTGAACCCCTAATCCCTCAGGATCTCAGAATGTGACCTTATTTGAAAATAGGGTCATTGCAGATGTAATGAGTTAAGATGAGGTCATACTAGAGTAGAGAGGGCCCTTATCTTTATATATATAAAACCCTAATATGCAAATATACCAAATGGCGGAACAACCGAACAACTGGTCGCTATGACATGCGCTGACCTCCAGGAGGTGCGTGTGGAACATGGTGGGTGTCGGCAGCAGGCGGTAGATCACAGAACATGGTGGAGCAGGTGAGCGGGGGTGCCCCACCAAGGTGGGGTGCTGGTCACTGTCATCGGGACAAGCCTCTGGTGGTTACTGAAAATTCTTTGCTGCTGTGCGCCGTGGTCCTGCCCAGCGCTCACACCACTGCTGGCACAGGCCCCGCTCACACCCGCAGCTGGTGCCAAAGCCACCACCTGCACCCACGGCTGGCGCCCTGTGCCGGTCCCAATCACTTGGTGCCATCAGCAGATGCAAGCAGCAGCTGCCGGCCCCAGTTGCCCCTGAGAGCTTCTCCACCTCCCCCTGCTCCTGAGGGGCGATCAGGGCAGCAGCCGCTGCTCACACCCACTGACGCACCCGGCTGCTGGTGCCAGCCCCAATCACTCCACGCCATCAGCGGTGTGAGCGGGGCTTGCACTGTCTATGTGTGGGAGCGGTGGCAGTGGGAGTGGAGCTGCCAGCAGACAGGGGACTGGGGGCTGCGGTGGGAGGGGCTGGGCAGGGGCACGGAGGATGGGCCCAGACCCGCCCCTGTGCCCACCGCAGCCTTGTGGCCCACAGTTCCATTCAAGGTGCACGAATTCGTGTACTGGGCCCCTAGTTTCTGTACAACTTGTGTCTTTATAAGAAGAAATTAGGACACAGACACAGAGGTAAGATAGCTAGGTGAAGATAAAGGCAGAGATCGCAGATAGCTGCCATAACCCAAGGAACGTCTGGGGCTACCAGAAGCTGAAAGAGGTAAGGAAGAATCCTCCACTGGAGACAAGAGAAGGAGCATGGCCCTACCAATACCTTAATTTTGGACTTCTGGGCTCCAGACTGTGAGATAATGGTTTCTGTTGTTTTAAGCCACCAGTTTGTGGTACTTTGTTACAGTAGCTCTAGGAAACTAATATAGCGCCCAAGCTTGATCCAGTCAGCTATGTCTAGGAGACCCTGTCTTGTAGTACAGATATGGCTCCTCAAGACTCACCCCTCTGGCTTGAGGAGTAGGGTGCCAGTTTCCAAAAAAGGAAGAATCATTGTGAGCTAGGCAAATGCACTGAAAACTGTCCATTACAGCTAGGACAAATATGATATTCTCTCTCTCTCTCTCTCTCTCTCTCTTTGTTTTGCATGAAAATAATTATTTTACCCTCTGGAAAGCATTTCCGTGTATGAGGTGAGATATGAATTAAGTTACTTCTTTTTCCATAGCATAATTAGCGTAATCCCTTTGCCCTAACACCTGTGTATTGGAGTACTGATAATTGAAAACATTTCTGGAATCTCTATGCTATTCCATTCATCTGATTGATTTACCAGATTCCTGGCATGGTGGTGAGAGGGACTTAACTTCCAACCTGAGTTCTAGAGCATGGTTATCCCTTGCTTCATTCCCTCCTCTAAGTGTTCTGTCTATGGATGAAACATCTAATTACTCAACTTACTTTTAGGGGGTGGAGGCTTTCACGATGTTTCTAACCATTTAGATGAATGGATCAGGAGAACTCTTCTGGTGGAAGTCAGCGTGCCCTTCCTGTGTTCCCTTTTTGAAACTAGTCCCTGACATTGTAACATGTCTGGTCTTAGGGATGGGACAAGCCAGTAAGCACTCAATAAATATTAAGTAATTATTAGAACAAAGGCCAGATAACACCTACCTCAGACTCTGCTAGCACCCAACAATTGCTCATTCCTACCTCTCCCCACCTTAAGTCATGAATGTGAGTGAGAAAGGGATGTGGTTGGCTAAATAATGGCCACCCCAAAATGTCCATGTCCTAATCCCTGAAACCTCCTGGGTATATTACCTTGCGTGGTAAAAGGGACTTTATCAATGTGGTTAAAATGAGAATCTTAAAATGGGAAGATTATTCTGGATAATCTGGGTGGGCCCAATATAATCATCACGGTCTTATCAGGGCACACGGGAGAGTCAGAGAGAAAAAGGAGATGTGACCATGGAAGCTGAAGTTGCAGTGATGTGCTTTGAAAGATGGAAAATGGGGCCAGGAATGCAAGTGGCTTCTAGAAGTTGAAAAATGGATCCTCTAGAGCCCTCAGAAGGAACTCAGTTCTGCTCATACCTTGCTTTAGCCCAGAGAAACCCATTTTGAATTCTGACTTCCAGAACTGTAAGATAAAAAAATTTCTGGGGCCGAAACCGGTTTGGCTCAGTGGATAGAGCGTCGGCCTGCGGACTCAAGGGTCCCAGGTTCGATTCCGGTCAAGGGTATGTACCTTGGTTGTGGGCACATCCCCAGTGGAGGGTGTGCAGGAGGCAGCTGATTGATGTTTCTCTCTCATCGATGTTTCTAACTCTCTATCCCTCTCTCTTCCTCTCTGTAAAAAATCAATAAAATATTAAAAAAAAATTTCTGGGAAGTCAGAATTCAAAATGGGTTTTAAGCCACTAAATTTGTGGTAATTTGTTACAGCAGCAACAGAAAACGAATACAGAGGGAATCAGAATTTCATTGAACATTCTGCAAAACTGGCACTCCTGGACTCGTCCTTGTTTAAATTGTAAGGTTTGAGGCCCTACAAAGAACCTAGTGGTACCTTTCTTGCCATGTCACTCCAGCCAGATTTCACCATCCTTTAAGTCAGCGGTCACCAACCTTTCGGACCTCACGGACCACCAGTGGTCCGCAGACCACCAGCTGGCAATCGCTGCTTTCTTTTCTCTCCATTTCTGTCCATCCAGCCTGATATTCACTACCCCAACAATCTTCTTTGAACCTAGACTTAATAGCTGTTCTAAAATACTAGTGTTAACCCCACATACGGTTATTAGAAACATGGAAATTCAGTGAGCAAATTAAGTTGAAACATGAAATAACAATAAAAAAAAATCTTTGAAAGATTGGGGCAATTTTTTCCCCTCCCAGCATCAGGCCAAAGAGAAAGCTAGAGAGATACTGATACCAGAGACACTGAGGAACAAATCTAGTTAGAAACATTGAACCACACTACAAGCTTCTGAGCATTTGCTCAGATTGTTTTAAGACCTGGGGCTTGGGCAGAAATTGCCAACCTTTTGTCCAAGCCCAGAAGCCTAGATACCGAGAGATAGTGGAGACTTAAGTAAAAATGCAGCTTGGAGTTTAAGAAATCTGGATTTGAATCCTGCTTCTGTGGACCACCGTTTTTCTTTTCTTTTCTTTTCTTCTTTCTTTCCTTCCTTCCTTCCTTCCTTCCTTCCTTCCTTCCTTCCTTCCTTCCATCAAAAATATGTCTTTATTGATTTCAGAGAAAGGAAGGAAGAGGGAGAGGGAGATAGAAACATCAATGAGAGAGAAACATCTATCTGCATGTGCCCTGACCTGGGAATCAAATGGGCCACCTCCTGGTGCCACACCAGCCAGCTGTGGACCCGTTTTTTGGTCTCTTTCTTCAAGAGGCCCTAAAAGACCCTCCTGTCAGGTGAGCTCATCCAAAGGCAGTGAACTGGGAAGATGTATCACTCCATCTCCTAACCCAAAACACGGATTTCTGGGTCTGTGTCACCAAAAGAAGAAAAAGTATAAAATGCACGTCTCTGGCATTAAGAAAGCGTGCTTTTAAACTCCTCTCTCCCAGAATAAAAGGCCCTTACTTTTAATTTTTTATTTGTGATGATTTTGTTTTTTCTTTCCGTTCTGTTACTAGCTGGAACGAAAATGTTGGCCGGGGCCCCAGGCGGCTGCTGGAAAGGCGCCCTCCCAGGAGCAGAAGGCTCGCTTAGGAGAGACTGGGGGCGGGGAGAGAACTCGCGACTCGGCCTCCCCAGCGCGGTAGGGATTCTCTCCAGTCTTTCCTGGGCTCCCTAGTCGGAGCCCCTCGACAGCAGGGGCGGGCGAGGAGGCTTCGGGGGACACTCACGGCGCAATGGGGTCACGCAGCCCAGCCCCCAGCTCCTGGGAGGGGGTGAGCTGAGGATCTGGGTCTGGCCGCCGCGGGGGCGAGGACCACCCACGATGGCCCCGCCCTGGCCCCGCCCTCCCCCTCCCGGCGGGCCTTCCCGCTCGCCGCCCTTGCACGCTCTTCTGGGCCCGAGGAAGCCCCGCTCCCGGCTCAAATGTTTTTCTGAGTTTTCTCCTAAGCAGGATGGGCTGTGGTGACCAGCTCTCTCAGATAAAGATGAAAGAGGGGGTAAGGGCCAAGACTGGGAGTGAAGAGGTGGCCTTTTCCCTCCTCACCCAGGGAGAGCGCTGGACCGTGATATCCAGACATATCTTTACCTACTCTTACCCTAAAAGTTTTGGGTGGCAAAGTTTAGTTCACTTTTAGTTTGGAAAAAGGAAATGAACATTAGGTTTTGGGATACAATGAACGCATTTTCAGATCAGAACTGGGATCTTTCGAGCTAATTTAGACGAGAGGGGGTTGTGGGAGAAGGGGGTACATCTGATAGACTCAGAGGGACAAGGGACCGAGGAGGTACAGCGATATTTAGGGGAGTCTCCAGTCCTCTCCTCTACCCTTCCCCTTCTAGTCGCCAGAATGGAAAATTCATGGAGTTCAGCTTAGCCCAGGTCAACAAACTTTTATTGCCATTTCTGGCTCCCCCTGCCCCAGCAAGATCCTTGCTTCTAACACTGTAGAAATACTGAGCTCTGGTGCAGGGGAATGGGGGCGTGAGGGCGGGGGTTACCTCACCTCCTCAGTACACTGCCAAGCTTAAAGAACCCCACTTGCTGGAGAGGGAGGGCCACACTGGAGAAATTAAACAGAAGGAATGGCTCAGTTCCACCTTTGCTGGCTGCAGAATATGGAGGAGACCATGGTCCCGAACATTTTTCAAAGGGTGTCAGAGAGAGGGATGAATTTGGCTGCTGTTGTTCCCCTTGCCCTTGCTGCCATGTTTCCATGGAAATGAGGGAGGGACAGGATGTACCTCACTCTGACTACCTGGGAGGATGGCAGAGCAGGCATTTAGTAAACATTTTGCCTTCCATTGCTACCCAACACATACAACTGTCCCCAGCTGACCCCCAAGCTCACTGCCTGCTCCCTTCCCTTCCCTTCTGGAGCCAGTATCATGTCAAATGGATTCCAGGCAGGGCTGCTGGGTCCACTCCTCAGCCAGGTCTCACTGGCAACAGTTGGATTCTGAGTGTGTCCGTCAACCTCAGTAGCAGCCTCAGTAGAGCAGTCAGTTATAGTGCCTCCGTGAAAAGCAGCATCTATACCCTCATGACTGTGCAACTGCTGTTCCCAAACATCTCTGCCCAGACAAAATTTAAAAAAACATAAAGCCAAATGGGTTAGGTTAGAAACAATACAAAACAATTCTCTTAACAATGCTGAGGGCTAGAAAGGGGAGCGGAGGAGCATCTTCCCGAGACTTGAGCCACCTGAGCACCTGCCATCTGCCTGTTTGGAGTTTGCTTCTTCCCACTGGGCTGTTGCTGGGGGGAATCCAAATCTCCATTGAGCATTGAGAGCTGTACCCACTGCTGTTGGTGATGAGGCTTGCCTGTTGCCACAGTGAGGAGGTGCAGATGGATTCTCAGTACCATGGGTCAGCCCGGTGCTGTTGGTTGTAGAGCTGTAGCTTGATCTGATCTTTGATCTGATTCACAAGGATCTGGGACAGCAGGATTCCCACCAGCTGGGAGAGGCAAGAAGGATTGGGCCCTCAGCAATGAGCAATGCCCTTGTTTTCCCTGACTCAATCTTCCCAGTTCAGTCAGCACCATCTCATCTCCTCAGCAATGTCAGTGCCTGACACCCTAGCTGATCCCAGGTGCCCTCCCCCAAACAAAGGAGTCTTTGCAGAATTGTGGGACCCACAAGTCTTGCAGGGTAAGTTACCTGGGGGATGGCCAGGCCCAGTGCCACACCACCAAGTAAGAAGAGGTTGCTGTGTATCCAGTTGACCAATTTGTCAATACAGCCATTGGTGTAGATGACTTTACTAGCTTCCAAGTACTCAAGGGCCTGCATTCCTTGGCCACACATGGTGTTGATCACTGCCTAGGGAGAAAGTTAAAAAGCCGAGTGGGACTCCCATTCCAATAACCTTTTCTTTCAGACCATAGCTGATGGGCTTCCCACCCTTCTTAAAGTCCTGAATTGTTAGAGAATATATGTGGAGGATGCTAGGTTATAAGTTGCTAAATGTAGGCTTCCCTTCCTCGGAGAGATCCAAGTCCAGTTCTCTTTGCTTCAGAGACTCGCCCCTTCTGAACTCCCACGTGGGCTGCATGAGTAAAAGGCCATCAGATTGGGGTGAAGGAAAACATCGGACAGCTGTCCAACAAAATTGATTGGTTAAACTAGGGAATGGGGATTCCTCACTGTGACTGTCCTAATCAGAAAGTAACTCAGATCACTGCCCGGGAGGAAAAGAGGTGTGAAGTCTGCTCACCTGGCTGGGAGTAGGCAAGCAACAGGAGTAAGGCACAGAGCAACGCTCCCGGCTGGGGTTATCTTCTGAACAGTTGAAGTACATGTTCTGGGACCAGTCCTTGTAGGAAATCCCTCCACAGCAGCTGAACTGCAACAAAGCCCACCACAGAGGTTAAGAATCACCCACCCTCACAATGACGTGATCAGGAGAATTCTCAGAACAGCCAAAAGTCTATGGCAAGTTTCCACTTGTAAGGGCAGGTTGTGTTTAACACAACCTTGAAACATGAGTCCAAGTTTGTCAATGGCCTTCAGGTGAAGAAGTTTTACACTTTAAACTATGAGTTTCTTGAGGGCAGTTTCTGGTTTTGAAGTCCTGAATAGCACAGAACCTGACAAAAGAAGGTGTTCAAAAATACTGACGGAAATAAAAGGCTCAGTGTTGCCAACATTTGTGTTAATGTAGAGAAGACACAAGAGGAGGACCTGCAATATTGTGGGCCCATAATTACACCATGAAAGCAAGTAGGACTAGGTCAGTGTCTATTATGCCAAGGGAAGGGGAACTCAACACTGGTCTCAGAAGCACTTTTATTTAAAATGTAGCTTTTGATTCATAGCAGTATTATCCACAATAGCCAAAATTTGGAACTGACTCAAGTGTGCATCAAAAGATGAATGGATTATCAAAGTATGGTATATACATACAATGGAATATTGTTGAGCCTTAAAAAGGAAGGGAATTTTGACACATCCTACAATATGGATGAATATTGAAGACATTAAGCTAAGTGAAATAAGCCAGTCACAAAAGAACAAATACTGTGTGATTCCACTTATAAGAAGTACTAGAGTTGTCAAATTCATAGAAATAAAAAGTAGAATGGTAGTTGCCAGAAACTAGGGGAGGAGGAAATGGGGAGTTATTGCTTAATGGGTATAGAATTTCAGTTGGGGAAGATGAAAAAGTTCTGGAGGTAGATGGTAATGATGGTTGTACAATGTGACTGTACTTACAGCCACAGATCTGTACACTTAAAAATGGTTAAAATGGTAAATTTTATGTTATGTATATTTTATCACAATTTTTAAATTTTAATTTCTGAATAAAAGTTAATATTAAAAAATCTTCCCAGTTCTGCCGAAACCGGTTTGGCTCAGTGGATAGAGCGTCAGCCTGCGGACTCAAGGGTCCCAGGTTCGATTCCGGTCAAGGGCATGTACCTTGGTTGCGGGCACATCCCCAGTAGGGGGTGTGCAAGAGGCAGCTGATCAATGTTTCTCTCTCGTCGATGTTTCTAACTCTCTATCCCTCTCTCTTCCTCTCTGTAAAAAATCAATAAAATATATATAAAAAAAATCTTCCCAGTTCTTCATCCCCCCCCCCCAAAGCAACCTCTTATAATAGTTCCTTACATATCCTTTCAGATTCCTTTTGCAAATATGAATACATGTTCTTTCCTCCCTCTTGTTTTACACAAGTGGTAGATCACTATATATTCTGTTCTATGCCCTTAAAAATACTTTTAAAGCACCCTGCATGTATTTCTTTTTCCAACCCCCTTCCCAGAGAATCCATTACTCTGGCAGGTAATGAAGAAGGCCACAGGCCTAGAGTGTGAGGCCTCTCTTGGGAAGGTACTTTTGCTCACAGCCTCCTGGACCACTAGCTGCCCACCCCCACCTCTTAGCCCATACCTCCTTCTGGCCAAAATCAATGAGGTTCTGTAGGTCCAAGTCATCTCGGTAGTGGACAATGGCATTATTGATGAGCTCACTCACTTTCCCTCGTGCCTGCCAGAGACAGAAGTAGGGAATAAGAACACAGAACTAAACCCTAACCTGCTCCTCCCTGCAGAAATAACAGTAGACAGCAGTCATCCTTGTTTAAGTTAGCCTTGAAATCAGAACCAAGTCCTAGTGATGGAAGAGAGCCAGTTCTGAAGCCCATCCATCCTTGGGCCCTCAGGCACCAGTGGACCTTCAAAGAGCCACATTTCATGATAATCAAATATTTATCTACTTCTGATACTATTACCACAAAATACTTGCTGATTGATGCAAAGCGGAGAAACTTTTTTTTTTAGTAGAAAAAAGACTTACTGAGCTGAAGCACTGACCTCTAGTGGACATAAGAGAATTACATCTCTTTAGACTCAAAACATCTACATTTATCATTTTGAGTTTACTAAGCCAGAAGGACTAGGACATTCTGAATGAATACAGTGGCTCTCAACTTCATAGTTCCTACCATGATCTTTTCCTTCTTGCTCCACTACTTTTCCCAAAACGTCTTCTCCATAATCCTATACTGTCCTCTACAATCATTTGCCCTTTGGGAAAGGAATTTTGGTTCTTAATGAAAGGAACTATCACTGAATGACAGATCACATCCAGATATGGTAAGCACCGTTCAAAATTTGGTTTACTTTGCTCCTTCCTTCCTACTATTTATTCCAATAGACATTTCCCCCCAAAGAAGTAAAAAGCTCTTCATGTTGTCTGTGGTCCAATCATTTGCCGTTAAAGTTTGCAGGTTATTTTGACTTTGTGTTCATAGAACTTACTTCCCTGTTAGCCTCTCAGATTGTCAGAGGGGAACAATCTTAAAGTTCTCTTTAAATATGGCGACTTTAAAGGCTATTCATTCATCCCTAAGGAGAGACTTTCAAAGGCTGATACTTCTTGGTGCTGTGGTTAATCAATCAGGCTAATCCCAGGCAGAAACTTTCCCTTCCTCTTCTGGTTCACACCTGAGAAGGCCCTTGGCTCCCAACACTACCTTGTCTGAGAAGACGAAGCCCAGGACCCCAGCAGCCAGCTGTAGCAGGAACACGATGGTGAGGCAGAGTGAGAACTGTGGGGAGTGGGCAGGAAAAGGCAACAGTCTGTTACCACGTTGGGCAGTAGCCCCTCCCAGGGCCATGGGAAGTACTGAGGGACCACAGGTTACTTCTCCCAGATGACCCCCCACCCGGTAAAGGGGTCACCTGGGCTGAACTCTACAGTGAGGAGTGGACAGCACCGACCTTGGGGGTAGGGTGGGACAGAGGAAATCGAAAGGTTGTAGGAATGGCACTGGGAGGCTGAGAGGCACAGGGAGAAGGGGGCCCAGGTCTTTGTAGTGGGGCCGCTGAGCACTCACCGTCTGCAGGAGGCAGATGTTCTCACGGAGGGATCCAATACAGCCACAGAAGGTGAGCAGAAACATGAGGATGCCCACCATGATCAGCAGGATGGCGGGGTCCACAGCCAGGTAGGCCAAGGCTGCTTCTGGGAGAAGGGGCTGTTTCTCAGTCTGAGCCTGGAGCCGACTCAGGGTGGCACCCAGGAATGGGTGGAGGTGCCCCCCCAAATGTTCTCCTCCCCTAGTGGGGGGATGTCTAGTGTGGTTGGGTGAAGGTTATGGGGAGGCAGTACTCCCCTCTCAGGGGAGAACAAAAAGGGCCCAGCAGGGTTTGTGGCATTTAAGTTGAGGAACTAACAAAGTAAGAGCCTTTATTCTTTGGCTCCAGAAAAGAATTAGGATGGTATTAGGCTTGCCAGCTTTGCTGATGGTTTCTCGGAGATTTTGTGCACTGGAGTAGGAATGGAGGTTGAGTTACTCCAGGACAGAGTGAGGGAGGGGCTGAAGCCTCTGATCACTTTGTTCCCAGAGGCCTACCTTCTTTCCTAGACATTTCCTAAGCCTAAAAGGCAGGTATATTTGCAAGGCTCATGGGAGCTCTGGGAAATCCAGATGAACTGACGTGAGAACAAGCTGCCAAGATTTGGCTAGAGGGTGGCTGCCCCATTTAGCCCCATAGCTTATATGAGAAGGAGTGGTACAGGGCTGAAGGAGGCAGAGAAGGAAGAGCCCTGGCAAGAGTTGTAGGAAGACAGAGGGGGACCTATAGCTCACCTGCGTGCTTCATCAGCCGAGCATAGACTCCTATGGACACCATCACCATGGAAATCACCTGTGGAGACAAGGGACCAGCTAGACCCTGAGATTTTGGAAACCAGAGGCCTGACCACCATTGGGTAACCTTAAAGGAGAGTAGGAGGTCTTTCCCAGGACCCAGAGATAAGCATCCTTCTCCTCCCCAGTGATACAGTTGATAGTTGATAGCGCTTTATCTTCATGAAAAGCTTTTACCAAGATTATCCCATTCCATCCTCACAGCACAGTTATCTTGTGAGGCAGCTATTATCGCCATTTTACAGATAGGAATTTACAGCTTACAAGGTTAAGAACAATAGCTAAGAACTTGGGCTTCAGAATGACTCAGACCTGGGTCCATGCTGGACAAATCTGGAGCCTCCGTTTCTGTATCTAAAGGTGGGAATTAAAAACAACTACATTTTTAAAAAGTAGATGAAAATGAAATAAGAAAATGTATGGAAAGTATGCACCACAATGCCTGACAATAAACTATCTGTCATTACTAAGTTAACTAAGTTGCCCTGGGTCACACAGAAGCTCCATGAAGTTCTGAATTCTAACCCAGCTACATCAAAGGGCAGGTCTTAAAGTCAAAGCAGGACAAGTAGATGCATACTCCCAGGTCTCCGACTCTCTTGAAGGTCAATATGATGTCAAATTCAAGAATTGAAGTGCATACCAAAGTGAAAGAATGCATGCATGAATGTGTGGGTGTAAGAACAGCAGAACTCCCTTGGCAAAGGAACCTTTATCTTTATAAACCCCGATTACAGTGTGGAGGAATGGAGGGATGTAAGCCTTTCGAACCTCCTGACTGCCCTGAGGGGACAACCCATCAGCGACTACCAGGGGTCCTCAAAGGGGTCTCCCTGCCACCCCCTAAGGCCTCCAGGAGTGCAGGGCTGCCCAGTTTGCACATCCTTATCTGCCTTTTCTTTGTCCCCAGGCTGATGGCGATAAGCAGCAGCTGGCTGTCACCATGGCAATAGCTGGGGCCACGCTCTGGCTGGAGAGAGTTCTCAGAACAGGGTTTTGACCAACTCAGTCGGGAATATGGCTGGCTAGACTCCACTGTCCTGCAAGACGGAGACCAGCTGGAAAGAGCCATCTTGGGGCTTTCGTGGGAGAAGGGAATTGGACCCCTATAGCAGGTAACAGGGTCAGACTAATCCCTCCACAGAAAGACATTTTTCCTCAGGGGCCTCTACCATCTGGTGTATTCAGCAGTAAATGGGAAACCCTTATCCAAAACCATGTCTTCCAGGCCCCTCTCCTTACTCCTCAACCGTCTGACACCGTCTCTGACTTTGGGCCAGATATGCTATCATCTGGCCCTCACACACTTTGTCCAGGGAGTGGCTTGTAGAGCTGAGGGTGGGGCTGGAGGTGCCAACTTGCTTCTTGTCCTAAGCCAGTGATGGGCAACCTTTTGAGCTTGGTGTGTCAAACGTCGCCAAAAAACTGAGCATAACTCGGGTAGTGTGTCACTTTGAGGAAAAAACATTATTTCGCAAATGTTTCATCCTCAGGAGCAGCAAATGTTTCATCCTCGGCCTACGGCCGCCTTAGCAGCCGCGTGTCATCAGAAATGGCTACGCGTGTCAGTGCTGACACGCGTGTCATAGGTTCGCCATCACTGTCCTAAGCACAACCAGGCTCAGGGAGCAATAGGGTGAGTGGGTGGCAAGAAAACCAGAAGACAGAGATGCAGTCATCCCCCAGGCCCAGAGGCACGGCCCTTTGCCAGAGTGATTGAGCATCTCTGCCTGCTCTTTAAAACACCACAGGCAATTACACTTCTGAATATCGCTTTACTGGATCATTTAAAAATACGTATCTGCTCTTTATTTCTGTTGCTTTCAGGTGCCTCACTGTTTTTTCCACATGTTAAATTTTCACAAGAGTGTATAACTTTCCACAAAGATGATCTCTAATTAAATCCTGACACAGCTAAAACAAGAAAGGAAAGTAAGAGCTGTCATGTATCACAGGGTGACTTAATTCCAGGCATGGGCCTGTAGCTATAGCAGTTGTTCTGTCTCTATTTGTGGTAGATAGAATAGTGTCCCCCCAAAGATGTCCTGTACTAATTCCCAGAACCCGTGAATGTTACCTTATGTGACAAGAGGGGCTTTGCAAATGTGATTCAGTTAAGGCTCTTGAGATGGGGAGATTACCCAGTTGGGCCCAATATTACCACAAGGGACCTTAAAGAGGGTCAGTGTCAGAGGAGGTATGTGTGACAATGGAAACAGAGGTTGGAGTGATGGGGTGCCATGAACCAAGGAAATGGATTCTCCTGTAGAGCCTCCAGAAAAAAACAACCATCCCTGCCAGCACCTTGATTTTAGGCCAGTGAGAGCTTTTTTGGACTTCTGAGCTCCAGAACTGTAAGAAGATTAATTTGTGTTGTAAGTTTGTGGTAATTTTTTTACAGCAGCAATAGGAAAACTAATACACTATCCAAATCCAATTCATCAGGTGTTATGTACAAGGTACTCTGAGGACTGCAAAGACAAGTAAGATGTGGTCCTTATGCGTTATCTGGGAGAGGGGCAAGAGCCTCTATAGCCTAAAGCAGTGCTTCTCAACCTTGGCTGCCATTAGAATGGGGTGGGGGAAGGAGAACTTTAAAAACTCCTGATGCCTAAGCTGTACCCCAAAACAAGTATATCTGAATCTCTGGCACTGGAACTTGGGCAACAGTAGTTCTGATTGTATTCCAGGTGATTCCAATGTGTAGCCAAGTTTGAGAACCACAGCCTCAAACACACTCTGCCAGGGATCTAGAGCAGCAGCCGAAAGCTATATTACAATCAAGATTAAGACTTTAATATTATCATTAATATTTAATATGATTATGAATGATACCACTTATGCTGGTGCTCACTAGCTAACTCTAAAATCCTGCATTTCGGTCACTGATCTGCCTCTTTCTCCTGGAGTCACAAGTTGCCCTTTCACACTTCTATTCCTGCCCACATCTCCCACCTTGAAGTCTTTAAAGCTCCTGCCATTCCGAAATAGTGCTGCTGTTGTTAATAGCAGAGCATTTAAAAACTGAATGGAACCTTAGAAATGCGTTCTGCCACTAATCTCTTTTTATAGATGAGGCAGAAAGACCAAAGTGATACTTGACCAAGTGCACATAGGTGCAGTGGTAACATCTGGACTAAATCCAATTTCCAGACTCAGTTTGGTTCTCTTCCCACCATATCAGTCTTTGCCACAAAACCCTTATAACACCCCACAGTATCACCAATGACCTCCTTTCATGATAAGGATGGAGATAAAGACACTTCTTATCTTAGAACAGCTTTTCATATTCTGGCTAGAATAAAATCTCGCTGGAAACTTTAAAAAACTAGACATAGTTTTTAAAATAGCTGAGTCCAGCAAAAGGCATGTTCCTGAAGAGTTGTCAATCAAATTATGTAAAATAATGTGCATGCACCAGTACCTTTATCCATAAGTGGGGTGAGTAATCAACTAAAAATGAAAATAGCCATTCCCTGGGCTCCTCGGAAAGTGGCTGATTCTAGAACTGGGGCAGGAAATATACTAGATAAGCCTGGAGTTCCTTGTAATAACAGAAAATAAGGAAATGCGCAAAAACAAAACCACACATTGATGTGGGTATGACAAAGGAACATCAAAATAAGGAAGTAATGGAATTATTACCTCAAATATAAAATAAATGCCCATGAGTTCATACTGATATAAATGACTTAATAAATAAGTAAATGAGGAAGAAAAGACAAATCTCCCATGCAGGAGAGTTCCAAATAATTTATGTAGGTACTGTTCTCTTGAGGAGGCAGAGTGTAACTCTCCACTCCTAAGTGTGAGCTGCACATAGTAACTTCCTTCCAAAGAGTACAGTATGGAAAAAGGGGGTGGGGATGGGGGAGGGAGGCTAACTTTACAGTGGAGAACCCTAACAAACAAACCTCAGCCAAATTATCAAGGTCAACATCAACAGAGAAAAATCACTGGTGTATGATATGATGTGATGGAAATGGCACTACACCTCTGTGGTCTACCTCCCCAAACCCCATAACTCCAACATAATCAGGAGAAAGACATCAGGCAAATTCCAATAGAGGAATATTTCTGCAAAGCATCTAACCAGTATTCCTCAGAACTGTCAAAGTCATTAAAACCAAGGAAAATCTGAAAAACTGTAACTAAATATAAAAAAATAAAATATATCTTAAAAATAGCCACCCCCCATTTATTAGTTTTGTAAATCATCATTTTTTATATCAGATTTTCTAAAACTGGGATTCTCTTGCATGCAATCACCAAAGTGTAAAGCAGCAGATCTTAAAACTGTTCAGGTAACAGAGCACTGGGAAGCTACAGTGCTCTGTTGGTATAGCCTACTAGAAGCCCGGTGCACGAAATTCATGCACTGGTGTGTGTGTGTGGGGGGGGTCCCTCAGCCCGGCCTGCACCCTCTTGCAGTCCGGGACCCGTCGGGGGATGTCTGCCTGCTCACTGCTCCTTACCTCTCGGCTTGCTGCTCCTTAGTGCTGCTCCTTAGCGCTGCTGCGGAGGCAGGAGAGGCTCCCACCACTGCCATTGCACTTGCCAGCCATGAGCCTGGCTTCTAGCTGAGTGGAGCTCCCCCTGTGGGAGCACACTGACCACCTGGGGGCAGCTCTTGCATTGAGCGTCTGCCCCCTGGTGGTCAGAGTGCATCATAGTGACTGGTTGTTCTGCTGTAAGGGTCGCTTAAGGCTTTTATTATATAGACTAGAGGCCCAGTGCACGAAATTCGTGCACGGAGGGGGGTTCAACCTCAGCCCAGCCTGTACCCTCTCCAATATGAGACCCCTTGAGGGATGTCCCACTGCCCGTTTAGGCCCGATCCCAGTGGGATCGGGCCTAAACGGGCAGTCGGACATCCCTCTCACAATCCAGGACTGCTGGCTCCCAACTGCTTGCCTGCCTGCCTTCCTGATTGGCCCTAACCGCTTCTGCCTGCCAGCCTGATCACCCCCTAACCACTCTGCTGCCAGCCTGATTGATGCCTAACAGCTCCCCTGCCAGCCTGTTTGCCCCCAACTTCACTCCTCTGCCGGCCTGGTCACTCCTAACTGCCTTCTCCTGGAGGGTTGATCACCTCCAACTGCCCTTTCTTGCAGGCCTGGTCCCTCTCAACTGCCCTCCCTTGCAGGGCTGATCCCTCACAACTGCCCTCCCTTGCAGGCTGGGTGACTCCCAACTGCCCTCTCCTGCTGGGCCATCTTGTGGTGGCCATCTTGTGTCCACATGGGGGCAGGATCTTTGACCACATGGGGGCAGCTATATTGTGTGTTGCAGTGATGATCAATCTGCATAGTACTCTTTTATTAGATAGGATAGAGGCCTGGTACAGGGGTGGAGGGCCAGCTGGTTTGCCCTGAAGGGTGTCCCGGATCAGGTGGGGTTTCCCTTGGGCCATGGGGCGGCCTGATCGAGAGGCCTGTGGTGGTTTGCAGGCGGGCCACGCCCCCTGGTAACCCAAGCGGAGGCCCTGGTATCTGGAATTTATTTTCCTTCTACAATTGAAACTTTGTAGCCTGGAGCGGAGCCAAGCCAAGCCTGGGGCTCCCTCCGAGGCCGCAGCCATTGTGTTGGGGTTATAATTGAAACTTTGTTGCCTTAAGCAGGTGAGCCCAGCCAGGGTGTGTGGAAAGCTTTGCTTCCCCTGTTGCCGGCGGCAACCCTGGCCTGCTCTCTCAAGCTCCATTCTGCCGCCATTTGTTTGAATTTGTTTACCTTCTATAATTGAAACTTTGTAGCTTGAGTGGAGGCTTAGGCCTGGAAATGGCAGGCGGAAAGCTTGGCCTCCTCTGTTACCTAGGAAACCTTGCTCTCTGTGGCTGTAGCCATCTTGGTTTGGGTTAATTTGCATACTCGCTCTGATTGGATGGTGGGCGTGGCTTGTGGGCGTGTGTCGGAGGTATGGTCAATTTGCATATTTGTCTATTATTAGATTAGATACAATTTTGATATGTTAATTTTTCTCTTAAGCGTTAAATATGCTATTACTGTTATCTAATTTACAGTCCATATTAATGTTTTTCACTTATCCTGATAATGTCATTTTAACTATTTTCTTCTTTTTTCAGATCCAGGAGCCAATTAAGGATCATGCATTTAGTGATCAAGTCCCCTTTACCCCAAAACAGTTTTGCAGCTTTTCCCCTTTACTTTGTTTTAAAGATACTGACTCTTTTAAAAGTTGTGGTAAAATACATATACCACAAAAATTAACCATTTTAAAGTGTACAGTTCAGTGGCCTTACATACATTCACATTTCTGTTCAACCATCACCACTATCAGGTTCCAGGACTTTTTCATCACCCCAAATAGAAACCCTGTACCCGTTAAACAGTCACTCACCATTCCCCTCCACTCTTCCAACTCCTGGCAACCACCAACTGGCTTTCTGTGTCTATGGTTTTTGCCTATTTTGCACATTTCCTATAAATGGAATCATACAATATGTGCCTCTTTATGTCTGCTTTCTTTCACATAGCCTAATGTTTTCAAGGTTCATCCCTGTTACAGCATGTATCATTACTTCATGCTTTTTATGTCCTAGTAATATTCTATCGTATGGATATAACACAATTTGTTTATCCATTCACCCATTGATGAACATTTGGGTTTTTTTCCACCTCTAGGCTACTGTGAATAGTGTTGCTATGGATATCTCTGTACAAATTTTTTGTTTGAATACCTGTTTTCAATTCTTTTGGGTACACACCAAGGAGTGTAACTGCCAGGTCATAGGAATGGAATTGCCAGGTCATATGGTAATTCTATGTTTAATTTTTTGAAGAATTGCCAAACTGTTTTTTCACAGTAGCTGTACCATTTCACAGGCCCACTAGCAATGTATGAGGGTTCCAGATTCTCTACATCATTGCTAACCCTTGTTCTGCCTTTTTTTGTTGCTGTTGTTAATCCTCACCCAAGGATATATTTTTCCATTGATTTTTAGGCCGAGTGGAAGAGAGAGGGAAAGACAGAGAAAAACATTGATGTGAGAGAGACACATCGATTTGTTGCCTCCTGCACCCACCCTGACCAGGGATTGAGCCTGCAACCAAGGTACATGCCCTTGATCAGAATCGAACCTGGGACCCTTCAGTCCATGGGCCGATGCTCTATCCATTGAGCCAAACCAGCTAGGGCGACACTGACATTTTTTATAAGTCCAGGCCTGTTGTTTGGCAGAATGTCCCTCAATTTGGATTTATCTGATTGTTTCCTCACAATTCGAATCAGATAACACATTTTTTTACAAGAATATGACAGGAATAATGTGTCCTCAGTGTGTCATGTGAGGAAGCACAACATAATTTCTATCATAGAAATAAGGAATGATCTAATAGATGATGTAGATGTTAAACATGTATCTCTGCATCTCATAAAATAATAATATAGGCACTACTCTAACTAGTTTCCTATTTTCTATAATATTTGGTTGCTATTTGTCTTCTTTCCTTTGCCTATGGCTAGTACTAGCTGGTAGATAAGCAGCCACAGGTACTAATGTTCATGGTAGAAAAAAAAAAATTATCTCCATTATCTTGCCTCCTCCACCCCTTCCCCAACAAATTGGGAAAAGATGGCCACAATTTGATGTTTGTTAGAAACAACCTTATTCCAGCCTCCAGGACACTGCTTCAGGGCCATCAGTGCTGGGAGAGGAAGGGTTATAGGGGCCTCAAGTTAAGGCCCTGAACAAGAGTTCTTCTGGCTCTAGTGCTCAAATGCCAAAAATCACACACAGATTAGCTCTTGGGAGTCCATTTCTATTTTAAGACTAAGGTGGTGTGTCAAGCCTTAAAGCATGAACCTATGAAAAGTCCTTGTAGATAACAGAAGTTATATACATATAACTTCTCTGTAAACTATAATAATAAAAGCATAATATGCTAATTAGACCAGACGACCTTCCAGATGAAGCCGGGACTGCAGCCGTGGGATCTAGGCAGCTGCTGAGGCAGTGGGGGAAGGATCCAGGCAGCCGCTGCAGCTGCAAAGGCCTACTCTTGCACGAATTTCGTGCATCGGGCCTCTAGTAACATATAAAAACATCATTAATTATCATCTCGCTCTGGCTAATAGTAGGGAGTTCAAGACTGAAGGAAGCCAGGCTCTATCTCCATCTACTTGCCACTTGTCAGGAGAAGCACACATTCTCGCTCTTCAAGTTCACCCTCAACAGGTGACTTCTAGGAGCTATTTCTTTCTTAAAAAATTTTTTTAAAATTGATTTCAGAGAGGAATGGAGAGGGAGAGAGAGAGATGGAAACATCAATTATTGATCAGCTGTCTTCTACACACCCTGCACTGGGGATCAAGCCTGCAACCTGGGTATGTGCCCTAACAGGGAATTGATTTGCGACTCCTGGTTCATAGCTCAACACTCAACCACTGAACCACACGGCCAGCCAGGCTCTAGGAGCTATTTCTAACACAATGGACCAGACATTGGTCTAAACACTTTATATCACTACTAGAGGCCCGGTGCACGAAATTCGTGCACTCGGGGGGAGGGGGCCCTCAGCCCAGCCTGCACCCTCTCGCAGTCTGGGAGCCCTCGGGGGATGTCCGACTGCCGGCTTAGGCGGAGAGCAGGCTTAAGCCAGCAGTTGGATATCCTTAGCGCTGCTGTGGAGGCGGGAGAGACTCCTGCCACTGCCGCTGTGATGGCCAGCTGTGAGCCCGACTTCTGGCTGAGCAGCGCTCCCCCTGTGGGAGCGCACTGACTACCAGGGGGTAGCTCTTGCATCGAGTGTCTGCCCCATGGTGGTCAGTGCGCGTCACAGTGACCAGTCCTTCTACCATTTGGTTGATTTGCATATTAGCCTTTTATTATATACTAGGGGCCCGGTGCATGAAATTCATGCACAGGGGTGTGTGTGTCCCTCAGCCCAGCCTGCACCCTCTCCAATCTGGGGCCCCTCGAGGGATGTCCGACTGCCCGTTTCCGGGATCGGGCCTAAACAGGCAGCCAGACATCCCTCTCACAATCCAGGACTGCTGGCTCCCAACTGTTCACCTGCCTGCCTTCCTGATTGCCCCTAACCGCTTCTGCCTGCCAGCCTGATTGCCCCTAACTGCCCTCCCCTGCAGGCCTGGTCACCCCTAACTGCCCTCCCCTCCAGGCCTGGTCCCCCCACAACTGCCCTTCCCTACAGGCCCGGTTGCCCCCAACTTCCCTCCTCTGTAGGCCTGGTCACCCCTAACTGCCCTCCCCTGCAGGCCTGATTGCCCCCAACTGCCCTCTCTTGCAGGCCTGGTCCCTCCCAACTGCCCTCCCCTGCAGGCCTGGTCACCCCTAACTGCCCTCCACTGCTGGCCATCTTGTGGCAGCCATCTTGTGCCCACAAGGGGCAGCCATCTTTGACCACATGGGGGCAGCCATCTTGTGTGTTGGAGTGATGGTCAATTTGCATATTACTCTTTTATTAGATAGGATGATTTCATTGCATTTTGATCACAACCCCAAGAAGGTGTTAGTATCTCCATTTTATAGAACTGATGTTGGGAGAATTTAAGTAACTTTCCCTGGTTCACTCAGTTAGTGAGTGGCTGAAGTGGGTCTGGAACCTAGGTCCTTATGACCTCAGCCACATGGCTGCCTTCCTCTCTCTGCCTCACAGCAACCTCAGGACCAGTACATTCACCATGGGACATATGAGGTAGGAAGAAGCTGCCTACAGTTCTTTTCGGGGAGCAGCTGGTAATCTCCAAACTGGGTAGGGCTCAGGCAAGGGGAAGGAAGATAGCACCAGGAAGTGATGGTGCCAGCAGGGGAAGTCCCCGGAACAGTGCCCTAAAAGGAGAAGACACAGCATCACCACACAGGGCCCACCAGTCCCCGAGAGAAAGCCCTGTCTTCCACATTCTAACATCTGGTCTGTGGGAAGTGGGTGCATCTGTCCCAGGGTCCTCTCCTCTTCCTTGAAATGTCTTCCCCTCTTCTTTTGAAGGTGATGGTGGAGGACAGCTGATATTAGAGTGATTCCCTTTGTAGGAATCAAAATCCTGTTCCTCCCAACATCCCTGTGGGTCGGCACTCTGGTTTCTTAGTCCTTTCGGTCCTCATTTGGGATGACGTCAAGGAAATCACAGCCTGCTAGAGCTAAAGCTGGGCTCAGGATCTGCACACACTGGTCCTTCTGTGGCCAACCCAGCACTGCTGTTCCTGGGTTTCTGAGGTGGCAACTCTCCGTGTGAAAATGGCTTTTGGCTTTCTGAATTGGGGCTCTTTCCCCTCCAATGTCTAGGGCCAACCCTTTAGCTTACTTAGGCCATGGCTGGTTTCGGTTTCCCAAGTTTACAAACGAGTAAGGGAAGTCCACAAGGGCTCACAGTAGTCTAAATACTCAAACTCGTGGCCCTGGAGTGACCAGCCTGATGCATAGCCTGCTATTGAGACCTTGAGAGGTGCTATATGTTTTCTTTTACTTTTTCAAAGATGGCTCGAAGTTTATGATTTTCTACGTGGTAGAAGGCAGAGAGAGCTATTAGGGTAGTTAAGAAGTTATGCATGTGACTTGATAGCAAAGGGTGTGGTTCTTGTCTTCTTTATTGGTGGTTTTTAAAAAATATTTATTGGGGTGACACTGGTTAATAAAATTATATAGGTTTCAGGTATATAATTCTATAATACAGCATATGTACATTGTCTTGTGTGTTTACCACCCAAAGTCAAGTCTTCTTCCATCACCATTTATCCCTCCTTTACCCTCTTATCCCTCCTCCCACCCCCCTTTCCCTCTGGTAATCACTATACTGTTGTCTGTGTCTATGAGGTTTTATTATTTTATTTTTTGATGTTTTAACCCTTTGCACTTGCTTGCTTTTTTCTCGATTCCTTTATTCTAATGCTAACCATGTCGAGTCACACTCGACATCCGAGTGCAAAAGGTTAAAAAGTAAAAAGAATGTGACGACTTCACTTATTGCAGCCTGCTTAATCTATGGGGAAGGGAGGGAGATGGGCTCTACTTACTAGTGTCTTTAGGTAGGTGTGTGTGTGTATGTGTGTGTGTGTGTGTGTGTGTGTGTGTGTTGGTGGCGGGAAGGGACCCATGCCATTCAGGAGGGTTTTTTGCCAGGTTTAATGCCTGGTCATTTCCTCATGGCTTCTGAGTCAGATTATAACAGATGGTGCTGCGATGTGTGGGGCATTCTGAGTGCCCTGGAGACTCCAGTACTGTGGTCCTGAACAAGAAAGTGAATTCCTTGAAGAAAATACTTCACCAGAGGCCTTCATCAGCCTAGGGAGGACCTGAATGGGGGTCCATGTGTGCTGTATTGAAAGTAAAAAGAAATCCGGGTGCTACAGATTGTAATTATACCTGGCCCTGAGGGAGAGGAAGGCTGTCATTTTTTTCAGACCTGGCTTGAGAGGGCCACAGGACCCACTGCAAAGGAGAACACAGTTGGATAACCCCTAGCAGGAATGCTCAGGGACTTAACGTTGTGATGCATATTGACAGACTAATGTCCATGAGAGAGGGAGGAAGGGCAGGTCCACCCTGTGGAGTCTGCTCTCTCCTTTGCCATCCAGTAAACATTCAATAAATACCCACTCTTTGCCAAACACAGCTGGGCACTGAGAATACAGAAGTTAATCTACCCTCAGGAGCCCGAAGTCTAGAGGAGACATAAATAAACACATAATTGCAGCATAGATAAGGGGCCTGGCAATCAAAGTATGTATAAGGTGCCGAGGGAGCCCTGAGGCATGGACACCAAGGAAGTCTGGGCTGAGGCACGGGCTGGAGGTCTGAGCTTCTGGATTCTGCCTGACTCAAAAGCCACCCCAACTGTTGCCCCAAGTGGGAAAAGGACCATCAAGGAAGGAGGTGGCTGCTGTGGGCAGTGCTGATAATGTTCCTGCTAATGTATGCCCGAGGCTGATAAAGCAGGTACCACCCCACTGTCTTCCCTCTGCACAGAGCTGTCCCTGTATTGGTGAGGAGAGGCAGCTGTTTCTTGTTGTTGTTGTTGTTAATCCTCACCCGAGTATATTCTTCCATTGATTTTTAGAGAGAGTGGAAAGAGGGGGGGGGGGGGGGGGGGGAGATCAATTGGTTGCCTCCTACACACATCCTGACCGGTCCCGGGGATGGAACCTGCAACCCAGGTACATGCCCTTGACTGGGAATCGAACCCGCAACTCTTTGGTTAGCGTGGGCTTACACTCTAATCACTGAGAAACACTGGCCAGGGCAAGGTAACTATTTTTTGACTGAAAGATTTAAATACAACTTTTTTGTATCTTGGGACAACCACTCCAAGCCATGGGATCCCAATGATTCTGGGAAGAAAATCAGAACTCCCAGGCAAAAGGGAAAACGAGGTTTAAAATGGCAAGAGGAGCAATTGGTCCTGGTCCCAAAGGAGCTTTCCGAGTCAGGCTCCAAATCCCCCCCAGAGTCCGGGCTCCTAGAGCAGCAGCAGAGGTAACCACGGCCACCACGGCATCACTGAGCATGAGCACAGACGACGCTGGCTACCTTCCCAATGTGTTCCAGGCAGAGACACAGACATCATCCACACTCAGCTCCCAGAACACTCTGCCTGGAAAAAGGGTGGGTGGGCAGCCCCAACCATGGGTGCCTCCTGGACAGAAGAAGGGAGTTTGATTAGGATGATGGAAGTCTGCAACAAAGAAAACCCAGTAACCAGTCCCTGGAGGGGGGGATGGGAAGAAAGATGACCCTGATCTGCAGAAGCAGCGCTTCATCCCCAGCTGCACTTGTGTGGAATGAAACTCTGCAGCTCTGGGCCTGGGGGAGAACTGATACTCAGGAATACCCAAAAAGTGCTGTCCCGGGGAAGGTCAATGTCCCAGGGACACCAAGGACACGAGAGAGATGTATCCTTAGATCCAGCCCCAAGTCTTGAAGAACTAAAACAGTCCCCAAAGTGATGCATTCATCTTTAAATAGTTCACAGAAGCAGAAAAATGTTCTCTTTTAGAGTACAGAGATTGACAGAGAGACAGATACACCGGCTTCGGGTCACACAGTAAGTTGGTGCCAGAAAGAAACGCGTCCTTCGCTGTGCTATTTCTAGAGCCTTTGGCTTTTGTGAGCCTAAAGGAGAACCAAGAAGGGGCTCTTCTCTAATTTGGGGTTGTGTCAGCTTGGTTAGCCGGGTCCTCCGACCTCGGGGGAAGCCTCTTTACCAAGGTAAATGGGTCCATGGAGCCACGCTCTCTCCCTGGCTGCAGCCTCCCCAAGTCATTTGTCTGGTAAAAGCGGGGTGGAACGGAGTGGGGAAGTCCAAGAAAATGACCATGAACACAAGTGCAACAGATGCACCCAGCTGCTGTTGCCACCGGGGAGCACAGATAAGGGTGTGGTGCCAAAGGCTCTGAAGGAGATGCAGTCT
Source organism: Eptesicus fuscus (assembly GCF_027574615.1). Classification (NCBI taxonomy): domain Eukaryota; kingdom Metazoa; phylum Chordata; class Mammalia; order Chiroptera; family Vespertilionidae; genus Eptesicus; species Eptesicus fuscus. The sequence goes on from NC_072486.1 coordinate 62,793,240, forward strand.
TGGCTGAGAGAGGAAGTCAGCCTGAGGATCTGAGGTCCCGCCATGTTAGTGCTAGCACTGAGGACAGTGTGTCGTCCTTGAGGATGGCAAGCCATTGGCCTGGCGCACTCAGTGTCAATGTAGGAGGGTTCTTCGGGACTTGCCCTTAGGTGGGGAGTTCCCTTTAGGATATCCCCAAGCCCTGGCAGAGGGGTGGTGAGATTTTCTCTCGTTCTCTTCTAATCTGCAGTTGAAGCAGAACCTACACCATGGGGACGTGGGTTGTCTGGTTAACTACTAATACTGCTAACACTCTAGTTACAGCAGCAGCCATCTGGGCCAAGAACTTCCCCTCGAGGCACTGTGGTTGAGTAGAAAAGTTGCCAGATCAAGCCTACTAACCAGCTGTTGGACCCCGGATAAAACAATGACCATCTCTGTGCTTTAGCTTTCTCATATATAAAATGCGGGTGCTGGACATGCTGTCTTTTACATTTTTTTCCCCCCAGTTCTAAAACTGAGAATTTGTTAAGAGCTCAAACTTCATTTTTCCCAGTACAATGGCTGAGTGTGAGCTGTCACACCACGCTCCAGGATCTCTCTCATTTGTCCCAACAGCCTAGCACTTACGTGCGTCTGTGTCTGTTCTTCACACCACAGCCCTTGTGAAACCTTTACAACAACTGGCTTAGATGCCTGGTCTGCTCTCTCTCCTCAGAAACATATTTCAGACTCATAATTACTCCCTCCTGCAAGTGTGAACTTTGGGTCTCAGGCAGAGAGGGGCACGCATAATGGGTACCTAGAGCGGCAGCTCCGGTGTAGTTGGAGCCGGAAGAAGAAAGGGGAGTGGGGGTGAAGCTCCCTACATTCTCAGATCCAGAGGGGCCCAGGGACTCTCTAGACATGAAACAGGATTGAACTAGCATTTCATGATCTGGTCCAGCTGGATTCTCAGTTCCAGCAGAGTATTTCTGCCATCCTTGATCAAACTGGGTTTGATTTTATGGAGGAGGAGACTAAGGCCTACAGGGGTGAACACATTGCCCAACGTAGTCAACAATTAATGGCAGAGTGGGGATGAGAAGCCAGGCAACCCCAGTCCAATGTTTTTTTCCACTCTTCCACCCCCAAGCAGAAGATTCTGAAAATACCCCTGGCCTTCCAGCCCAACCTTGAGTCCTATTGAAAGATGCTGAAGACCCGCAGACCCCAGGGAATGGCCTCTGGTCCTGAGAAAGGGGGGCAAAGTTTGGGACAGTGCTGGGAGAGACATCCACACCTGGAGGCCATTCCTGTCCCTTCTCAGCCTTTGAGGCCAGGGGGCACCAGAGGCCTGCAAGAGGAAGAGATAAAAGCCCCTTAACCCATTCTCTCCGAGGTAAGGGAAAGGAAGGTCTGGGTTTTCCCTCTTTCTCTTTTTTCTTTGCCAACAGGGCCTCCCAGTCCCCAGGCCTGAAAGTCCCCCAGTCATGACTGTACCAGTGGGTCTGCTTTGGTCCAACAGGAAAACCCGCTCCCCCTGCTCTAACCCACCTCTTTGGCCTGACACAGACCCTCATCCGATGCCCAGAGAATGCCCATAAGTCTTGACTGAATCCCTTACATCCCCTCCACCCAACGCCCCCTCCAGACACAGCGACACTGGGGTGTCCCTCCCCAGGATAAATTACCCCAAAGTGCCATCAGCCTAGAAAACTAGGCAGTGCCGCTCACCACGCTCGCCTAGAACCGGGTATCCCAGGACGCCCCCTCCCCGGCCGCGGGCGGCGCACTCCACCCTCCCGGGGTGCTCTGCAGCCCGGGTGCCCCCGCGACCCCGAAGACTCACCCAGAAGAGCATATTGAAGAAGAAGAGCAGGTATTTCACCAGCGGGCTGACGAAGGAGAACTCCTCCCCGTAGGCGGCCGGCGCCCCGGGTCTGCGGGCCATGGTCCCGCCGCCGCCGCCCCCGGGGGCCTATCTCCCCGCGGCGGCCGGCCCACCTGCGCGCTCGGAGCCCGGGGGCATGAGCCGCGCCACCGCCGGAGCCCGAGCCGCGGGGAGCCGCGCCGCGGCGGGAGGTGCCGAGCCCTGCGTCCGCGAGAGGCGCGGGCAGGCGAACGGCGCCGCCACCGGAGCCGCGGGGAGTCGGTCGCGCGAGCAGCCGCGGGCAGCGCGAGCGCCGGAGACTCCGCGGCGGCCCGAGGACCAGTCCCGCCCGCTGGGCTCCCAGGAAACCGGACCCGCCCCCGGCCGCCCATTGGCGCGGCTGCCAAAGCCTGACTTCTCATTGGCGGGTCGCTTATGTCACTGAGGGTCCTGCCATCCCTCTCCTCCGAGAGGAGGGGGAGACACCTGTTCTGTGAGGGACAACTTGCTGAAGGGTCAGCGGTTCTGCCTCCTCCCCCGAGAAAGAAGGCACCCAGGCTGCAGCTGCTCAAGGGGAGCGGGATGGGAGGAATGCACCCCGCGTCACGGCCTCTATCCCGTTGCCGAGCACATACACAAACACACATACATTAAAATCAACAAGTACGGGAACCCTGAGTTGAGCAATGCTCCCAAGGCTGTGGGAATACAAGAGAGGAGAGAGATAATCCAGGGGGTATGGCAATAAAACCAGGGAGACAAAACTAACCTATAAATGACAATTAGAGACTATTGAAGAGTAGCTGCAATCCTGCGTAGTAACTATACATGTCAAATGCTTATTCCTAAGGCTCTGTAACCCAATAGTGGACATTTGATAACATCAACAATAATTCTGCCTTCCCAATTCATTACTGTTCCAATCCCCATTCCCTGCTCCCTTAGAGTCATGGTGTACACACAGACACCATTTTTAACACGTTGA